>NC_140210.1:8024691-8421403 GCF_951802725.1 Rutilus rutilus | reverse complement strand
TTTTCTCCATTTCTCCCATACATTTACATAGCAAATGATTAAGACAACTTTTCGTGTGAACCAAATACAGATACAGTGAACAATACTGTAAGTTCTGAAAAATTAGGCTACTATGATTTATTGATTCATTATTGATATAATATTACAAGCAATATTAAAGGCCACAGACACGAATATTGCATGCCGTTGTTACAAAAGATTTCTATTTTAAATAAATCCTGTTCTTTTGAACTTTAATTGTCAAGAAATCCTAAAACAAAACAAAAATGTTTTTTTGTATTTATATTTTTACCTGATCTGACCTAATGTACTCTTGTTGAAACAATATTATAAAAAAAAAAAAATCTTGAACAAAACTACCTAATTTAGACCATTTTTAGGCTACCTGACAAAACCATGCAAACATGTGCTGAAAGGTTGCTTGCACTAATGCACACTTTTTTTTCAATTGAATTAAACATAAGGGTCTGTCAAACCTGAATATGTTGACACTTTTCCAAGGGTTTTATGATAATATAACATGCTCTTCCCAAACAGCACACGCTGACCTTTAAATCTAATTAAACCAGAGCGTTATTTAGAGGCAGGGGTTGAGTTTTTATGCATATAAATGATTCTTTAACCTGTGCGTACATCCAAAGAAATCCACTCTCTGCATCATAACAGGTTGACCATGCAGCTAAAGTGGTCTAATATGTTACTTATTGGAGTCCCTCTCGTTTTGTGGCTGTGAAATGAAATGTCTTATGGATGTTTTGTGGGGAGGGGAGCTTTTAAAAGAGGGTCGTTTGCATTCATATACACACTGAAAAGCCATTACAGTAGGAACACACTCACACAGGTTGGCATCCTCTTTGCTGGGGCAGTTTTAATGGTGTAAAGCATTCAATTAGGCTCATTTACCTTGGCGAAAGAGTGTTCAACTAGAACCCTAGTTAAAAGGATAGTTCACCCAAAAATGAAAATTCTCTCATCACTTACTCACCCTCATGTTTTTCCAAACCCATTTTACTTTTATCCATCAGTGGAACACAAAAAGAGGTATTTTGAAGAATGTTCTTGCTGCTCTAAACGACTTTTGTGTTCCACAAATGAAAGAAAGTCATACAAGTTTGAAACAAGATGACAAAGGTTTTTTTTTAACTGTTCTGGTAACTTTTTTACAATAAGGTCTCATCTGTTAACATCAATGTAGCTAACAAACTAACAAAGACCAGTAATATTAGTTTTACATCTTTTATGCATTTTTATACAAGTTTTTATATATAATAAAAATTGTTATATAATTTTCAGTAACACTTTACAATAAGGTTCCATTTGTCAACATTAGTTAACATGAACTAACATTTATTAATCTTAGATTAAACATTTACTAATACATTACAAAGATAAAAAAGTAGTATATGTTAATATTATTTTATGGATTTGAGCCAACATAAACAATGAGCAGTTAAACTAATGTTTACAAAGATTAATAAACACTGTAAGAAAATGTATAGGCTCATTGTTAGTTAATTAATTTAACTAGCATATGAATGTGACCTTATTGCAAACCTTTCCCTTTTTTTTTCTCTTAAAAATACATTCTTTTCATTTTAAAAATGAATGGGCCTGAGAGACGGATCAGTAAATTATTAAATGTTGAACTTGATATGAATAAATGCCGCAGGAGTATTGTTCATTGTTAGTTCATGTTAACTAATGTACTTAAATTTAACAAATAAAACTTGCCCTATTCTTTTGTTTGATGATGATGTTGATGATTATGATGATGATAATGGTCAAAGCTTCTTTTGTTTGAAGGAAAGGTCTTGAGCATGTGTTTATTTAAGTTTTTTTTAGTTTCTTAGTTTCATGCATGACAAAAGAGGCTTTGAGTTTTCAGAGGACCACCTGAAGTATCTTTCTGCTCTTTTGCTCTCTCTCTCTCTCTCTCTCACTCTTCCGCATAGGTGAAAATGTATTATCCAGTGGAGGTATAATTTATTTGACATCTCTGGCCCCGTGGTCCCGTCCTCCTCTTTTCCTCTTCCGACTGATCCGTCTCTCAGGTTCATCCCTCGCTCATGTTACCCTGTCCAAAAACAATTAGTGTTTTAAGCTGAGGGGGTTACAGCTTCGGGTCTTTGCGGTTGTGTGAGTTTGTGTGCATGCGTGCACGGTTGACGGGATGAGAGACGCTGCAGTCTTCATTCCCACCCGGGTCGCTTCCGTCCAGAGATCTGACCGTTTGACCTTTCAATGGCATCACAGGGTGAGGAGTCAAAAAGTCATGAAAAATATCCGGTCACCAAGGCATTTGTCTGTATGTGTGTATGAAGATCTAACATCTGGATTTGTCCTTTGATTTTTTTTTTTTGTCCTGGATTTGCACATTAACAAAGAATGTAGTACACTGAAAAAGTTTATAAAACACAGATTATTGGCGTGTGGTTAGAGTTATACACTTTCAGTCTGTCTACTTAATTTAATTCAATCTATTACTTGACATTTCTTTGTACTTATTTGTGAAATTACTACTAGAAATTTGCGAACATTTGTGAAAATTTTACAATGTTTTAGACTTTCACCATGACAGTTTCATGGTATTCTAGGAAATATCCATAATATATTATGGTATATTAATTTAAATACCATAATATACAACAAAATACCCTGATTTTACCACCCTTACAAGCATCATGGCACAGTGATGGTATCAGGTTGTAATACTGATACTTTTAAAGTATACTAAAATTCACATGGTATATTCTCAAAGCACCATAATAGTACCATGTCCAGAAAACTATGGTAGTACAAAGTACTTTTTGTTACTTGTCTCTAAATGTGTGCTCGAAAAACTATTTTGGAAAAGGTGCCATGGAAATACAATAGTATTTGGACATGGTTATACCTTTGGACTACATTGGACTAACCATGGAAATGTATGTGAGCATGGTAAACAGTAAATTCAACATTGACTTTGTCCTTGCTTACTTACAAAGAAGTACCATACACTGTTTTTTGGGACATGTACCAAAGTAATACCATGGTATTCTCTAAACCTTGGAATGCCATAATTACCATAACATAATATAGTAATCAAAAAGTACTATAGTATATATCAAAGCAACATGATATTACCATCTGATACCATCATTGTACTGTTTTGTAAGGTCAGATGTACAGGATATCAGGATTTGGTGATAAAATCACTCTTAATTCTCGCAGCTCGCAAATTATCATCATCATCATCAGGACATCTTACAGCTTTTACCTTCATTAAGACTCAAGAGTTTGCATCATTACCCATGCTCAAAGAACCAGCTGTGCAGTAGCTATCGCAAAGACACTGCAGGTGTATTCAGAGCTAAAAATATATGTATGCCTCCATAGTTATCAATTATCATTCACTTCATGTAGATTCATGTTAACATTTAATTAGATCCGTACTGTACGACGGACCTGGAAACCGGGATATCTGAGAAAAGGCTTTTGAGTAGCTGTTTGTCACATTGACATTGATTGATATATATATTATTAAGATATCATCAAACTAAATCACCAGTCCAAATGAATACCTCACCTAAAGACGCAATCACACATGCTGCGAGCGCAATCCTCACCTCGCTGAGATAATGCCATCTCAGAACGTGAGACAAGTGTACGAAATTTCAATTAGAAAAATGCAATTAAAATGACGGAATTAAACCCTGCTAATTACTCCTCCCTCCCTTTAACGAAGAGCTCTGATTAATTATGCTCTTTTAATTTGCATTCCATGTGGAACTAATTGACATGAATTGGTTTTAATTATTTGAGAGGGTGTTTTTTTCAATGGCAGCAGTTTGAAAATATATCTGTCACGCTCACCGTGGCAGTTAGCTCGTCTTCTCGGCGCAACATATATAGCATAAGGAAGCCATACTTCTTGCATGCGTATATGCGAGGGATGGTTTGTGTGCGCGTGGGTATTAGACAACAACCTCATCGCCTATATTTCTTTTCAAATTTGATTAACGGTACATACGGTATAGATTTTCATTAATGGTGTGTTTCAGTGTGCAAATGTTGAAAGTGTCTGTGTGATTTAATTGTCACCTTTTCTCTGCACATACTCATATTTGCCCAGATTACTTGAACAGGGTTACATCAGTTACAGTTATCGCTGAGAAGATGGTCTTCTCCTCTGAAGCTCATTTGCCAGACACGGGGCCGTAGCTAGAGGATTCGGGGCCCCCTGAAAAAATATTGATGTGGGCCCCCACCACCCTCCACCTATATCATTAACCATGGAGGCCCACATATAACAGAAGAAGGTGATGTTGTTGTAAAACCTTTATTTTAAAAGTTAAATTTATATAAAAATGACAACTAATAAAAAGAAACTGTTAAACACTGTAAAAAGTGAACAGTTGGATCAACTTAAAAAAATTACTTCAATTGGTAACACCTAAAGAAATTAAGTTTTCTCAACTTAAATTATCACGTTTTATCGTGAAAAACGTGATAATTTAAGTTGAGAAAACTTCATTTCTTTAGGTGAATTCACTTTTTACAGTGAATAATAATAAAACCAATTTTTATAAAGTAACAGCAAAATAATGTTTTTTCCCCCATCAGTCTGTTATAATTCATAAATCAAAAAGTAAACATTTATAAATTGACAAGAATGCAGTCAAATAAAAAAAATAAAGTCATTTATTGTCTTATTTTTTAATAAAGATAATATTATTAAATAAAGCTAAAATGTATTCATTCAAGTGCAGTGTTTATTCGTGTTTTCTTGATGTAATAAATACATCATCAGCCGGCAGGTCAGGTGCATAATGCAGTGCGTCGTGACTCATGTCAGTTTTTTAACTCTATTTACAATAGTGTAAAAGACATGAATTTTGACCACGTAATCATTCGGTCAACTGTGGAGTGACAGTATCCGGCAGGCTGTATACGGTAGTTTTCTTATTCCCAGCGAAATAACAATGCAACCTGTCTTTAAGAACGTATTGATCGACTGGGATACAACAACTCTCCTGGCCTCCTTCTCATTCTTTTCATAGCGTTTCTGGTACCCTGATTTATGTTTTCTTTCCCCCGACATTTTGTCAGTCAATCTCCTGCTCTTCCACCAAGTTCATCGTTAACTTCAGTCCCTGCCGTCTCAACTCTGATTGGTTCTGTTCACGAGCTGGGGTGGGACTTACAATTTGATTGGGTCCATCCGATGTTTGTCACTGACTGAATAATTAATAAATACTTTAGATCGGACTAAACCATTTATAGGGAGGATTAAATAAAAAATATTTAACCAAATTGCATGTTTTTGTGGTTTTCATTTAAATCTCAGGCATACAACTAATATAAATATTAGGATTATTCATACAACAGGGGCCTATATAGTATAACTGCTGGATTTTGTGGGGCCCCCTGGGCAGTGGGGGCCCCTATAATTGTCACCACCTTTCACCCCACTAGCGACGGCCCTGGCCAGACATGAAACATTTATATAGACTAAGAGAGAGAGAGCGATTAGCCTGAGATAGATAAGTGAGTCTTTATTTTCTACTGATAGGCTTCGTCCATGTAATGCGCAGCATAAACTCAGACGGGCACCTCTGCTAATCTTGTTAAGAGTGTAAAGGGCCAAGCTCTCTTTGTCAAAGCTCATAGGTCATATAAATAGTTGCTCTCTCTTGTTTGAAAAGACAAGGTTCCCATGAGCCTTATCAAGTGCGAGAAGAAGAGAGTGTGGGTAAGACAGTGCGAGAATGCATGAAGGAGACAGAAACTGAACACATTCACAGAGGTTCAATTAGTACATTAGAAGAAATCCGGAAGAGACAGAGAGACACTGCATAAAGCAAGTGAGAAAGTGACATTTTCAGTTGAACTTTTTAAAAGCAGTCTAAGTTCAGCCAGGAAACCTCTTCATTGTGGGCTTTTGACATCATGGATGTATGGTTCTTTGTAGATTAATAATGATTCGTGCAGGGCCCCAGACTGCCACTAAAATGCTATCCGCTGTTTGTGATAATCTGAAAAATATATGCGGTTTCATTAGAGGAGGTGGCATTAAGGCTGATATTGTATACTTCAAACGAAAGCGAAGAACAAACTGATGTGATGTCATTTGGAAAAAAATCTGGCCAAATTTTGGAAGTTTGAAACAGTCCATGGCTATTACGTAATAGGTAGGTGTTGATCTGAGGCTCCACCTTCTTTGACTTGATCAAATTCTCAGATTCATTTCTTCTGTTCAGTCCGTCGAGGTCAAAAGTCTGAAACATTGAAGGAGGTGGATTGGAATTCACTGCTGCTTCAATGTATATGTAATGAGTGATTATAATCAAGGTATTAATCAATATTTTTCCTTCTAAATATCACATGAGTTGAAAGACTTCTCTAGGCTTATGAGATTTTACTTTATTATAGAAGTTACCAGTGTGAATACGGAAATGTTCTTTTTATGTATTCTCTAATGTCTGTATTTGATATCTGAATGCAGTTACAGACAGTGCTTGCTCTTCTAGCCCGGCTTCCAGAAATGAAATATGGAAATACAGTGCTATGCATAAGTTTAGGCAACCATGCTAAAGTTGACTAAAAAGAGGAATAAAAAATCATATTTTGCAAATTTAACTTAATGCCTTATTTTAAAAAATTAGGAAAAATCCAACCTTTAAGGACACCAATTTTCTTTGTGAATGAATAATGTATCGTAAATAAATAAATGTTCTTCCTTAAAAAACAGGGTGCATAAGTTTGGGCACCACTATGTTAAATTCCCATAGAGGCAGGCAGATTTTTATTTTTAAGTAACTTTAGCATGGTTGCCTAAACTTATGCATAGCACTGTATGTTTTGTTTGAGAAAGGTCTTCAACATGTGTTAAAACATATCTGTTCTTCTAGCTCACCATGATGACTATAGGTCACACAAGGGCCATTGGAGCCAATAGTTTAAGTGACCATTTCTTAGCTTTACTTAAAGTCTTTACTTTACTGCGTTAGACTAAAGTGTCCTCACCTTGAGAGAAAGAACGTATTATCTTGATGTTTTGAGACGACTCTCCTGTTTATAGTTAGAGCCTGGCCAAACCCAACCTTGGAAAAGCGGTGTGTCGGTATGTGTGTTAGTCTTCTTGGTTACAGGTTAAGGAACCACTGGCATTATTGGAGATTGACTGAGATTGTTGTTCGGGACATGCTGGCGTCCAGCAACCCAAATCTGCAAACTATCTTCAGTAAAACTTTTCTTTAATTTATTATTTCTTCATTCATCATATCTGGTTCTGGGTCTTTGACTGTAAATTCCCTTTGATTTACAACATGAACGCATTGGAGAGGCGCTTTATCAAATGCTTTCTTAACTGTTTTCTCACTGCTGTCATTTTTGTTGTGTGTTTATTTTGCTATTAAGATTAAAGCACGCATCGCATCACATATTTACACAATCATCTTATCTTCACTCCCAGCAGTGTCGGGATGTTCGCTAACAGAATTAGGTATTTCACATTTATTTTACCCCTGTAAGCGAAGAATGTAAAAGAACTTCGCTGTGAGTATATCGAGGCCTTTAGTTATCTGCATGCAACAACAAACATAGCACGAGCCATGATGTCCGAATCATAAACAAATGACTCTTATGAACCGGTTTGTTTTGTCACGAGATTCACGAAGCATGTATACTCTCGGTTCATGAGACTTAGTTAGACTTAGAGACTTTAGAGACTCATGAGGATAGTTCACCAAAAAATTACATTAAAGAATCGCAAGGTTTTCTAAAGAACCAAGGTTCTGCTTTGTTACATTAGGCTGTAATATCTGTCTGGTTCTAGAAAGATTTTTAGAAAGCATCTGTGCTGAGTTATTACATGTTTTACTTTCATTGACTGTAAATTTAAGTTTGTTTGGTCCTATAAACAATCTACAATCTTCCGATGTGGCAGCATGCTGATAGGAAACGTCCTGTAGTTGACATGGCTGGCTAATGTGTATGATTTAAGAGTGTGCATTAAATGCTAATTCATTTCTCCCAACATCTTATGCAGACTTCAGCAAATTATCCAGTAGTTGTTGCTCACTCACACACAGATGGCAGGTTGTAAAAAACGATTCCCCTTTGTACTGCCGTCATAATAGATCCTGTTAAATAGATAATTATAATACCATATGAGAAAACTCTGTAACACCCAGCTCATGATATACAGTAAGTGTGAGCATATGAATCCATGAAGACATGAATAAGTGAAGCTATAAATCCAGTCGGATGGTTGGGGAGAGGGGAAACTTATCATTATGCCATAATTCCTGGTCCACCGGGAATGGCACTTCCGATGTTTGAACCTCCAACACCCTCTCCTTTTCTTCCGCTTTAGTTACTCATTCACTCGTTTTAATTGCTTGCATCAGCCCCTCATTGACATAAGACCCTCATAGTTTGTAAAACAAGAGATGTGTTTACATTTACTGGGATTAAATCATCTCTTATACTCACCAAGATTGCATTTATTTGTATTTTAATAAATTGTAACATTTCATTTATTCCTGTGATGCCAAAGCTGAATTTTCAGCATCATTACTCTAGTCTTCAGTGTCAGATGATCCTTCAGAAATCATTCTAATATGCTGATTTGATGCTCAAGAAACATTTATTGTTGAAAAGTTGTGCTGCTTAATATTTTTGTGGAAACCTTGATACTTTTTTCAGGATTGTTTGATGAATAGAAAGTTCAAATCTAATTTAAAGTCTTTACTGTCACTTTTTATCAATTCTTACTAATAAATAAAAGTATTAAAGATCACAAACCCTAAAGGGAAATTTCATCCAATAATTTAAATTCTGTCATTAATTACTCACCCTCATGTCGTTCCAAACCTGTAAGACTTTCGTTCATCTTCGGAACAAAAATGAAGATATTTTTGATGAAATCTGAGAGCTTTCTGTCCCTCCATTGGCAGCTACGCAACTACCACTTTGACACTTCAAAAAGTTCATAAAGAGATCCTAAAACTAATCCATATGAATTGAGCGGTTTAGTACAAATTTTCTGAAGAGACTTAATTGCTTTATATGATAGACAGACTGAATTTAGGCTTTTTATTCACATATAAACATAAACAGAAGCTCAACCGAACCTGCTTGACATACGAGAACCTCATTGGTTCTTGCGGAAGCTCAAACGTGCTGCGTAACACGAAAATGAACCTCATTGGTTCTTGCGGAAGCTCAAACGTGCTGCATAACACGAGAATGAACCTCATTGGTTCTTGCGGAAGCTCAAACGTGCTGCGTAACACGAGAATGAACCTCATTGGTTCTTGCGGAAGCTCAAACGTCCTGCGTAACACGAGAATGAACCACACTGGTTCTTGCGGAAGCTCAAACGTGCTGCGTAACGCGAGAATGAACCTCATTGGTTCTTGCGGAAGCTCAAACGTGCTGCGTAACGCGAGAATGAACCTCATTGGTTCTTGCGGAAGCTCAAACGTCCTGCGTAACACGAGAATGAACCACACTGGTTCTTGCGGAAGCTCAAACGTGCTGCGTAACGCAAGAATGAACCTCATTGGTTCTTGCGGAAGCTCAAACGTGCTGCATAACACGAGAATGAACCTCATTGGTTCTTGCGGAAGCTCAAACGTGCTGCGTAACACGAGAATGAACCTCATTGGTTCTTGCGGAAGCTCAAACGTCCTGCGTAACACGAGAATGAACCACACTGGTTCTTGCGGAAGCTCAAACGTGCTGCGTAACGCGAGAATGAACCTCATTGGTTCTTGCGGAAGCTCAAACGTGCTGCGTAACGCGAGAATGAACCTCATTGGTTCTTGCGGAAGCTCAAACGTGCTGCGTAACGCGAGAATGAACCTTATTGGTTCTTGCGGAAGCTCAAACGTGCTGCGTAACACTAGAATGAACCTCATTGGTTCTTGCGGAAGCTCAAACGTGCTGCGTAACGCGAGAATGAACCTCATTGGTTCTTGTGGAAGCTCAAACGTGCTGCGTAACGCGAGAATGAACCTCATTGGTTCTTGCGGAAGCTCAAACGTGCTGCGTAACGCGAGAATGAACCTCATTGGTTCTTGCGGAAGCTCAAACGTGCTGCGTAACGCGAGAATGAACCTTATTGGTTCTTGCGGAAGCTCAAACGTGCTGCGTAACACTAGAATGAACCTCATTGGTTCTTGCGGAAGCTCAAACGTGCTGCGTAACGCGAGAATGAACCTCATTGGTTCTTGTGGAAGCTCAAACGTGCTGCGTAACACTAGAATGAACCTCATTGGTTCTTGCGGAAGCTCAAACGTGCTGCGTAACACGAGAATGAACCTCATTGGTTCATGCGGAAGCTCAAACGTGCTGCGTAACACGAGAATGAACCTCATTGGTTCTTGCGGAAGCTCAAACGTGCTGCGTAACACTAGAATGAACCTCATTGGTTCTTGCGGAAGTTCAAACGTGCTGCGTAACACGAGAATGAACCTCATTGGTTCTTGTGGAAGCTCAAACGTGCTGCGTAACACTAGAATGAACCTCATTGGTTCTTGCGGAAGCTCAAACGTGCTGCGTAACACGAGAATGAACCTCATTGGTTCTTGCGGAAGCTCAAACGTCCTGCGTAACACGAGAATGAACCACACTGGTTCTTGCGGAAGCTCAAACGTGCTGCGTAACGCGAGAATGAACCTCATTGGTTCTTGCGGAAGCTCAAACGTGCTGCGTAACGCGAGAATGAACCTCATTGGTTCTTGCGGAAGCTCAAACGTGCTGCGTAACGCGAGAATGAACCTTATTGGTTCTTGCGGAAGCTCAAACGTGCTGCGTAACACTAGAATGAACCTCATTGGTTCTTGCGGAAGCTCAAACGTGCTGCGTAACGCGAGAATGAACCTCATTGGTTCTTGCGGAAGCTCAAACGTGCTGCGTAACACTAGAATGAACCTCATTGGTTCTTGCGGAAGCTCAAACGTGCTGCGTAACACGAGAATGAACCTCATTGGTTCATGCGGAAGCTCAAACGTGCTGCGTAACACGAGAATGAACCTCATTGGTTCTTGTGGAAGCTCAAACGTGCTGCGTAACGCGAGAATGAACCTCATTGGTTCTTGCGGAAGCTCAAACGTGCTGCGTAACACGAGAATGAACCTCATTGGTTCTTGCGGAAGCTCAAACGTGCTGCGTAACACAAGAATGAACCTCATTGGTTCTTGCGGAAGCTCAAACGTGCTGCGTAACACGAGAATGAACCTCATTGGTTCTTGCGGAAGCTCAAACGTGCTGCGTAACACTAGAATGAACCTCACTGGTTCTTGCGGAAGCTCAAACGTGCTGCATAACAAGCTCAAACGTGCTGCGTAACGCGAGAATGAACCTCATTGGTTCTTGTGGAAGCTCAAACGTGCTGCGTAACACGAGAATGAACCTCATTGGTTCTTGCGGAAGCTCAAACGTGCTGCGTAACACGAGAATGAACCTCATTGGTTCTTGCGGAAGCTCAAACGTGCTGCATAACGCGAGAATGAACCTCATTGGTTCTTGCGGAAGCTCAAACGTGCTGCGTAACGCGAGAATGAACCTTATTGGTTCTTGCGGAAGCTCAAACGTGCTGCGTAACGCGAGAATGAACCTCATTGGTTCTTGCGGAAGCTCAAACGTGCTGCGTAACGCGAGAATGAACCTCATTGGTTCTTGCGGAAGCTCAAACGTGCTGCGTAACACTAGAATGAACCTCATTGGTTCTTGCTGAAGCTCAAACGTGCTGCGTAACACGAGAATGAACCTCATTGGTTCTTGCGGAAGCTCAAACGTGCTGCGTAACACGAGAATGAACCTCATTGGTTCTCGCAAGTCAAGTGAACATACTTGAGCTTCCGTTTACCACAACTGGTGTGTGAGTTGATTAATGTTTATACTGTATGTGAATAAAAGCCTAAATTCAATCTATTCATCATATAAAGCGATCTTGTCTCTTCAGAAAATTTGGACTAAACCGCTCAATTCTTATGGATTAGTTTTATGATCTATACTATAGAAAGCTCTCATATTTCATTAAGAACATCTTCATTTGTGTTCCGAAGATAAACGAAAGTAGTACGATTTGGAACGACATGAGTGTGAGTAATTAATGACATAATTTTCATTTTTGGATGAACTATCCCTTTAATGGTTGTCTTTGTTTGGTCGATTGTTTTGAGCATGCTTTAGTATGATCTCATGAGTATTTGCGTGCGTGTCTATATGAGAGATTATCGGTGTATGTGTTCTTGAACATGCCACTGCACTTTAAAGCCCAGCCAAGTTCCACCATATGGGGAGAAAAATTAATTAGACAGCTTAAACTTCTGATAATGCAGATATGTGTGTGTATTTATGCCTGAGCGTGTGTGCATCCATGCGGCTGTTTGTTAGTTTTCTCTGACCTCCACTTCAGGATTAATATTTAATTAGTTTGCTCAGGCTAGGGAGAGGCACTTATTAACCCAATATGTCAATCTGACAGAGGCAGTGAGGGAGCGAGAGAGAGAGAGAGGGGAGAATGAGAAAGAGGCTGGAATATCACAAGGTGTAGTTGTTTACATGATCCATAAACACCTCACAAATGTTTAATCTTTCCACAAAGTGGAAGTATGTTTTCAAACAGGTTCCACATGAAGACTGTACTGTTTTGATAGGCAGATTCTGGTGCAGTCTGACATTTAGTAGTATCTAAAGCCCCTTTCACACAGAGATTCCGGAAAATACACGGATAATGTGTCCCGGGATCATTTGATTTTGGTTCATTCACACTGCCAGTGATTTTTCGGAATCTGTGAGTGTGTTCACACACATCCCGTAAAGATCCCGTAAAGACACGTGACGTCAGGATGTCTAATCTTCAGCTACGGCTCTTTCCATTGTAGTCGTGCACTTGGTGGAGTCTTAAGTTTACTAATGATCTGCGCTTTCGATTTCGAGAAACCACGCTCGAGCATTTTTTCCGGATTCGGTCGTACACAAACTTGCGATGCGCAAAATTTGAGTTCCACAAAGCTGGCGAACGATCTCAGCTTCAACATGGATAGTAAGGAGCTCCCTGCTTTCGTTCTTTCTTTGTTGATGACGAACACAAACTTTCTTCCAAGAACAACAAAATACCCTTTTACGGCATTGGTCCTGGCTTTTGTTCACACAGGGCGCGTTCCGAGACTGATCCCAATGTTACTAGGTCCCCATCCCGGCATCAATCCCGGGACGTGTTTGCGTTCACACAGAAGGCACTCTAGCAATTTTTCGGCAATTTTCCAGGATCAACGCGCTGTGTGAAAGGGGCTTGACTGTAATGGCTTTGAAATAATCTTGTTTTGTTATGCTTACAGATTCATTAGATGTGATTTCAGAAGAAAAAGAAGAAAAAAATCTTACCTGGTGAAAATATTATCGCGCCGAAGTCCCTCTTGTTGTAATTTTTGTCTAATAAACAATGTTAATTGGTGACTTTCAGTAAAGTAAATCGGATAATTTGTTCAGTCGGATCATCGGATCAACTATTGAATCAACTATCGGATAATAAGTTCATTTTGACATCTCTGATTTTTGATTGTAGACTTTGGTATCTTGTCAATTCTGACCGCTTGAGATAATTGAATAATTGATTCTAATTAATAATTATAAATTCTTCTTTAAAACTCTAGAGAAGAAACGTGAAATTTTTGGGCTCTATTGTCAGAACAATAGAAAGTCTCCATTTGGTTCTATGGTTCTATTTCTGTGTTCTTTAAAATAAATAATACAACCCATTATGTTTCTATTTCAAAACATACTTACAGTAATAATTTATATATATATATAAAAAATAAAAATAATAATATATAAAGAAAGTCAGAAACAAAGTCAAATTCTGCATTTTTATCACATCCATAATTTCTTTGTGTATCTGATTTTCGAATGAATCCACAATATTTCTTTAAAAATATTTGCTTTGTTGACATTTAGTAGTCGTTTCTACAAATGCGTAAGCACAGCATTACCCGCAGTGGCCACATATCACTCTCAGATACACAGATAGAGGTGTTTTATAGATCCCTGAGGGGAAATTCAGAAGGATCCTATCTGACATTCAGGAGTATCTGGTATCATAGTAAAACCACATAGCCTATGTCTTTGTTCATGTGTTCATATTTATGAGTGTGTGTGTAGAGGCTTACAATGGACTAAACAGATATGTCTACATTAAAGCAGTGCAGTTGTATATCCAGACCTGTGTTTTGACATTGACATAATCTGACTCCTCATAATCTCTAACCTCCATCACGCTATTAGCAGATTTATTTTCTTTCACCATCTGCAGACATGTGTGCTAGTGTGCCGCTACCGTGTCTAGGGTATAATTTAAGGATGTCACTCTCCTATCATACTTGACAGCATAAGATGTGTAAATTTTTGACATCTGTAGTGAGATTTACATGCAAAATTCAGTCCCTGTGTGATCCTCGCTTTGCAAAAAATAGCACTTTAAGAAACATCCATCTCGAATGCTTAGAATATTACACTCTTTACCACCATATCTGTGACAAAGCTATTTAAAAGTTTATTTAAAACATTTATCTTAAAGGCAGTTGTGCTGAAAAATATGACTATTTCTGAAATGATTTTGTAATTATCTCTAAGCTCACACCATTCGTTGATATATATATATCTTAATGCTAGTCTTGCATTATAAGTACATTTTGTTTAATAATGTGTGCGAAAGCCTTATTGGAGCTCCAATGAACAGTCAGTTTTACAAAGAGAACAAGCTACAGTCTTATAATTGTAATTCATTAGTGATGATTTCAATGCTAATGCTTTGATTAGACTGACAAATTTTATTGCCTGGTGGAGAATAAAAAAAATAAAAAGTCAGTAAGTAACCACCCAAATCATCCTAGCAAGCTCCTAGCACCACTCATATTTTCTTCAAAAATGTAAATATACAATTTATACATGTTTTATTCCTTATAAAATGCAATAATAGAGTGTTAATGGATATTTAAATAACATATTAAATATGTATGGCATATTTTGATGCGAGTGCATGTGTAGGGATGCTTAAGTGTGTGTGTGAGTACACATCTGATAGCATTAGCTAATGATTACTCTCCGATGTTATGAGATTGATGACTGTTAATTATACACACAATTAGTCTCCTAATTAAACATTTATCACACAGTTCAGAGCGAGAGGGAGAGAGAGAGCTTGAGTTTATGATGGCTTTCATGCCATATTTATCGCGTGCGTGCGTGCGTGTGTGTGTGTGTGTGTGTGTGTACACTTGTACAACTATCTTTGTGAGGACCAGTTTGAGACCCCTTTAAAGGCCTGTTTGAATTTGATCAAGACTTGGTTTTAGGGTTAAAGTTATAATTAGGTTTAAAACTAGAGATTGCATTGTGTCAGTAAATGTCCTCACAAAGATAGATGTACAAGTGTGTGTGTGTGTGTGTGTCTGAGGTTAAATTACTGCTCTATCCCCCCCTGGTTGGGTTTCTTTTTTCCTTCCTGCAGGTTTCCAGTTCTGCTTTTCTTCTGTGATGTTTTTGTTTTTCAGGGATGAAACGACCCATCGGATGAATGCATGTCAGAAAAGTGTGACCCTCTCTCTTTCTCTCTCCTCTCCCCCTTTTTCTTTTTTCTCACTCTCACTCGGTATCCGGAGTTTGCAGGCCTTTCTTTGTGATCCGTGATGGATAATGGTCATTCCTGCTGCTCCGGCAAACAGTGGATCAGGAGAGCATTTCCAGGTGACCAGAAAGAGACCATGGGACAGAGGGAGGGCTAAATTGTACACAGTAAATATTAAAATATCAGTCGTGCTGATTAGCAACTAATTGTTATTTAAAGGCGCACTACATAAATTATTTTCTGCATTTTTACTATTTATACATTGCTTGCAAGAAATTTGATTTCGTCAGAATACACTGATAATACACAAATCGCAGTGCCCTGTAAACCCTGATTTTAAGTTTTCCATTTATGTTTCTGTCATTTATGTTATGTTTCTCTGCCTATTTTCCTGAACTATTGATATAAACGAATCATAAACGGACTAAGTTTTTAATTAACAATGCCAATCTACTTTTTGCAGGTGTTGATTAGTATTAAGCTGGTCATGTGATCTCAGCATGAGGGTAGACCATTCTTAAATCAAGGCCAATGAAATTACTGAATCGGCTTATCTCATTTGAGCGTACATTATTTCAAACATATTTTGTTCATTATTTATCATCATATTTCGTTTATTTCTTTTGGTAACTTTTAATGTTGAACAATTACTTAGTGCAACTTTTAAAAAAAGAAATTTTCAGTAAAATGGATTAATTAAAGTTGTTGAGAAATCAAATTTGACCCTTTTTATTTCTTTACTGCATGTTACTGGTCTTATTGTGAAATCAGTACGTTGTTTTATAATTATTATTGTGTATAATTGTATACATTTTTAATCATTTTACATTTTTATAATTTTTTGTGTGTAAGACTTTATTATTACAGTGTCCTTGTTACACGTTACATAAATCTACAGTAATAACAGTAATTTACGCATAATTTCTACACCAAAATTACATATTTAAATGTTTTTTCCCCGTGATTTTTTATATTTATGCCTTAAAATAGCTTTAATGTAACTCTACACCCTTGCTTCATTTAATATACGAAACCATGAATATGCAAATTAGCCCCGCCTCCACTCACACAGCTGTACAAGGCGATGTATCAGAATGGGAATGCATTTTATGTATCGCTCTCTACAACGTCGGACACATAACAGTAATTAATATGATTAGCCTTTTGCTTGACTACGTTATCAAACAGCTAATAATGTGTTGCTTATGTTACACAAACCATGTTCCCGCTCTCCACTCTCAGAGTCAGAAAGCTGCTTTCTAAAAATCTAAATCCTTAGAAACGTTTTGAACAACTTAGAATGTCAGTGGAGAAAAACATATAACATAAAATCGTAATGTACATCATAAACATAAATCACCCACGCTCTGTATTGCTAAATGTACCTGATTTTTCATATCAACAGAAAAATATACCGGGATAACGTGGCTTCTCTTGAGACTCCCCTGCTTTGCATCAGTTAATTATATGCTAAAGCCCGCCGGCACGTTGACATGATTGGTTACAAGTTAGTTTGTGATGTAAGAAACACCAGCGATTTCAAACCGAGTTTTTGACTTTTTTTCACTACAGTTTTAAGGAGAAAATACATTCTGCCTTCATTGTAGTATGCAACGCTTACTTTTCACAACCCAATCAACAACCAATGGATAAAGTCAAGTCTTTAAGTCTATGTTTTTTCTCATTCGATAGTGGTTTCGTATTCTCAGTCACAGCTTCTGTTTCATGCTGACTTTTGGTCAGAGTTACTAAGTCTGATTAATTCATCTGCAGGTCTGTTGAATCATTTTCAGCCACCAGCTGTTTGCAGAGACGGCACAGTACGGGTCTCTAAGGAAATTTAGGTAGGTACTACTTTTTCCTGTTCCCACAAAAAGACAGTGGTATCATGTACCCTTCGGTGGTGTACAAAATATATCTTCGGTCTCTCCTGCAGACCTCCTCCTGCACCACCTGACAGATTTAAAGTGTGAGAACAGAGATAGCCTTACAAAAAAAGTACTTTAGGATTACCATGGTACAGGGTATCAGATGCAGATGGTAATACCATTGTACTTTGATAGTTCTACCATGTTGCTGAAAGATTACCATATTCATGTGCTGTTTTGTGTAGCATTCCAAGGTACTTCAAAAAATACGTCATAAAAAGCAAAGTATGACCATGGTATATACCCCAAAAAACAATCGTATTACTATGGTATCATGTCATTAACATCACATATTAATCACAGAAAGGACGTATCAGACATTTGCGGAGTAAAAAATACATTTTGCGATATTAAAAGAGCTTTTCTCTGAAGCTTTTACTCTTTTCTACTTGTCTTCAACTGTTGTTTTTATGAAAGTCGTGAAAGGAAAAGTGTGTTTACACCAGGAAAAGAGAGGGGGAATGTGTATGTGGTGTGTGTGTTCATATCACTGACAGCCGAGCGAGGTTATGAAAACAGTCATTCTTCCCGTCATCGCTTCATAGCCGGTGATTTAGCGGCGAGCCGCCCCGGTGCAGCAGTAAAACGGCAGGCAGAGATTTACAGTGCACTCTGGGATATCACTCAGCCCAGGGGCCACCTTGCCACATCGTCCCAGCTCACCTGCTACTGTGTTTTACCAGCCAAGCCTGAACACCCCCTACACCCCCCAGACCTCACACACCCCAAACCCACTGGACCTCATTCAGAGAGTTAAGCTTCTGATTGATCAATAGAAACATCAATCAGACCTGGCTGATAATAACTTGTTGAATGTGAATAGAGACTTCAAGGTTTTTCTGGGAAATGAACTGTACAGAACACAATACAGATGTCATTATTAATATCATCTCTCTCTCTCTCTCGTTCTCTCTCTCTCTCTCTCTCTCTCTCTCTCTCTATATATATATATATATATATATACACACACACACACACACACACTTTCTATATAAACACTATATATACTTTATATATAGTATACTATATATTAATACTATATATACACACACACAACTGAAGAAAACACAAGCCAGTAGAAAAAACACCAGCAAACTAAGAAATCATCATCAGTTTGACAACATATGTGCTACAAATACTCACAATGCAACCAAATACAGAAATGTGCTGGAATTGAAAATACTTTATAGAACTCCAATAACATCATAACTAGTCAAATAGATAGCTATAGAACCGGGCATCTGTCATCTGAATTATATTTAACAAAATTGCTGAAACTACAAGATCAGCTTTTCAATATGGGATTTTCGGTTGTAATAAGGTTATTGTGGTCCATATTAATGTTATCACTGATATTTCAACAATGCATAATCAACGTAATTTATCTCTTGAAAATGACCAATTTCATTTCAGATTGTTTAATCTGTCAAATTGTAATATGGACATTCCCGCTCACTGCTGTCATGAACTGCTTATGTAAGTTGCATACCGTGACTAAAGAATCACTGCAAATGTGTCATGCATGACAAATATCTTTCCTCATGATCTTTTTTATATCTGCTATTTCTATGCTAACAATAATTGATTATGTCATGCCTCAATGCATTGTCTGTCACATTTTCTTCAGGGGCAGCGTAATTGGTTTGCCATGCTCTCTCCTCTTGGGCTGAATGCTTACTAGATGACATTAGCCTACTGGTGTTTGCTTTATCCACTGGTATCTCTGAATGTATTCTTTTAAGGCGGCATCTGCTATTTTATGTTTTCTATGACAGGGTCCCATAAAGATAACAGCATGCATGGCACAAAATGGATCTATATTTGTAGATCCACAGTCCAACTTGTGGCAGATTTGAGATCAGAAATTCTGCTGTATATGAAAAATGCTTTTTGATTAACTTATTATAGATATTCAAGCATGATTATTTATATTATTCTGTAATTCAAATGCATTTGAAGGACACTTTTATCTAAAGCGTGAGGTTTTAGATGCACTTAATATTATTTTCAGTACAAACAAATTCAGGTTTTGTAAGGGCGAACAGCACAAAGTGTTTGTTTGAAGTATTAAAAAACAGATATTAATTGCATTTATTAAAACAATTGTTATGCAGAGTTTTAGGAGTGATGACCCTATTTACGTGCTGGAGTATAAAAATGTGTGGATGAGTCAAGGCATACCTGCACTCTGAAAGAATAAAAGGCTATTTGGTTCCATAAAGAGCCTTTGACATCCATGGAACCTTTCAAATGTATAATCAAAAGCTTTTTTATATTGGAAAAGAGTTCTTTGGATCAAACAACTGTTCACTGAAAGGTTGTTTGGGGGACCAAAACTGGTTCTTCTACTATGGCATTGCTGTGAAACCCCCTTTTTGGAAACTTTACTTTTAAGTGTGTGCGATTGAGTCAACATCAAACTTAAAAATAAATACATTTGGTGTTGGAATCCTCATTATAGTGCTCTGTTTAATTTGTGATTCTGACGGCAATGGCAGTGGTGGTTTTCCATGCTGTCCTGCTCTGACTGGTTAATGTTGTTTTGTTGTCGTCCATGTGACTAATGGAGAGAGCATGTGTTTACTTTCGTCACCATGTGTTTACCTCAAACTACAGGGCCTGTCGTAAATGTCGGCTTGAAGCCTGGCAGTGTGTGTGTGTGTGTGTGTGTGATCCTCACCAGGACGGTGTGAACAGGAGCGGAGACATAACCCTTGATAACACCTGTTTCCTGTTTTCAGGTGATCAGTGCTAGATTTGTTGGACAGGGCCGAAGATCAATTGGTCACAGAAACCCCCATCTTCCCCCAGTGTAGAGCGTGGGAAAGTCTGATTGGGTGAGTGTGCATTGAATTATTAACAGAGTGACTGTGTACAGTATATTATTCAGGATTAACTCTAAAAAAAAAAAAAAAAAAAAGTGTATCTGTTTGTGCACCAATAGTCTACATATATAATGTATGTAGTATTTCATTGTATGATATATAATACATAATAATAAAGGCCCATTGAATGAATACATATACATACACGTGCACACACACACACAATCTTTCACTGTGTGGTTATAGTAAAATTAGTTTTGATCACCTTTGATCTGTGTCTGTTTATAGTTCTATAGTTAGTTGTCTTAACCTATAAAAAGAAGGTGATATGTATTTTCTTTATGCTGTTCACAGGTCACAAAGTCCTTGTCTTGTCCGTGACACTTTTTTTTTCTTCCTAATATCTTCATAATGTGACCTGTTGCTTACAAACCACATTTTTCTGATAAAATAACTAATTTATTCTCTTTGTAGCTTTGTAAAGAGACAATTATGTTGTAAAATGTGGGATGTGTGCTCCTCATTCAAAGATGTTGTACCAATATGAAGATGTTAATGGAAAAATGATGTCATGCATTTTAACCTGTAGAACATGTCCAGACCTGTTCATTTAGTCTTTTCTTCTCCCATAATAACCTTTGGTTAAACTCAATTTCAAACCGAACACTCAATTTACTGAAGCCAAGTTCTTTAATTTTGCGGAATACATGTAGCACTTCAAGAATGAAGTGCATTTCTAAGAATTTCAATATCTTAGCTTTGATTATATTGAAAATGTTCAAAGGCTCATCAATTGAACAGAATGGATGGATGGATGAATGGACGGATCAATGGACAGATAAGTGGATGTATAAATGGATAAACGCCACTGGCAGTACTATGGTACAGATATGCTAATACCATGGTGCTTTTGTATATACTCTGAATGGCTACCATATTTAGGTACAACAAAAATACATGTCCAAAATTCATGACTTAAGAGAGATATTATATTGGTGTACTACAGACAGGCAGAAAGACATTTTGAGAATGAGATCTTCAATCAATTACATTACTGAAAAGACTATATGTCAGTTTGGCAGATGAGATTTAGTCCAAGTAGAGTGAATTGTCAATATTTTGAGATGAATTTCTCATATTCCACACCAAACACACACACACTCAGCAGGGTGATCGTTTCTCCCAGGTCAGGAGGTACATGGGAATAATCACTTTTGGAGACTCTCACCTGTTTTCTTTGTGACCATACAAATCTCTGTGTCCCACGTCCAACATGTGAAACTGCTGTGTATGCGTGGACTCAAACATATGTCTTTCAGATGGTGTCTGTCACAGTGATTTAATGTTCAGGAGTGTGTGAATCCACACGAATATATCAGTATATCAGATTGCAATTGATATTTTATTTGTTGTTGGGCAGTTTCAGTATAATGTTTATAAAGGTCCTTATCAATAAATTCCTTCTAATGTCTTAAATGGTACAGCTTTATAAAACTTAAGTAGCAACCTTGTAGTTGCCTCATAGATTTCCATTAATTTAGTCGTCGCTAAAATCTAAATTTTCAAATGCAAATTTATATCAATTCAAATTCTGCCATAATTTGCTTATAAAGTCAGCATATAATAATGTTGGCAGTGGGTTCACAACATGCTCTCTCACCTCACACCTTTTCCTAACATACTGTGATGCGACAGATGGGAAGTTATCACTAGAGAGCATTCATTTCTTTTGCGTTATCCTCAATAATTATGTGTCAAAGAAAACAGCGCAAACCCATTCAGCAACTACATACACAGGAAGCACTCAGTTCAGCATGGGATTACTGTATATCTGAAGGGGTTTCTTTTCTGAAGGGCCTCATCTGTCCAATGAACTTTTGTTTAATTTTTCCTCCTGCTAAATCACTTCATTTGTTATGAAATTAGGCCTTCTGTACCATCCTTCCTTAAATTGGCTATATTTAAGGATTTTCATGTATGAATTTTGCCTGGAAAATCAAAAGGATTAGGTAACAATTATGCGCCTTTCCCGAGAGCCTCTCTTTTGTACTATGAAACGAATGCTTCAGTACGTTCAGGATAATGCCGAAAGAGCTATTCTGTACTGTAATGTCAATGTGTTATGCAAAGAAAGGGGATTAAAAGTCAAACTATAGTATCACATAGGCTATGTAGTCTAGTCTCAAATATATTTTATAATCAAAGTATCATAATTTTATTTTATTTACCTCATCTGTCAACATGAATCATAGGCCTTGTGCAAACATATCCACATCACTATGCTTTCTGCTGATTTCTCACCGCTGTAATTTTTTGTTGTTTTTAGGCCTACTTTATTATAAAGAGGAAAGCGCTCGGCACATATTTACATATTCATCTAACCGTCATTCTCAGAAGCTTGGATGGCATCTGGATGTTCTTTAACAGTATCTCTGCAAAGGTATT
This sequence comes from Rutilus rutilus, assembly GCF_951802725.1. Taxonomy (NCBI): domain Eukaryota; kingdom Metazoa; phylum Chordata; class Actinopteri; order Cypriniformes; family Leuciscidae; genus Rutilus; species Rutilus rutilus. The sequence goes on along the minus strand of NC_140210.1, from coordinate 8,398,586 downwards.
TCCCACTTCTTTTGAATTGTATGCGAAAAATGAAAAACAACTTCGCTCTGAGTATATCATGGCATTGAATCACGTTCAGTCTCTTGAATGTTGTGCGAGCACGAGCAGTAAACTGCTGGCTGCAGTTCACTTAAAGGTAGGGTAGGCAATTTTGGAGGCTAACAATAGCGAGCTTTGAGAGCATAAGATCCCACCCTCCCTTCCGAACTTTTCGAAAAGCATGCCTCCAAAACACATGAAGCGTCACGAGACGAGAGAAGGCATTTAATTACCTCATGTCTCAAAGCACATAACATTACAATAGTAATGACTAAACAAATTACAGAGCTCTTATACTTACCACCTGACTGCTGCAGATTCATTTCGACGTTGATAGTGTTGACAGAAACTCAAAAATCCGAGTCTGAGAACGTGAACAGCTCTCGTAATTACAGTTAAGACATGCGTGAGACTTCCACAGAAGATATATGTACATGTTTATATATTTAGACATGTTCTATTGTTGAATGCTATCAGAATGCGAAGGGAGATTTAAATGAGCATGTAAAAAAAAAAAAAAGTGCCTCCCCAAGCTTAAACTGCCTCCGATGTCGCCAATAACAAAGGTTTCTGAATTCTACATATGATATATGCACCTTTATGTAATTGTTATTTTCGAAATGAGGGTTTCCTGAATCTTTTGAAACAGGGGTTTGATGTTTATGTTGCTCTTTATTTTTTACAAAATGATTTGGGCATTTAGATCTCGTGTATTGACAATGTCCTGGTATTATCGCTTACTGAACAATATTTTAGCTTCAGAGTGAGAAACTAATGAAGTTATTCATGGTTAAGAATCATAAATCACAGAAGTGGGGATCAATTAATTGCGGAGAGTAACTGCAACAGAGTTGCTAAAAGAATTATACAAATCAGGGAATGATGCAAATATAGCCTCAAAATTGTCATTTGCACAGCGCAATTCAGTTCTGTGCGCTTCCGTTCCATGGAAAGCAGGCTGGAAAACCATAACGTTAATCTATAATGACCCCAATTTGCATAAAAGGAGGGCGTATATTTGCACATTTAGCGCCTGGTTAAACTGGATTGGGTGGTTAGTGAATAAGAACGGTTTCGGCGCTGAAATACAGCATGCGACTGTTCACTGAATTCCCCACTGTGTGTCTTACCATCCCTTTTTTATCTCTTTATTTACTCACCCTCTCTTTTTTATATAAATGTCAGTTGTACATTGCGCGAGTGATGATCTAAAAGCTTATAGAGAGAGAAAGGTCAGTCGTGATGGTTAATTGATTTTATAGTGACATTGGAGGAGAGTGGAAGGAAATTGCTGTCTCTTATGAGTCCCATTTTACCCAGGGCTAACATGACACTGTGACAGTATTATTTGGCTCAGCAGTCTGGGAAAGGCGACTATCATATTGCTATTATATCACCCATCCACAATCATTTAGATTACACACACAATTCTCTCACATCAATTACGTTATTATACCCAAAGACATTCGCAGGCAAACTGAGGACTGCAGTGCAAAGCCTATAGCGGGAGCGACGCACATTCACGCTAACACATCCACTGTTTAGGGGGAGATTGGGGTTTTATTGGCCGAGCTGGTGGAGCGGGACTGCAGGATAATGGGTAGTTATCCTGCCCGCCGTTTCGGCTTGCCAGAGCACAGAGTCTTCACGAATAAAACGCAAGAATCGCTGTAATCGGAAGCTAAACAGGAATTTTTCCGAGGGCGCAGGGATGTTTAGCCCCCTGCTGATTGGCCTGGATACCAGGGGCCCGAGCAATCTCATTCCACTTTACAGAGAGAGAGCCTTGTCAAGGTCAGCGGAATGTAAAGTCAGATTGAAAGGGAGATAGGAGGGAGATGCTGTTAGATTCACTATATCTTTCTGTTCTCTTTCCATTACAGTGACTCATATTCAGTCTGACACTAGACTTTAAACCCGGGGATGGTGGATAACGCGGGAACAGAGAGAGCTCACAGCTGTCACTCATGATGATTGATTGGCAGGGGCATGTATGATGGTTCACTAGAGCTCATTTGATCTGAAGAGTCCCAGTTGTGTTTATGAGTGTGTGCTCATGCATAAATTAATACATACTTTAGACAAGGTTTTTATTTTTATTTTATTTTTTTTTAAGAGCAATGGTAAGTTAATGTCAGTAGAATATAGAGTAAAGTAAAAGTTGATATATTTATGTTTATACGTTAATAAATATTATTTAATGCCATAGAGCAGGGATTTTCAATCTTTTAGAAGCCATGGAGTCCCAAATATGATCATCCTCATGTGAGGGATGCCATAAACACCCAAATTATACACTGAAAAAATTATATTATAAATAGAAACTTTATATTAAGTTACAGTATATATATTTTTCTACTCACTATAGTATGCAATGTACTATAATGTACTGTTACATGTATAATTTATTTGTTTAATTTAAAAAAAAATTAAAAAAATAAATAATATTGTATTTAATAAAAATGTATCTATTTCATATATTAATAACTAACTTTTTATTTTAATTACATTATTATTATTATTATTATTATTATTATTATTTTTAATTTTTTTTCCACAGACCCCAACCACCCCCCGGGGGGTCCCAGGATCCAGTTTGAAAACTCTACCACAGAGGTTCTTTAGATTAATAAAAGCTTGTGGTTTTCAATGTATGTTACGACATCAGTCCATGCTTTAAGCTAGAAGCCGTTGTAATATCTGCAGTATTGTCATATCTGATCTTAAATGTTTTATGATTGAGATCTCAATGAGTTCACATTCTGTGCTCTGAAATCAATAGCTGTCACTGTCTATCAGTAGAAGACATATGAGCTACACAAAGACACACACACACACACACACACACACACACACACATTTAATCACATGCATTGTCATTTCAGATTTAAAAAGCAAAATGACAATTATTTATTTATTAAATGATATATAAAGATCCTGTTTGATTGATAGTTGACTTCAAACTGCAGCATGATTAGTGTATATTCACACAAGCCTGTGTTATATATATATATAGTTATATAATAATATAATATAATAATAGTTGTTTAATCCACAGACTAATACAATTATAATTACACTAATATGTAATGGCTGCTGAAGAGGAATAAATTACATTTCAAAATATATTACAATAGAAAACAGACAGGCTGTTTTAAATGAATAATATTTAACAATATCATGGTTTTTACTGTATTTTTGATCAAATACATGCAGCCTTGGAGAGCATAAGAGGTTTATTTGAAAAACATTAGGAGAATATTACCGACCTCAAGCTTTTGAACGGTTATGTTGAAAAACTTTAAAAATTAAGTTTGTGTTGATGTGCTAAGATCATGCATGCGTTAAATTACGCTAATGATTGTACTATTTTCATTGACTCTTTTCACTGTTGAAAGCAATGATTAACAAAGATGCATGTTTTAATGCCATCAAGTCATCACTGACAACTCGGGTATACGTTATGCATCAAGATGGCAAATGGCAGTAAATTTGAGACATTTGCATTTTAAACACCATTAGTGTACTCAATTTGTTCTGAAAGAGATATGTGGTCTTTTATGTAAATGAATGTAGCATTATTGCAACTGTACATAATTGAGCTAATATGTGTATTAGGGATATGTTTAATTTATTAGAGTCAGGCCCATCAGAGGACTTTGGATCGAATCAAAGCAGCATTCAATCAGTTTGAGTAGACTATGCCAAACAATAACTGTTTTCAATGCACTTAGGCATCGTTTAATATGGCCAAAAATGTCCAATTTATCTCACAATACAGGAAATGGATGACTATAACGATCCAACCTGAATTCAGCAAATTAAGGCTGCAACAATCCTTATCTAAACCTTTGTTCTTCATTTCTGACCAATGCCGATTTAGCTGGTCTAGGCTGTTTTTCCCCAGCAGTTTGCTTTTGGATTTCACATTCAGCAGGCAAATTAAAGCTTTTTCGAAAGCCAAGTACCTACTTTGATTCTGAGGGAATTACCAAATGTGTTTCATAAATGAAACAGAGGATTAATTGATTCATTGATAAATGTAATGACGTTCTTTTCACATGCGACATCTCCGTGGTAGAGCCTGCGTAGTCTATTCATCTACTGGGATACGAGAAGTCGAGAACTGACAGTAATTACTGCAGATGAGGCGGCTGACAAGCTTATCAAACGGGATTCAAAAACCAGCAGCAACATCAAAGAAGTGCAATTTATACACATCAAAAAACAGCTTTAGCCCTCGGTGCTTCACTTACACACTTACAGCGCATCAAACAACTTAAGTGCCTGTGCTTCACTCCAACAATACATCTGTCTCTCTCTCTCTCATGGCGATCACTCGAAGTACCAAAAACACCTTGTGGGACTTATCAAATAGTTGTTTTTAGGAAAAATCAAAGAGTGTCAAACCATAACGTGAACAAAGCTGAAATGTCTGCAATGCTTCATATTCATTGTTTATAATACTGTGGGAGGTGATAATATTTAACTTTGGCAACATACTTAGAATTTGAGTAAATCACTGATCAGTCAAATGTGTCAGATTGTATTACCATCCAGCATCCAGCTAATACTAAGATGATCACAAGCAATCAGAATATAAATTACTAATATATTATATATGATCATTCTAGAAGAAAATTTCAGATGGCACATAGAGGCTTTTGCATCTGAACTCATCATATAAAATAATATATATATATATAATGATGAGTTCAGATGCAAAAGCCTCTATGTGCCATCTGAAATTTTCTTCTAGAATGATCATTTTTATCAAGCTCGTATATTTAAGGTCAGTAATTTCACTTAAATGCCAATGATACTTGATTACTGAACTTAAATATAGAAGCTTGATAAAAATGATCATTCTAGAAGAAAATCTCAGGTGGCACTTAGAGGCTTTTGCATCTGAACTCTTCATATACATATACATATACATATACATATATATATATATATATATATGTGTGTGTGTATATATATGTATGTGTGTGTGTGTATATATGTATGTATACATATATATATTTGCTTAAAGGTTTTAGAGATGGGCAGATTGGACAATAAAATAATCTTTGACTTAATTAACATTTTTAATGAGGAAAATTTAGCTTTGAATTTAAGTGCCCCAGTGAAGGGTTTAGATGAAGGTCCTGAAATTATACTTTGGTCACACTTAACAAGACAGCATTTTACATAGATATTATTTTTTGAAGTTTGCTTAAACACTGCTACCTTAAAGGGAAAGTTCACCCAAAAATATGCATTCTTTCATTATCTACTCAAAACCTCATGGTCTTCTGTGGAACATATAAGAAAATATTTGGAAGTTATTATCTGTATATTGAAAGTCAGCGAGGTCCAAAAAAATATTGGGCCACACGAATATCCATTGAATGGACAAAAAAAAAAAAAAAAAAAAAAAACGCAGAGACATTTTTCTGTTGTGTTTTGACATAAGGACAGAATATTTGGGGTAAACTATCCTTTTAGGAACCTTATATAGAAAAAACATTGTCTGGCATATATAAATTCAGCTTGTTTAAATTTTTAGAAGTACTAGAGTTTTTAAGCAATTAGTGTTTGATAAATTAAAGTCAGCATGAAACAGAAGTCGCTATAGTCTTTTCTTCCCTGTTGTGACGTAAAACCGAGTGAAACGGCTTCTTGGACAATGTAGGTCAGGGCTTGATTTTGTCCATTGAGAATTGATTGGATCATTGGGTGGTGGTGGTTTGTAAGTGGATGATCTCATGTGAGTGACAGGTTGCCCCGCCCTCACGCCAGTTAACACATCATCAGAGAAGAGATGTCACTGCAAGAGAGAGGGGAAGTTCTTTTGATTAAAGATTGAGGGCACATATAAAAAAAAATAATAATGTGCACAGATAAATCATTTATAATAAATACTCCAATATTCCATTGAAAAATTAGAACTGTCCATTTTGATTTCACGGTGACTTTAACATAACACATTCTAACCTTTTCTCTTTCACCTGCTGTTTGCAGTGGAGTTAAGAGCAGGTTTAGAGTAATCTACTCTGGCAGTCTGTTTCAATGGACACTAACAAGTGAGTGTGAAAGAAAGGCAGCTCTAATGCCTCAATCATTTACTGCTCATTGGTTTCTACCTGAGCTATTCATGGGCCCACTGCTTTACAGAGGAAATGCATGAGTGTAACCATCCGGATCAACTCATTCATACATTTGAGCATGCACACGTGTGCGTACATGATTAACACTGTATTTCTTTTTTTAATTTTACGCCAAGCCGATTTCCTTTGCGCTACCCAGAATCCACATATACATGCCGAATATCTTTGAGAGACTAGTTGCGTCCCAATTTGCATGCTGTCAAACCATGTGCAAGATGAGACTCAGTGCATCCAAATTAAATACGAAAATCAAATGTGTTTAAAACAGTATGCCTGTAAAAGTGCTTGGATTGCATGACCTACTATTTCTGATGGATTTTCAAACTGTGTATTCATGCATGCTTTTCTTGGCTACTACACTTTGCGTAAAAAAGGGTTTGTGATGGTTCCTTTGCAACTCCTCGAGTCAGAAATGGCAAGGAATGAAACCTCAGTCTGCTACACAGTGTTTTTTAATGTATGAACTTTTGCAACATGAACTTGTAAGGTAATGAATTTAGCTTTTGAGCTAAAACAAACAGTATTTGACAAAGGGTTCTGTGAAATCACAATGCAATTTTATGACATATTATATCATAATATTGGCTCACTGAAATATTGTATATCACCAGAAATGGACATACTATAAATTGAGATGCAGTATTCCTTAACTTTATTACTTAACTTTAAAGGGATGGTTCACGAAAAAAAAAAAATTCTGTCATTAATTACTCACCCTCATGTCGTTCCAAACCCGTAAGACTTTCGTTCATCCTCGGAGCACAAATGAAGATCTTTTTGATGAAATCTAAGAGCTTTCTGTCCCTTTTATTGACAGCTACGCATCTACCACTTTCAATCCCCAGAAAGGTATTGCGTTGAAGACTTAATATTTTGTCAATAGAGTGGTAAATTATGTTTTTTGCGTAAACAAAGCACTCGTGTTGCTTCATAAAATTGAGGTTAAACCACTGGAGTCACATGAATTACTCTAATGATGTCTTTTACTACCTTTCTGGGGATTGAAAGTGGTAGTTGCGCAACTGTCAATGGAGGGACAGAAAGCTCTCAGATTTCATCAAAAATATCTTAATTTGTTTTCCGAAGATTTATTTGTGTTTGGAATGAAATGAGGGTGAGTTATTAATGACAAAATTTTCATTTTGGATGAACTAACCCTTTAAGATAAACATGCTTTCGCAACCCATTTTACTTCCATAAACTTCCATAGCCTTATTTATGAGTGCAACTGTAAGAAGGAGGGCAAAAGTTTATTTGTTCTTCATCAGACAATTAATTATATATATAATTATAATTAATAATATATATCTATATATATATATATATATATATATATATATATAGGAATAATATGCATTGATTAATTTTATTCTAATAAAAGGTCATTTTGTCAATATGTTGTTACTTTAAACCAAAGGAGATTCATTTGATAGCCTGCCAGTGATTGTAATTTCAGGGAGAATAGCATGAATTTTTTATAGGTCACGTTCAAATCCAGTTTCAATGTAATCCAGTTTCAGAAAGTGACCAAATACAAGGAAAACACAGAGAGTACTTCTTTCCAGCCCCCCTTTCTGTGTGTGTGTTTGTGTCTGTCTCACCCTTTTCACTCTCTGATAGCTGTTAGGTGGTAGATAAAGAGATTGGAGTGTTTTATTGATCTGAGCGTCCGGACTACAGCAAGACCAATGACCTCCAATCAACACCTGCCAAGACAGTTTAGAGCTCACGTTCTGAGAACGCTCACGAGAACACACACCTATAGATAAACACCCCCATCGCTTTCCTTACGCATCGACAAGCGCTCAATCAGCTAATCAGGGTTAACGAGGAAGTGTGTACATTCAGAAATCAAGCTCAAGCGGAGATTGAAATTGAATACAGAGTTACCACTGGTTGCACTACTGAAACATGGTGTCCTACATTACGTTCATCTCAGTTCCATCCCCCCCTCCCTCTTTACACATTAGTTAGCCAATTACTGAGTGGGACTGGGGAAGGGGTCATATTCTCCAGAGGAGAGGGAAGTGTCAGACACCGCTAGACTTATATGCGTGCACACACACACACACACACACACACATAAGACAAACTAATAATTCCAGAGAGATCATACTGTATGTGTCTGCCTGTACATATATTATATGCATATTTGTTTTTGTAGTAAATTTATTTATTACATTTATATTTTTAGACATCTTTATACTCAAACTTACAATAAGGTAAGGCAGAAATGTCACTTACCAGAGTAGCTAATATAATATAATATATCAGCTACCTAACCTGATAATTGCATTATATTATATCATATCAATCATATTATATTATATTGCTGCATGCTAAATAGGCTCCAAAAATCACACAAAATATAAATAATTTGAACTTGATGTTTATTTTGTGATAATTATCAACCGACTGTATTATCTTGCTTATTGCAAGGCTATTTAACAAATAATGGACATTTATATTTATTTATTTAATTTATAAATAATATACATTTATTTTATTACATTTATATTTTTAGACACTTTCTTACTCAAATAATTTTCAAATAAGGTAATAATGTTAATGTCAATTAAGTTGCCAATATAATATATCCGCTACATACCCTGATAATTGCCTTTTATATTATATATTATATATTGATGTATGCTAAATGGGCTCCAAAAACCACACGTAATAATTTGTACCGTACAATTAACTCGTCTGTTGATTTTGTTATAATTATCAACTGACTGTATCTTGGTTATTGTAAGGCTAACAAATACATAAATAATGGACATGAAATATAGATCTGAGTCTATTATTTTATAATGTGAGAAGAGTGAGGCTGTGAATTGATATGAAACTATACCAAATATATTTGAAGGCGTATATTTGCTCAGATTGACCAATCAGAATCAAGCGTTCCAGAAAGGCGTGTAATAAATGTAACTAATAAATAACCATTAAATAGCTTAGTCATGTAGGTTTGTATATATACAGTGTACAGGTTGTTTTTCAAAAAAGTGCCTTATTCAACTATAAATAAATATACAAAAAAAGAACTAACCTTATTTTTACACTGTTCTTGAAACTTTTTTTTCTTTCTTTTTTACAATGCTTTTTCTGTTCTGTTCCAAAAATGCTAATTGTTCCATCAGACCAGAGTTGGTCTTTCCTTTTGGTGTGTGTGTGTGTGTGTTTGTGTGTGTGTGTGTGTGTGTGTGTGTGTGTGTGTGTGTGTGTGTGTGTGTGTGTGTGTGTGTGTGTGTGTGTGTGTTATTATTAGACAATCAGTTTCACCGCCTTGCCAGTCCACTACCCACAATTCCAGTGCTGCACTGGGACTTTCCTGATGAAAGAATGTGAGTATGTGGTTGTCTATTAAGATATGTAAATTTCTAATCTCTCAAAGCCCGCTTTCACACCATCCTCTCCCTCTTTCTCTCTCCCACACTCTTCCCTCGCTTCTTTTTCGCTGCCTCTCATGTCAACAGCAGTATTATAGTGATTTGTGTAGTGTATTTCAGAACTGTCTTTTGAGAGCACAGCTCATTGCTAATTAGAATCATAGAGGATGAACAAAGCTGGATGTCAGGCTTTAATTAGTACAGCACAAACGTATATTTCAGCACACACACTCTAGGCAGGTATTCACAAACACTTTATGCACATCAACACTTAAAATGCAATTATACTTCTGCCAATCACAGTCGTCACCGTCCACAGCAGCTGCACTGGTGACACTGTAATACCTCAAATCTTCTGCTGAATGTTCCTGGTGTCCTGCTGGACACCACAAAATCTATGAGCGTGGCACATTCCCAACAGGCACATCATGCTGACCGTTAAGGGGAAAAATTAAACAAGAGCCAGGGAAAGACAAATGAGATTGGAAGGACACAGATAGGTGTGGACAGCATAGGACATGCATCATCAGGAATCAATGACGCATATGAAGTAAAGCCGAATATGGACGTTTACTATAGGTTATACTGTCAGAAAACGATGCAAATTGATTAATGTGGAGGATGATGCATTGTAAGGGTGCAAACGAGAAACACTATTATTCGTGAAAGTGTTGTTCTGGTTGTATTGTGACCATCCTTAATGAATGAATACCATTGTGTCTCTTATGCTCACCAAGGATACTTTTTTAACCAAAAATCCACTAAAACTGTAATGTTGTAAAATATAACTTTTTATTTATTTAAAATGTATTACTATTATAATGCAACACTCAGACAATAAAAGATAATGAAGCTAATAAAACTGGGGAGAGGAAAATGCAACTCAGTGTGTGGAGCATGTTAAGGAGTTTGATCCGATATACTGATAATGTACAAGCAACTCAGAGAGACTTTCTTTTTTTGTTGCTGTAAAAGTCCATTATAAATGCCTTTTTTTTTTTTCTTTTTTTTTTTGTAAAAAGGCAAACACAATAAAAACACACTGGCTTAATTTCAGACTATATAATGAAGGTACATTTTTGTTAACTCAAGTATAGGGGGTAAATTGTCATTGTTTAGGTAAGTTTTATAATTTGTTTAAAATGTTTGAAAACATAACTTTTTATAGACTGTTCATTTCATTTTAAATAATTATATAAAAATATGTAATTTTTTTTAAATCAAAATGAACAAAATTTATATAATGATTCAACACATCATCAATCCTTCTTCCAAAACGTGTTTTTGTCTTACCGTGATTCACTACGGTAAGCCAGTTATAAGTGTTTTTATATTTTAGACCTGATGGGATGGTTTCCACAGGAATTTGCGGACATAAGTCACTCGCTCTTGTGTCTCGTCATGATCTGTAAATGGAGAAAATTTGCTCCAGCTACTTTGACGAGTGTTTGGTGCGGGAGTGGAATAGGTTAGTTTTCACAACGAGCGAGAAAGTTTGACATGGCTAAATCACCCGTAAAAAAAAAGAGTCTGCTGGCAAAAAGAGAACGTGACAGAGCTCGTATAAAACCAGAATCAACATTGGTTGGGGTTTTCAGAGATGGAGAGAACTGAGGGATCTGAATTGTTGTAAAAGTGAGGTGAAGATGGTGTTAAGATTAAGGTGTTTAACTGAACAGATAATGTCGCTCTCTAACAGAGTTCATTGTAAAGCACTGTCTATTGTGAAGGGTCATTTCATTATGGTTGTTGTAGCGCTGTGCTGGAATTTATTTTCAAGGAAGTACCGCATTAATGGGTAAAGCTACAGTAACATATTCAGCTGGTCAGCTTGAGATCTTTTCCGTCTAAACTGGTTATATCTCTCAAGCCTAGTAGTGAATGTTTAATAAGCAGTAGAATAATTCATCCACACGGTCAAGCACAACCAAAACAATGTTCTTCTGCAAAATGCATGCAGTTAACAAATTAACATTTCTATTGCCCAAAACATTTAATATTTCTTTTATTTTTACATTTTTTGCAAATTATTTGGTTTCATAGTTGTTTTATTGTTTAAATATTGCTGAACTGGATGTTTAATGGTATATTCCTTTGTGACAACTTACCCCATATATGTTCCACTATTGGAAGCATGTCATCTTTTTGTGGTTGGTAACAGTGGAAATGTCCTATAGCTTTTTTATTATTATTTTGTGTGTGTGTGTGTGTGTGTGTGTGTGTGTGTGTGTGTGTGTGTGTGTGTGTGTGTGTGTGTGTGTGTGTGTGTGTGTGTGTGTGTAGCTAAGGCTGTGTCTGTACAGAAAATGACTTTCAAAAATAAATCCACCCTGAGGAATATTCACTGGAGTAAAAAGTGAAACAGCTAGCACAAGTTTCCCTTATAGCCCTATATGTAAAAGTATAAATTAATGTATGTGACTATATTACAGAAACACTTTTATAGGCTATATATTTTCATAAATATATTTTTTATACATTTATCTCATTAACCATTAACATTTTATTGCAATTTTGAAGCCATATCAAATCTCCATTTCTTTTCCATTTTTTCACTCTCTCTCGCTCTGCCTCGGGTCTTATAGGTGCTAGACGGGGAGACATTTAATCGGCCGAATCGAGCTTTCATATCTATTACAAAAATCAAATAATGCACCATGATTTACTCCCCCTAGCAACCAAGGCGCAGAGCCATAGCAACTGGCATAGCCCAAGGTGCTAGGTTTAATCAGGTTGAAAATATTTCAATTATTGTGTTGGTTTTGAGTGTGTGCGTGTGCGTGTGTGTGTATGTGTGACCTAACTCGGGATCATTTTGATTTTAACAGGTAGGAGAAATAGTGTGGTAAGAGGAAATGGAATCACTGGCGTTTTACCTTTGTGTTGGAGTGTGTGTGTGTGTGTGTTGGATCTGTGACATTTGATTCTTGACTTTCCTGACAGAATCTGTGGACAAAACATCAAATCTTATCCAGCTGATTTTAAATGAGTCTCTCTCTGTCTTTGTCGCTCTGTCTCTCACTCTCTCTGTTGTTTAGTGTTAAATATTCACGCAGCTCGTTCACAGTCCCAGGAAGACGCATCAGCTCCCATTTAGCACTTGGTGTTTAGGGAAATACCACCCCGAAACCTGGAAACCTTCAGGGGATAAACACAACTCGCAAGGATAACGCATATAAAATGTGTGAGTACGCGTGCCTGTATGTGTGTTGGTGTATGTGAAGAAGTGTAAGTGTGTGTTCTAGTTTGATGTCCTTGGTAGGTTGCACACTAAATGAGCTATGGCTGTTATTACTGTGTCTGCTCACCCTAGCGGCCTGGGTAGAGTTCAACCTGAAATTAGTCACGCCTAATACTGCGAACCGCTGGAGTGCTTTGCCTAGAAGGCCAATAGTAGCCTACTGCTGCTTCATATTAGCAATAGCATACAGGATTGGTGATAATTAAAGGTAAGAAAATAATGAATCTTTAGCCGTTAAAATGACATGGACCTGGTTTCACAGACAGGGCTTAGATTAAGCAGGATTAGGCCTTCAGTTAGAACATTTAAAGTCCCCCTGTGGTGAAAATCAAGCTTTTAATGTTGTTTATATGTCTATGTGGTCTTTTTAATATGCTTTAACCAAACCATGTACAAATCCCTATGGTACAAATGCATAAGTCAACAACACCATTGCTGAGTATTTTCTCCTTAAAACTGCAGTGAACCAAAAACCAAAGTTTGAAATCGCGGGTGTTTCTGACGTCACAAATGACCTTGTAACCAATCAGGTCAACGTGTGATCGTCAACGAGTGGATCTCTGAGCTGGTGTGAGTGAGTGGAGGTGGGGCTAATTTGCATATTAGTAGAACCGCGTATACTAAATGAGGCAAGTGTGTAGAGTTACATTCAATCTATTTTAAGGGATGAAGTTTTTTCAAGGAAAAAACTGATCAAAGATAAGTTTTAAGGGATACAATTATTGACTACAGGGGGACTTTAAGTGACTTTTATAAATGCGCACCTAGAAAAAAACATTACTGGTGTGCATCTTGAGACAAAACAATGGCTCTGACATATATTAAGATATGTCAGTGCAAGTTGCTTTCAGTTAAAACAGTTAAAACATGCATTTTATTCTGGCTTAAGCCTCATCTGTGAAACCAGGGAAGAAGTCATGAGTAGGTGTATTGTCTGCTGAATACTCTTGTTTGCATTTTCTAGATGCTCAAATTAAAGGGGACCTACAATTTCTTGATTTAGTTTTTTGGGGTCTACTAGAATAGACTTTCATTCTTCAATGTAAAAAAAAAAACCCCTTTCACATAAACCGCTGTTCCACCATCGGGCCGAACTGTTCTCTTTGCTCAACCGTTCTATTCCGTGCTAATCCGGCCCAGCCGATATGGATATGGTTTCATTTTTCACTGTGGGGCTGATAACGGATCTCTTTGGAATGTAATACAAATGCGTCAGTAGTTATTAATTTGTGTTTTCGTCGCTCAAATAGCGTGCTTAGCCAGATACAGGGAAATTGCTAGCCAGGCAACCGACAAGTGACCAATCCTGAGTAGTGATGTCACCACACAGCTCAAGTGGAAATACAACTGGAACCGTTCCTTATTCTTAGATCTGTTCGGCCCGACAGTAGAAAAGCGGTTATACAGTATTTTCCCAATGAAGCCCCTCCTTCTAAAAAGTGCAATGTGCCCTGATTGGTCGGCTGGACCAGTGTGTTGTGATTGGTCAGCTGCTTCAAATGCATTTTGGTAATGTCATGCCCTCTTACCATAACTGCGAGTTTCAACACATAACACAACTCAACCAGCCCTTTCTTCTTTTTTTTTTTTTTTTTTTTTGCATATGCCTTGGACGGGAATTATTTAAATTATGGTTATTTAATGTGTACATTGCCGGAAGAAACTCAAGACAAGGAGTTTCAGGGAGTTCAGAAACAGTGACCACTGATATAGATATATAAACTGGACTTAGTGCTTTTAATGCTTAAACAGCTGATCAATGTGTCCATTACAGCAGATGACCAATAAGTGTGACACAACATTGTCTCAAATGCTGTATTTCAAGGGCTATTGTGTTTTAAAGTGCCCCCATTATGCTATTTTAAAGGTTCTTAATTTTGTTTTGGAAGTCTCCTACTATAGGTCTACATGCATCCAAGGTAAAAAAAAAAGCGCTTTAATTTTCTCATAATACACATTGCAGCATCAACTCTTTTCTCGCAGTGTCTGAAACGTTTTGAGATCAGAGATCTGATCTCTCTATACCACTCTGTTACGTGAGCCTACTCTGCTCTGATTGGTCAGATGGCTCAGTCTTCTGTGATTGGCTTTATTGTAGTCCTCATCCACAGAAAACAGCGTCTTCTCGACATGTCGACAACACGAACCAAACTCTTCCAAGCCTACAACTACAGTGTTTGAGGGTCAAAGTAGACATTGTCCGTGGGCAGCCAATGAAAACCATAGGCGGGCTTTATGCAAATTTGTTACAAACCCACATAGGTTCATTTCATGCAGTTCAGAATCGATTCTTTCTATTAGGAGACAATGGGCCCTATCTTGCACCCAGCGCAATTGACTTTGTACACGGACGCATGTATCATTCCTATTTTGCACCCGCGCAAAGCGGACTTTTCCCTCCACAGAAGCACGTCGGTTAACTAAGAAATACACTTGCGCTCCCCGGGGCGGTTCAGCGCAAAGAGGAGGCGTGTTCCGGCGCAAACGTTCCCTCATGCTATTTTACAGGTTTAGAAAACAATTGCGCCACTAACCGAAAAAAAAACAGTTTAAAGTCAGTGGCGCGTTGCGCATGTTATTCATATGCTATTTTAAGGGCGCATGCTTGGCCTTAATCAATGTAGCGTGTGCACAATGATTCTCTCATCTACACACAGACGCAGCAGTTATCATTTTTGCAAATCATACATTATTATGAAAGATAAATAGATAGATAGATAGATAGATAGATAGATAGATAGATAGATAGATAGATAGATAGACAGTTTATTATAAAAGCATACATCTAGCTTACACATTTACCCAAATTATCATACGCCTGTTTAACCGAAGTTAATTTGGGTGTGTTTCTCCATCCCCAACGTCCCTGACGGGAACGTCGGTCTCCTCGGCTGTGAACCGCTCCTGGCGTGCGCCTGGCAAATCCGCTGTTATAATAGGAATCCGCTTTAGAACAAGCGCGCCTGCTCTTAAAGGGAATGTGAGATGTCGCTCTGATTGGTTTATTTCACGTTACGCCCAAACCACACCTATGAATAATGAAGCTACTTCAGACCAACCCCTTTTAGATTTGTGCCAGGCGCAAGAGTCATTTATCCCGCCGGTATAATAGCAACAGCGCCAAGACCCGCCCACAAAGTTACTTGCGCTTTGCGCTTTGACTCTTGCGTTTCAGATCGTTAAAATAGGGCCCAATAACTCCATTTATCGTGCACTTTGATCTTTGAAACTTTGCAGACATTTACATTCATACATGAAAGGTAATTTCTGAAAAGGCATCACAGGTGAACTTAAAAATTTGACATCCACTATTTACAGAAAGTTTATTAACCATAAAATTGTAAGTACTTTTTTATTTAGAATTAAAATACTCAAACCTTTTTCGGCTTTTCCTTTTTTAAGCATCAAAATTGCGTCAGTAAAAAAAGAGTGAGCAAAGTAGTTTCATCATTATTATTTTAATTGTGTGAGTGCGTAATGAGTAATTTACATATTCTACAATTATTATGTAGTTTGATTATTGGTTAATTATTTTTGCTTAGCTGATTAATAGCAATGACTTAATTATATTAGTATTCAGTATTTCCTACAGTAGATAGTTAATGGTTTGAACAGCAGTAGGTGAACTCAACTTATTTATTTACTTGTAATTTTCTTTTTCTAGAATACAGAAAAAAATCGTTTTCCTCTTAACGCATTTAACAGTTTTATAATGGTTATTGACATTTACTCAGACATGCTATTTTTGGCAGATGCACACAGCTGTATATCAAAGGTACAGTTCATCATGACTCCACATCTTGTAAACAGTGTAATTGAAATAGAGCTCAACTGTCTTTCTCTTGTTCTTTGACTCTTTTAGCTAAAGGTTTACGAGAGAGAATGAGGGTTAAAAGAGAATGAGAGAACACTCACACAAACCCTTTTTAATTGCAGGAAGACTATGCCCACTGGGCCGCACCAAAGCAAATGGAAACTGAAATAAGATTTGTCAAATGAAACATTGGAAACAATGGACACTATTTAATTTAGCATATGAGTTATGCCAGCTTAAAACCCATTATATCTCATGGACTTGAGCCAAAGAGAGTGCGTGTGTGTGCGTGTGTGTTGCAATACCAGTGGATGTTTGCTTCATTTTCCCCTTCAACATAATTTTATATTAATGGGAACTTCCGATCATTTCCTTGTCAAAATGTCTGCACTCCTGTCAACGTAACAAATTTTACGCAGAATGTTCAACATGATGGAAATTACTAATCACTGACATCCACTTTACTATTAGCATCTGACCAAATCATTCCAGTGCTGTCAGAATAAAGAATACATTTTTTAAACCCAAAGTTCTGAAATTGAATTGGAATCACTGTCATGATATCAGATTTATATCACCCCCTCTTTACCTCTGTATTTCTTTTCTGAAAATAATTTATTTGCAGGATGCAAACTGCAATTCTTTCGATGTTTGCTTCATTTTCCCCTTCAAGAGAACTTCATATTAATGGGAACTCGATCATTTCCTTGTGAACATTTCTGCACTCCTGTCATAGAAACAGATTTCAACATGATGAAAATGACTAATCACTGACTTCCACATTACTATTAGCATATGACCAATAAACTAACCATGCAAATGTCATTGTTAAAAAAATAAATGAAGTCATTGTTGCATTTCAGCCCAAAGATCTCAAACTGAATTATGGGATCGCAAGACTTCATTCTATTGGTGCTTTTCCACTGCATGGTACAGCTCACTTAAATAGTACCACCTCGGTTGAGGTTCCAAGCAAGCCGTACTGATACTAAAATGTGACGTGTAAACACTGCAGATCACTGATTGGTCAGAGAGAATCGTCACTACCAGCGTCATTGGATTTGCGATACGAGACACCAAACCCGAACAAACAAACTTCTTCGTCTTGCAGTGAAAAACATCCACAAGCTGAGAATCAAGAACACCATTCTATCGATATGCTCCATTGCTTCTGTGTTGTGCGTTACTTTGTGTCGCGCTTTCGATGATTTCATGGCAGTAGAGGCGGCGCAACTATAACGATCAGTCTATAATCCCACCCACTTTTAAGTGGTACTAAACTGCAGTGGAAAAGCAAACCGAGCTGAGCCGAGCTGTACCATGCAGTGGACTTTTTTTACTTCTTTGCCAGAATTAAGGTTAGAAAAAGTCTTTCAACTTCTGCAGTTTTCTGTGAGCATCAACCCTACAATTCAGACCAGCCAATGAGACTTTATCACATGACAACCATGCTTGAATATGATCATGTTACCATAGACTTGCTTGTGTGATGTTAGTCAATATCCCCTAATTCATGCTACTGGAATAGTTTCTCTTCAGATTGTTTTCTTACATCATCAGGCTTTAACAAAACTTTAACATTATAAAACTTATTTTGGGCAGTAATTTTCTTGAACTTTTAAAGCATATCCCCATTAGTCTCAGGGTACGTTGACACGACAACAATGTACTAAAAATCTGTGGAAACGACTAAAAACGCTGTATTATGCATGCCAGGCCAGTAGTTGGCGATGTCACTTTGTAAAGAAAAACTATGGCTATACATGCGGCTTATACACACGCATGACGTCACCATTTTCACAAAATCATGTTTTTGACGTTTACACAGAGACGATTACGGTTTCGTTTTCAAAATCTTGCACTTTGAACCCCGTTTACAAAGGTTTGCGTTTTCCGGCCCCCAAAACGCTGTTGTCGTGTAAATAAATGGACAAAGAGCATAAAAAGTTTTCAATTTTAGTTGAAAACGGTATCGTGTTTTTTGTCCTCATCCAATCACACACACACCTGTGGGTCTGGCAGACTGAATCTTCTCTCTCTCTCTGTCTCTCAGCAGATGCTTGACTGGTCTCTCCCTGCTGGTCCTGGCAGGCTCTGGTGTGGCCAGGGGGTCAGTGCAGTCCAACCCAAAGTAAATAATTAGTGACACACTGGCTGGAGCTCTTTGTCTATGTGCATGTGTGTGTATGTGTGAGCGTGTGTCTTAATTTGGCTAAAGCTCGCGGCCGTGAAGAGAGATGTCATTATTTACGCCAGATTATGGTTGCCGGGTGCCACCAAGGGAGTCTGTTGCCCATTCCACCGGAAAGCTGGCTTAAGCTGTTTATTTACCATTCCTTGTGAGTGTCTGTGTGTGCGAGCGGAGGTTGGCGTTTTTTAATTCGCCTCATCCTCCATTTAACAAGCACTTCAGTGCATTTAGAATGAAATTAAAACTAATTAATTGGGTCTAATGTGATATTTTTTTTTTTTAATCATTGTTGTTTTTGCTGTATTGGGATTTCCCATTTAACAAGCAGACCTGCCAGTGCTAATTAAAAAATTCTATAATCAAATTGATAACACCTTTAATATGTTATACACTGTGATGTTATATAATCCACCTTGTTTTACTACTTTTTTACTTTGCTATTTTCCTATAGGACATAAGGTGTTTATTTTTTCCCTGCATAACTGGCACATAATATATATATTCAGATGATGAAGTACTAATTTCACCCTATTTCTAACATTTGGAACATCAATGAAACATCTTTTGGTGATAAAGTAGTTTCATTACATCTTGGAAATGTTATCAACTCCCTCTAAATTTCATGCTGTCAGTTTAAGAGAGAATTTACTGACATTGTGTTGTTTTTTAATGGTGCTTCAATAGGTTGTTATTATGAAAACTGGAATAGACATGAAGCCATTACACACATGTCCTATATTTTAGGTTACATTGTAGTTTTTATTCAACCTTTATTTAATATACACATCAAAATAAATGTTATAGCATTTCCACCAAGGGTGGCATTGTAAACATCTTTTTAACAACAACAAAAATGCTATTATTACAAATAATTGTATTATTATTACATTATTACAATTTAAAATAACTGTTTTCTATTTTAATATCCTGTGATGGCAGAGCTGTATTTTCAACATAATTACTCAAGTCTTCAGTGTCACATGATCCTTCAGAAATCATTCTAATTTAAACTGATAAAATAATTGCAGCCTTGGTAAGCAAAAAAGCTTTTAAATAAATTATAAATATATATATATATACACACACACACAGTATATATATACCCTTTCTTTGTCCTTTTCTATTCTTGGTATTTTCTCTTTCTTTTGACCCCTTTCCTTGCATTGACTTCCCCAACTTCATCCCCAGGTCAGAAGATCACAGATAATGCCAGGCGAGGGGTATAGTGGGCATGTGTGTAAGACTGGGCCCAACTGCTCTGCTCTGCCCTGCCCTGGCACTTCCCTGGCACAAATTAAAGATAGCCCAGCCTCGGTGTGTGCCAATCTGCTGCTTCTCCCCATGCCTTCTGTGCCAACACCTCAACGAGTTTACAGATGACTGGTTCGGTATCTTCCTTGACACTTTTAAATCCATGTTTTGGATTCCAATGGTCACTTCGTATGCAGATTAAATTTATTTAAGGGAGGGAAAGAGTGGTACATACAGGGTTAACCGTGTGTGACCATCACTCAGTGTGTAATTCTTAAATTGGAGAAGCCTTTAATGAAACACATTTGGTCAGGTGATAATAACAGAATAAGGCTGGAGAATCATAATCGCGGGTGTGAGATCGTTACCAACACCAACATGCCCTGCACAAAGGCAGGGGGTCCATTTAAAGAAGTAGGCCTCTATCTCATAGTCTTAAGGACTTTCTTTTTTTAAACATTTTTAAAATTAATATAAACTGGTTTGATAAAAGTTATTAACTTAAGAGGAAAGGAAAATTGGTGGGGGTGTATTGGGGGTGCAAAAAGAGGCTGATGATTTATATAGGGTGAATGAAGGGTGATAGGGATAGGGATATGATTTTTTTATTATTGTTTATTGCCACAAATTAAAAACAACAGCCCAACACATGATACACTTCTGTAATACGCCCTACTGAAGATTTTACCTATCCATTTGATGAGGAAACAATGTTATATTAGGCTATCATGAAAGGATGCGTGACATACTGTTTTATGTAAACTGAGCCAAAACCTTTTTCTTTTCTTTTGTCTTTTTTTTTTTAATCTGTATACATTTTGTGTGATTGGGACAGCACATATTTTCATTGATTTAGGCTAGAGTAAGCATATTTATTGAACAAGTTAGTTCATCCATTCATATGCAAGATTTCCCTTTTCTGTTTATCATTTTTAACAGTTTATAAATCCATCCTCAATTCATTCAACACTTAATTTAGGTAAAAGAAGGCTTGAAGTCCAAAAGTCATTGAAAAATGGAAATATGTGTGTGCCAGGTCCAAAATTCCTTTCTTTTTTTTGTGTGGTAATTTTTGCGTTAATGTTTGGGTGGCCACATCCCCAATAAACGGTAATACTGCAACAAAAACAGTCAAAAAATCAAATAAATGTTATGTTTCTATTTTCAGAATTTTTATTTGCACAAATACAAGCTAGTTCATGAACATTTTTGTTGCTGAAAACCACCAATTTTCTTAATTAGCAAAGCCTTTAAGCACTGTCCCAATCACCAAAAATCATGCTATCCCATCCATCTGAATTGTGTTTGTGTGGATAGGACAAAATAAAAACAACCTAATTCTGAAAACAACATGATATTAGCACATTTTTTACTGATTTTGTTGCAGTAGTGCATCATTTTCACGTTTCCATCAACGTTTTTTTTCTGCAATATAGCTATGACAAATGTATGACCTTATTATGAAAACTATCTAAAACTTATGTCATTTCCCTCACTTCATGCATTTCAGGGTCAACTTCCTGCTTGATGCCTGCCCCGCCCACCTACACGATGTCACACCAATGAGGGCATTCAATTTTGATTATGGGGTCTGAAAAAAAAAAAACTACTCTCATTCCGGCGTAATAATCAAGGAACTGTGTGGCTGTACCATGGGTGCAGCAGGCGTAATGATATGACGCAGCGCCTGAAAATAGTCCCCAGCTCGGTAACTTCTTCCAACGTGACCGGGACTAAGCTTGTCTAACCTATTAGACCTATTTTCAGGCGCTGCGTCATATCATTACGCCTGCTGCACTCATGGTACAGCCGCACAGTTCCTTGATTATTACGCCGGAATGAGAGTAGTTCCTAGTCATATAGGCTTAGAAAATCGCAACTTTTCATTTTCCGTCGATCTTAGTACACGGTTTAACTACAGAAGAGTCAAGTTTTAAATAGGAAAAATATTGAAACTCTTTGGTCATTTTGAAAGAAATGCTACTGGACTCATCAGAATCAATGATCTGTGCTAAGCTATGCTAAAAGTGGTACCGTCAGACCCGGAGTTCGGCTGAATGGATTCTAAAACGGTAAAACTCATCTGTTTAACTCTGGGGGAGTTGTAAAATGAGCATATTTCCGAAAAAAGTGGAGTATCCCTTTAAAAACAGCCAGATTTTCATCCGCGGTCTTAAATTTCATTTAGTCAGGTCTTAAAAAAGATTTTACCCTCGTTCATTTCCAGAAACGCTGGCCGCAGAAAGTTATTACAAAGTAGCAAAAAAGTATCGAAGTCGCTCGCCAAGAGGCAGTTCACATATCGCGTCTTTTTCGCGCTCAAGTTAATTCAAATGTAGGCGCGCGGTAAGCGTGCTTATAATTGAAGCGACGCGCTCGTTTTTTTCCAGGCGCAGCGACATGAAAAAAGACATGAAAGATGCGGGTGCACCCAAACACTACGGGTGTTTTTCTCTTCTCCGTAAATAAATCTTGTAACAGAGCTACAGCAAGTGTTTTTCGGCGGTGGAAATCCATTAAAACTTTTTTGTCATTGTGGAGAGCGCAGTGCATGGTTGCATAGCAATGACAGACGCCACGGGAAAATCGGACCGAATTTTACTATTAATAATAAAATAAAAGATAAGCTAAACTGTATTGTAAATGTCAGTAAATAATTTTTTATAAAAAGAATGAGTCAAAAAAGATAAATTAAAGTCTGAAATATGTGAGCTTTATCTTTTTATAAAAACCTTTTTTGTCAACTTTATTTGAACTTGTACATGTTAGTATATAACATGTTGCAAGACACTTTTAAAATCTGGCTATCATTTTTAATCGTATTATTTTAATGTTTATGTTAGTGTGCATTGATGCTAATTTTATTTGTTATTTGCTGTTTTTCGACATAAAACTTGGTGAATTGATTTCATTGTGTAGTATTAGTACTTTTTGAAAACAGGATTCTGTGATAACAGTGGTAATTTTTGGCACTATAATAATTAAATGAAATGTTCATGCCATTTCATCTCTAGTTATGATCAACTATGATCAACTAAAATCAACTAATTATGTGTTTTTTTACAGTAGGCCTATAATATGCAAAGTAGCCTACAATTTTCTATAAAAAAAATTATATCTGATTCTGTTCTTTTCTCTGATGCGTTGTTGGGTCTGGAAGGTTACTAATGTGATTGCTTTATCTGTAAATTAAGTTAATGCTTTTTCAATTACTGAATTTTTTTGGCAATGCAGGTCTTACATTTCAATCTTTATGGTCTTAAAATGTCTTAAAAAGGTCTTAAATTTGACTAACTGAAACCTGCAGGAACCCTGCCTTAATTCACCCCTAAGATTTGTACAAGACATGGAATTGAAGCAAAATCAGACCATGTGAGCCAAACATTTTAATTCAAAACCTTAATTTTTATGATTTAACAGTTAGGTCGATGCCTTTTCCATTAGCCTGATGTTCGACACACAATAGGCTATTTCTTCCCTGGCATTTATTGAATAAATAAATGAGCATAATCTGGAAATATTAAATTGACACTGGTATTTGACAGCAGGTGAAGAACCTGCATAGGTGAAATAATAGCATATAGATATAGGCTTAGCTATATTTCCACTCTATGCTTTACTGGAGACGTGTTTATTTTTTATATTAGTTTTTATTTTTATTTTCAAAACCTGATATCTTGAACAGACAAAAATGTGATTCTCTGACGCACCTCTCCTGCCAATGTTAATTTATATTAGTCAACCAGATAGAAGGGCATGTTAAAAGCCTAGGCCTTTAGGCCAACTCAAAATATTAAGTGAAACGTTCTTCAGTTGCTGCATTGAGTGGAAGGCTATAGATGGATTGTGACAATTTAATATGATAGCCTACCTGTGCTTTAGGTCCAATTAAACAATGAGGACCCATCCGTGCTCAAATGTATGTGTGCGGGCCTATGTATTTGCACGGTGATGCTGAATCGATTTGACACCTCGGAATGAGGGAGATCTTATTTTTCACGCTCGTTTCGGGCTGTTGAAATAATCTGGTCTCATTAGTCGGCCGCCGAACTGGTCTGATTTATCCAGACTGTCAGTGACCCTGTAGTACCGCGGGTCCCGAATCAATCACCGAGCTTGAACGGCTAAACCTGAGACCAAAACGTGCTTGATTTATCTACCAAATTACAGAGGCCTAAAGACACGACCGAGGAAATTGTGCTCTACTCCCTCAAGCAGTGTAACATCTCAGGCCTACCCCCAGTCAAAGGATCTCTAAACAAATTGTTGAGGGTCTTACAGACCACATTAAAGCGGTTATTTCTATATTACATTAAGAAACTTTCAGTTGCATTTTAGGTCACCCAAAAACAACATTTCAATTTCACCTGCTGCTAAACAGGCAGAACAAATTGCGTTAGCATGACGACAACTGTAGGCAACATCGCTCGAGCACTTTGAGAAATGATCAGTATCAAACGGTATATCGTTGTAGCTACTGACATTATTTATCAATTTATTATAAAGGCTATTCCTTTACCACAGATATTTCAGGGAAAAAAAATTGAAACAAAAAACGATAGAGACGACAAAAGACATTACGGATTGCAGTGACAAGAACCAGTTGATTTGGACCACGCTATCTCACGACCATTCGTACGAGTGAGTACGAGGTGGTTACAATTCGTACGATTTGTCTAAACCCCAGTGATGGGTAGGTTTAAAGGTGGGGTCAGGGGTAGGTCATTCGTACGAATTCATACGAATTGGGCAACTAAAATATGTACGATTTAGCAAAAATCATACGAATTCGTAGCCTACGAGGGAGGTCGTATGAATTCGGACAAATTGCATGATTACATTGCAAACAAAAATGTTCAGAAAATTTAGTCGCATGGAAATGAAGAGTGAATTTAGCAAAAGTTTGCAGTGCATGATGCAAGTCAGTGTTATGACTGTAACAAGGCGATGTTAAGTATGAAAATAAACGCATTTATCGCCATTGAACTTCGAGAAGGTGAACCCAAATGCATCTAAAAGTATCCATGGTCAGGGATAGCCTACAGGTTTTGTGTCTGCTCCAAATTCAGTGTGAACACGATGGCACAGTAGGCTATGTCCGCTTTGAGCCATATATAGGCCTAAATTCGACTCTGTTGCAGATTGGCTTTGGAATGCAGCATTAGGCTACTTAAAAATTGTAGGACTAGTTGTGGTGTTTTTTTGTTGAAGTTTCGCCTTTTTATTTAGAATTTCAGATTTTCAAGTTTCTATATTTAGCTACAATTTAATGTTTCAAATATTACATTTCATAACATTATTCTGTAATTATCATGTTGTCTATGATAAATGTGTATCATGTGTATCAAACAATCTGTGTATATGCACTTTTTAATAGGAATTGACATTAAATTATTTAGAAAGTTGATATCCTGAAAAAAAAAAAAAATATACAGGACTATGAATAAACCTAAAAACACCTATATATAATCTATAAAATAATAATATATCTATATAATCACCTAAAATATACTCATTCAACATTCACATAAATATCAACGAAAAATATCTTGTTTATTTAGAGAAAAGGCCACGTGTCAATCCATATTCTTCCCACAGAAATTAAGCGAGTGCATGAGAATTGACGTTTTGTATTTGAATTGTGCAAAGGTTTTCTTTTTAAATAAAAAATGTGACAATGCAATTAAATGAAAAAGCTCAACCAGCATTAATGAAACCTGATATCCTAATTCCAAAACACAATGTTTTGGGCCATCATCCACGTTAAGGTTTTTATGGGTGGGGATTTCAAAAAGAAAGACAACCCCGTTGTCCGTTGTCTGTGCACGCGGCTCTAGGGTGGCAATCTCTCCCGGGAGAAAAGAGGAAATGAGATACGGAGATAGAAGGCTACGGGAGGTGGTAAATTAGCTGCCTGATCCGCACTCATTGGCGCATACACTTCCCCCATTAACCACACTCTCTCCACCCGGCTCTCTCTCTCTCTCTCTCTCGCTGCTGTTTCTCCACTCAATACCCGGGGCATGGCGGCCTTGTAGATTTATCATGCGGAGAAATGAATGTATGATGATCAGTTAAATTGAAAATCAGCAGCCGGCTGTCGATGAGAAGCAACACCTTCGTAATTAGCAAGAGAAATTGGGGCTTACGGACAGATAATAGCGTAAAAACAATTTACACTCCTCCCTTCTCCGTTTATAATGAGTCTCAGGGCTCAAAGTGAAAACTTTTACTCCCTGAATCTATAAACCGAGTTCATAACGTGTACAAGACTAGATTACAGCACTGGGGGCCTGACCAGACGTGAGGAGAGCCTGTAGTAGGCCTATCATCAATTCATTTAGTATAAATCAATTCATTGTTAGTCTTAATAAATTATTATGCTTGGCCTACTCGTGCTTGGAGGATCCCGAGTGCGTGGATGTGTCAGACCTTCACAATCAACTCATATAAAATATGCCACTGTAAAATATAGCCTTTCTTACATTCATTTCGTACACTCATAACTACACTAAAACATTTATATTTCTCCTCGCTGAAGTAGCACATCCCCCCAGAGAAGATCCCTTCTCTCATTATTTTTCCTATAAGCTAGGTCTCATGCAGTGCAAATAGCAGTCACCCGAAATAAGAAATTATGTAAATGTTATTAAGGCTAGAAGATGTCATTCATAGGGTAAAGCTCAGTCCCTCCGTTTACTTTTAATTTATTTGCAAATACAGGGGCTCAGTGAAGATGACCGGAGGCTGACAGTTTTACGTTTGTATAATACTGCCCACTTCTACAGAATCTAAACTGTGTGTTGAGAAAATCTTTTAAGAAACGTAATAATTAAAGGTTTGCTTTAAGAATCCAAAATCCATCACAGACCCATGCTGGGACCGTCTTTCCTTCTTGACACAGACATCCCTGATCATATTGATCACCATAGCCTATAATTCACTTATACCCGCTACTATTTCAGTGCAGATGCTGTAACGTGCCATAATGAGTTGACCCTATGTAACATTATTATAGTAAACTGGTGTCTCTCTCTCTCTCTCTCTCTCTCTCTCTCTCTCTCTCTCTCTCTCTCTGTGTGTGTGTGGCCTGGTAAACCCATTATTGGGGGAAAAAACGTCCCCACAAAAATGGCAATATCCAAAATCATTGACGTGTTTTGATCCCCATGAGGAAAACAGCTTATAAATCATAGGCTAACTTTGTTTGTTTTTTTTATGTAAAAATGCAGAAAGTTTTCTGTAATGGATATGTTTAGGGGTAGGTTTACAGTTTGTACAGTATAAAAATCATTATGTCTATGGAAAGTCCCCATAAAACATGAAAACACATCGTGTGTGCGCGTGTGTGTGTGAGAGAGAGAGAGAGAGAGAGGGGAAGAAAGAGAGGGGGCTGTTCTTATAGAGCGACAAATGATCAATAGGCCGATAAGGCAGGAACATCAATGTACGCGACAGAACAATGAGGGATATCATCGAACATCTATCTTAATATTGCCGCCTACGCGTGCCCTGACAGGCCCGCGCGCCTCATGAAAATTCCACCCCGCGAATCACCCAGGCTTGCGCGCGCGCACACACACACATCCTCACACGTACGCTCGCAGCTGCCTGGGCTATTATTTCCCCATTTCAATCTGACTCGCCAGCCTTTCATGCTAATTCTATTATTGTTGGAAGTTTATGTGATTTCATATCGCTGGAATCGGTAATGCATAATAACCCTTCAGGCTAACAGAAAAAAAACGTATCCTCCCAGCCGCCACCGGGAAAATAATTACTTTCATATCAAAACTCCACAGGAGCTGACCGAGTCCTACCGCCCGCGGCGTGAGACCTCATTTTAACTGGAGGTTTTGAATGAATGAATTTGTTAAAGCAATAAACACGAGCCTGCTGTACAGCAGCCTCTCAAAACGATAAACAAAACAGACAGGATAACCGTAAGCACTGAGGTGGCAATACAAGGTGTTTTCTTTGACAATATTTTATTATTCTTATTACTTATCAAAATGTTACATATATAAATATTTTCGATACTTTATCATTTATACAACGTTTGAAGATATGTTGTTCTCGTAAGCTAACTTGTTCCTTAAAGTTAGACGAGTCGCTGAATTGGAACAGATATTTTACGCCGAAACAGATAGTTCACCTGAATAAAGAATATCCGTTTCTGAACAGTATAAAAAAAATGAATCAAAACAGTCTTGTATAGAAAACCGTGTCGTTATCAGCTTTGGGATTATGATAAGTCACTTGGCGCCACTGGACATGTCAGTCCATGTCAACGTCTTCTCCATCTTTGTTTGTGTCAGCATATTCAGACAGGTTAGGAGAGATGCTTTCTTTCTGGCTTGAGTTCGTGACAATGGACTCAGAGTCGTTTTCAAACGAATTTGATTCTGCAAAACATTTCTCTGAGCTTGTGTTTGAAGGCTGAATGGAAGAAGAGTTCTTGCTTTCTCTTTGCAGCTCGGTGTCTTTGCACAAGTGATTGATGTTTTTCTGGTTTGAGGTTGAGATGTCTGTTGTTGAGGAACAGTTGTGACCCGAGTGTCCCGAATCCTGACTCGGTTTCATCGCTGTCTGTGGCACAATGAAACCCAGCGGCTGGGTAATGGGATATAAAAGAAAATGGCCTTTACCAACCAGTGGTCGCTGCGGCGGTAACTGAGAAAAATCCAGGATAGTTTTTCTCCTGGGACTTGATTCGGCAAGTAAACTCTCCACACTGAATGGGTTGAGTTTCTGGAGCGTGGGGGCGCGTGTGATGCCGTTCGCGGGGTCCATGGGCTCCGCTGTCTCGTTGACTGTACTGGCTCTTTGGTGGCGTGGATGTTGGTCACAGATATGTTCTGTATGCTGTCGGTGAGTGCTAGGCTGAGGCCCGGTGTGTGGAGTGGACTCGCTATCGGTGCTCTGCGATACTCCACTGTCGCTGTCAGATCCAGGCGTGTGGAAGAGATCACCAGCTAACAGCTTGTTCTGGGATTTCAGCAGTTTGCGCTCCTGTTTTCGCTTCTTCTTTTCCATGCGCTCCAACTCCCGTCGTGCGATCTCCTCTGGGTCCATTGGTTCGCCGCTGCAGGTGGTGGGGTGAGAGTTGTGGGCCGGTCGACCGGGCCCTTTCTTCGTGTTCTCCTTTTTGCGCCATTTAGCTCGCCGGTTTTGGAACCACACCTAGAAAGCAAAGGTTGAGATTTTTGGTTTGTTTCAAAAGCATGTACGCATATGGCAGACTCAATTCATATAAATGAACCTCGAATTATTGTTAGACCAAATTGCTTGAATAAATCTACAAATATTTCGTTTCTTTATCGCAATATTATCTTGTAATTACAAATCACAGAATTGTGTCTTTTTATTTAATTGTATTAATTTATTCAATTAAATAAAACGGCAATATTGATTTAAAAAAAAAGAAAAAAAAAAGCTAAAGGTCCAGTAGCAGTAATTTTCTAAAAGATGCTTGATTTCTGAAAACTCTTGCTTTTCTATTTGACATCCAAGGTTCATCAACAATATGACACGAATTGGACAGAGGAAATGTTTTAATCTACACTCTTAAAAATAAAGGTTCTTCATAGAACCTTTCCATTCCACAAAAGGTTATTAAAAGGCTTCCTCAGATTTATTTTTAGAATTATCTTCACACTATGGGAAAAAGGGTTCTTTTAAAAACTGTTGACTGAAAGGTTCTTTGGGAAACCTTTCCATGGCATTGATGCTAAATCACCCATTTGGAACCTTTATTTTTAAGAGTGTAGGCATAAAGCCCTTAGCCACAGATGCGCTTGTCTTAATTGTCAATTGATTTAATGTAATGGCTCACTCTCAATCTTTCAATTAAGCCTGGTTCTTGCGTGGCTAATTTGGGCCTGTTCCCCTAAAGTTCATTTAGGCGCGTATAAGCGCTAGGACAGATTTGGCCCAGCAGAGGTAGAGAGCAGCAGGCTCGCACCTCACACCCAGACCCCTCACATGGCGACTGCCGTCTGTTCAGCGCTGATAACACCACAGTTAGCATCCACCAGCAGGCTAAGACGCATACTAACATAGAGACATCGAGGCTATACATGACAATAGCTGTGTATACGCATGAAATGTTAATGTCGGTAAAATCTGTGAGCACACAAACCTAACGATAAAGAAGGCTAATCTTCCTTGAGGAATAAGAATAATACAAAGCTTAGCTTTTAACTCCCCAAACAAGTCTGCTTCTCATCCAGCGTCGAATTTCGACAAAAAGGGAAAATGCAGACAAAGGCTGCACGTCCAACGCTTATAGCATCACAATCCACTGGCCTATATTTCATTTAGTGAAGAATTGGTAAAACTGATCATATATTAACTAAAATGTCAGAAAATGTGTTTAAACCAGGACATTTGTATAATTTTAAAATATCTAAAAGTCAGCATTTTTATCTTAATAAAATTAACAAATTGTTTATAATAATAAGCTTTAGAATTGAATGCATTTGCAGCTAAATCTGTTATGAACAAATTGATGTCCACATCAGGCTAACGTTATAAGATCTTTCATGTTTTTAATTGATGAAATGATGGTTGAACATTAAACATTTGAACCTTGCTATTATTTTAAAATGTATATGCTGTTGTCATGCATTTAGAAAAATAATTCTAACTTTTAGCATTTAAAAGCTTACATTTTTAATTAGCATTTAGCATTGTAAAAAAAAAAAAAAAAGGTAGGCCAATAGCATGGTTATATATAACATGGAGTGGATCTGCTATAGCTAATTCTGTGTCTGTTAATAATAAATAGGCCATTGCAATAAAGGTCAATGAAATATTTTGTTATGACATAAAAACAAACCAGCGTTTACCTGAACACGTGACTCAACAAGGTCTAGACGTAGCGCGAGCGCCTCGCGCATGAACACGTCCGGATAATGGCTTTCGTTGAACGCTTTCTCTAGTTCCTCCAGCTGCCAGCCCGTAAAATTTGTACGCGTTCGCCTCCGTTTACAACCAGGGCTTTCCTTGTCGGGGTCTCCGGCATCTAGGATCACAGAGCATGTGAGAACGCGCATGCAAACATGAAAATACACACTATTCAACTTAGAATAGTCTACATAACATTTTGGTAACAGAAATTATTTAAAACACTACAATTTTATAACAATCCAGAGGTTGTCAAATAAAAAACTAGAATAATATTTTTTTTCACATGAGTCCAGTGCCCGATGTATTGACATTAAACTAATTAACCTTTGGAGTATAGGCTACATTACAAAAAAATTTTTTTACCTGTGATTGCCATGCATGATTCTTAAAATACAGCCTACAGAAATAATGTGATTAAGTTCAATGCCGTGTTTTATTTCACAGTCATTTGTAACACATTTAGCCTACATAATATGCGTGTTTATTGATTCACACAGTCTAGAATTACAAATAGACTTCGGCTAGCCCATAAAACATGAATTAAACCCACAGAAAATAATCTGATATCATGATGAGGATTATAATGCATTTCATTATTATCAGTGTATTATAAGTCCGAGTAAAATCGGCCTACTTTCTAGTTTACCTGAAATCATGGAAACGAAACAAAGCTTCCATTTCTTAATTTCTTAACCCATATAAAATAAAATAAAAGTATTCCATATTCTTTTGGCGTAACTTAAATATTCCCCCAAAACTGTTGATAATACAACTGTATAGCCTACTATATTCTACATGGAATAGAAGAAGCGGATAACCATTCTCTTACCGCTGAGTTTATACTGATTATCCCCGTTAACACCACATCCAGATCCGAGCAATGGGTTGGAGTTTGAAACAGACGCTGAGCATGATCCGTTAAGTAATCCGTCTATAGAAAAAGGAACAGCGACCGCTGACTGTAGCTGGTGTCCGGTGATATCGTAAACATGATGGTGACCGAGGTGGTAGGGGAAACCCATTCCAACCATGCCCCCCAAAGAGCCTCCAAACTGGGCATGAGGATGCTCGAGGATCCGGCTATCCATCATTGCATCTCCGGAATCAGGGAAGCGTCTGTCTGGCCAAAACAAGCTCCAACTCTTCCCTCAGTGCGCATGCAGGAGCCGTGAAAGGACGTGCGGCGTTCACATGCTTTGCGATCCCAATTAAGGAATAAGGAGACCGAGGCAGGCGTGCAGGCTTTACGCTCTTTCCTACTTTGTCAA
Organism: Rutilus rutilus; assembly: GCF_951802725.1. Taxonomy (NCBI): domain Eukaryota; kingdom Metazoa; phylum Chordata; class Actinopteri; order Cypriniformes; family Leuciscidae; genus Rutilus; species Rutilus rutilus. The sequence goes on along the minus strand of NC_140210.1, from coordinate 8,366,327 downwards.
CATCAACTCTCCCCTTGTCCAAATAACTAGCTCTCGCGCTAGGGAATTCGTGACCAATAAGAAGCGTTAATCGTCGGTGACGTCAGAGCCACGACACGAGCGTTTTCCATATCGATTGCTAATTATACCTGACATCCACCTCAATAAACAATACCAGCGCTGTCACAACACGACACGAGACATCACAACTAGACGGGAGGGAGGAGAAAGGGGAGGAGGCGAAACCGGCAAATTGATTGATTCCCGACTAAATTCTAAACAGCGACTACATAAACACACACTGATTCTGTTGCAATAGCTTACTGTTCTGCTCTGAAAGCCTCGTTCGTTCTATGAAAACAAAATAACAAATAGGCTACTAACAACCGAAAACGTCAAGTGCCTCATACTTTTTAAGGAACGTCTTGCTCTCTCTGAATGCGTAAAATGATGTTCCCCCATTACGCGGAGGCATGGTTCCCTGAATAGAGTGATCCTGTAACGGACGGAGAATCACCCACCCTGTTGCGAGCTGTCAAGATGAATTTAAAACTACAAGCACCTCAGCCTTTCTAATATCTACACGCGAGCGCGCCTCGAACTCATTTCCACTGTTCTGATTACTGTGGCCATGATTTTGGCAGGTGTTATGAAAAAAAATTCTGAAGGTGGAAACAAAAGTGAGTCTGACAGAATAACTGCAAGCTATATGAAAGCACAAACGTGTTTGTCTTATAGATTATTGGCTTATACAGAGTTAAAGAACTGACATGCTTATTAATAGGCTAACTTCATGCAAATAATCAATTACGCTTCTGATCATTTGTGTCTAGAGGGAGTGGAGTGTGAGAAGGTCATAATAATCCATTTTACATATAAAATAATACATTTTAAAAGAAGGTAACAAATACATGCAATCTTGACTTATTTTAAGTGTAAATTACAATTTCCTTCTTTATGGAATCTTAATTATGTCATAAATTAAAAATTTAAGGTGAAATCATATTGCACACATCACACGTTAGTGTGTATATTGGGCACAGAAAAATATTAGATGATAATGATTAATTATTTTCTGATTATGTGATGGAAAAATTATGTGATGGCTGTAAACTTTTAGTTTTTTTATTTATAATGTAGTTCCTCTGCCTCTATAATTGTTTAATGTTTAATGTTTAATTAAACGCTGTCCAGCACATGTTCAGGTTTTTGTGTGTGTAAGCGAGCGAGAGAGAGAGAAAGAGAGGGATGGTTCTGAATACAGGATGGTAATCAATCCTGTCCATGTATAAAGTAGTATACGGGTCTTTCCCTCTCCCTGCTCTCCTTCATTACCGAGAATTAATTCCACTTTATTTATCCAATTTCTCCAGCTGCCAGAACGTTAATTTGAGTTGAAATTTCTCACCACTCGCTCGCTTGCACTGACCCTCAGTAGCACCCGGATGGTGTGTAGTAATAACCTAAATCTTTCAACAGAGGGGCACGAAAATTGTTACCTTATTAGCATGCAAATTGTTTAATTAATATTATTAAGAAGAAGCATATAATCCGTTCGTCACTTGACCCCGCAGTCTGTTGGCTGGCCGCCTCTCTGCATTTCAATGTGTTCATTTCAAATCAGCACTTTAAAAAAAAAAAGAGAAAAAAAAAGGCCTCTCTGAGGCTAGTCTCTTTCAAAGCACACAGTCCCTGCGTGAGCGCGCGTTTGATGCTACTTGGTTTGTATCTCTCTCCTCCACTCTTTATCCCAAAACATTTCATCACTTCGCATACAGGAATTATGGAAATCGTTTCATTCTGGTCCTCCCCCGACATCTAAGTTCAATAATTGGCTTCTTGTAGTTTGCTTTTTGAAAACCGCTTCTTGAAAGGGCACCCCTCCGGTTCTAAGCAAACGCTATCCGCTAGACGCGCGTGGCTCCTGGGTAGACAACCCTTGACACGCGGCCCCTGCGAAGCGTTGCAAAGCGCCCGTTGTTTTTAATCCGGCGGAGTGACTGTGTCAGATGCGCGGGCTTTAATTAACTTGATAATCATAAGTACGCAAGCCACACAAGGGCCAGGGTTCAGTGCGTTTCGCACACTTTCGCTATTTTAATATGTAGGCTACCTCGTGGCGATATTATATAAAAAAAATATTAAGAATCAACATGTCAAAATTAAACGTAGCCTATATTGCCCAATCAATTTATGGAAACCCGAAACGTACATTGAGATTGGGATACACTAAGGTGTCTGTGTTACAGTGTAATTATGCATTTATGTAGCCTACTGTGTAATAATAATTAACAACATGCACTTACTATAGGGTTATGGTTCACTACGTTTTTTTACACTTAACCCATTTACAGCGGTTAAAGGGGTCCGATATATTTATGGTCGTATTAAAATCCATACAAACTTTAGCCATGCAGATGGAATGGACTGGGCTGTTCATAAACTCTCATTTCACTCTGAAGCTTTTTTTTTAAACGATAATCATAAATAACCATTAGGCTCGAATAAAACATTTTAATTAAAAAAATCAATATACTACTTTTGAAGGTCTTAATTACTAAATTAACTTAATGTGAGTTCATTTGAAGCTATCAAAACTGAGCAGCACATTAGTCGATGAACAGATAATTAAGAGTGTGAAACGTAAATTAATTGTTGAAAGTCATTTGATCCACAAACGGAACCAATTAAAGTGTAAAATGATTTTCCTTTCTGTGTTTGTGTTTCACTCAAGCACATAGTTTGGTGTTTTAGTAGGAAACTAGGCTATCCCACCAGGCAAATTTCCCTCTAATCCCGCTCAGCTAATCATGCAATTAAAACTTTCCCGCGCGCTAATTATCTGCAATTGTTGGTCTGGCTGCAGAGAAAGCAGAAAGTAAAAGCGATTGATCCGAGTTTTAATTCACTTCATTTCAGATTGAGAGAGAGAGAGAGAGAGAGAGAAAAGCAATTCCCCTTCAAATTACCTTATTCAGCCTTGACAACCTACAATGCCCTTCAGGAATCTTACCCTGGTCTGCATTTATGAGGTATAGGGCAAAATGGAATCCTTTTAATAACAATAACTCAAACTTCTATTAGAGTAATACTTTTATTTCAATTAAAACTGACTTATCACCTTTTGCTAAAACGTGCTTAATATGCCAAAAATTATCAATGCTTGACGGACCCCGAGCAGAGATTGTCTAATTGTAATCAGCGAATCGAAGGTGCTTGTCGCTTCCCGTTGCCTCGCGCTGGTATGCACGGAAATAGAACTAATTTACTCGCCTCCCCGGGGAAATCCGCTGAACAGATTAACATTTTCAAAATATAGTAATAATATTATTTGAGCAATGGTGATGACGCCAATTTTTCGAAGCCTTTGTGAGAGTAATTTACATATTTTTCCAGTCCGCTATTTTCTCCCGTTAATCACTCTTTGAAACTGAAGGACACATGAATGTGTAGCACTTGCACGTGGGGATGGGAGCGCGCTCCTGTGTGGCTGTGTGCTTATGCGCTCGCGCTAACAGCATATTGATTCTATCCATCCCCATGAAAAGTGAGGAAAATGAGCAGAAAAGACCTGTGACACGACTTCATTGATGATCAAGCACACAGGTATCACAGCTGTCAAAAACTTGAACTGTCATGTGGAGGAAGAAGAAACCATTCTTTTATCGCCACCTAGCGTCGTGCGATTTTGTGTGGCTTAACGTTAGGTGCCAAGGTGCCCCCAAAAAAGAGCAGATGTCTATATGGCGTCAAACCAAAAACCTTTACACCATTTATAACAAGCAATTTGATTTAATCACAATAAAAAAAAAAAAAAAAATTAAATAATTGAATGAAAACATTTAAATGTAAAACGTTTTCTTTTTTAAACAAATTCTTGAAAAAGTTCTTCTTGACCTGAAAAAACGTGCCTTAAAAAAAAAAAAGATTAAAAACATAATAATAAAAAAAAGCAGTCATGGGGCTCTATGACAGCCTATAATGGCTTTTGATTCAATGTTGATGAACGTACAAAAGTTTTTCAAAGAGGGCCCAAATAAAGTATGTTTGTCTTAAGAATTTCAGCCTTTTAATTAGACTTAGGCCTACTCTCTGTACAGTTACACCAGCTAGATTTGTTTTTACTTTACGCACCTATATAAAATATTTAGAGAGAGAACTGAAAACATGTTCTTTACTGAACAATTTTTTTTTATTATTAATATGTCAGTGAACGATTATTAATAGAGGCAAGTCAAGAAGTGCTGGGAGACTTCAGTTCCTCAGACAGCTCAGGATCAGCCATCTCTCTAAGTAAATAAATCTCAGACATCATGAGAATCAATCGTGTCATCCGCCGGGGTATCAATCAGGTTCTATAGATGTACACTGACCGCGGTCGTTCGTGAGGGCCTTGAATAGTTCATATCTCTTTGTTATCCACGCTGCTCTAATCCCCTGGTGACTCGCGGGCTCACGGTTGTTCGGGTCTGGGACAATGAAGCATGGGAGGAGGAGCGTCAACTATTATTTTCGGCCGACGCGGCCATCTGCTGCGCAACCCAACACCCCAGAGACGCCCCAGTGTCCACACTGTAAACCAGCGAAGATGTTTTAATTAAGGCGAGGCAGGTTAACTCCGCTGCCTAATGAATTGCCTTCGTTGCCCTCCCCTTGTCGTCCAAAAGAGCTGATTGTCTCGGCCCCCTCTGTAGAAACTATAGAAACAAAAGTTCTAAAATCCTGGTCTAGAAGTAGGCCTAGCCTATACCACAGCATAGCACCATTTGGACGTCTCTCTTATTTACCGCATCTTTATATCACCAATAGCATTAGAGCAAATTAGATCATTAGACTAAATCTTATAAGATTTAATTATTTTCTTTCAAACTTTAGCCTAATTCTCAATCGGCCTTTACATGTTATGGGAAGGATATAATAAAAAAGCCTATAATAAGTTAAAAATAGTAGGCTATAACATTAATGAATTATTTTACTGGAAACATTATTCTTCAATCATTTGTTCTCCAAATGCTCATTAATAAAAGATGGTTCTCATGACGTACACAGTTAAGCAAAGGAGGTGTAAATTGTGCGACAGAATAATTAGACGAGCCTATCTATTAAATACATAATTGTGTTTATGGAACCCGAGTCTAATTAAATGTAGCCTACTTAATTAGGCTACTCAACAGACGACTCGGATGGTAGTCACAGCGCTTCCTAGTGGTGATCCGAGTCATTGCCTCCCCAAGAACTCCATATCTGCCACATTAAATTAAGATTAGGCCTATATGATACCATGTGATTAGATAGCACACATACGTCTGCAAGATGTCTGTTAAAGAGCGCTTCATCTGGAAAGCATCTGCTGTGTCAACATCTGAGAGATGTTTTTAACATGTCAGTCTTACATACATTCTAAATAAATAAAAATCTTAAAGTGATTTTCTTAATGTCTATTTAAAGTCTGACAGGAAACGTCCTAGAGAAGTATTGCAGATGAGCAATCACTCAAAAAAAGTACGTCTTACAGATGGAAACACAAACATCAAATAGACATCTTTGCGATGCAAGTGTGCACATAGCCTATTCATCCAACTAAAATGTGGCTTACAATTAGCAGCTGTCCGTGAGTAGGCTATAGAACAAATTCTATACCGAAAGTCAAACTTGTTTTACTTTTAAGCTCAGTGTTTCTCAAACTATACTGGTGGATGCATTTTGGGCGTCGTGCTCGGATCTAACTGGTTAATTAAAAACAGCTCATGTTTGCTCAAGTTAATAAAAGGACTAAATTATTCACTTTGGGGACCTGACTCCCAGAGCGCCTTAAATCATCCCGGGACAATATTGTAACTCTCTCCCTCCGCTCTGATGAAACGCTGAGGGGTCCTGTCACTGGTCGGAACCCCCTCCTCACTTTCCATCTGTCCCTCTTTGTCCTCCCTATAAAGCGTGTGTATTTTAGCTCATTGTCTTTCACACATTTATTGACACCTTTTTTAATTCGGCGCTTCTGTCGGCCTTCTCTAGCCGCGGGGCGCCAATCTCTTCCGCTCCATTAGCTCATTGAAACAGGAGTCTGGTTAAACAAAAGAGATGCAATCTGATCCTCTGTCCCATCTCCCTCTCTGAGTCCATGCATGTCTCTCATGCACACCACGGGTTTTCGCGCCCTGTTTGTCAGTGAGACTGGCCTGTTCGTTCGCGAGCCAGCGGGGAGGGGGATCTTATTAGCATTAAAAGCCTACACCGTGAAATTCATTTATAATTGCCAGAGAGTGAGAGAGATAGCGAAAGCATATGCGTCCCGAATTACGTTTGAATAAGTTTGTGATATGTTAACATGGAATGGAATGCGACAGACTGCAATTATGACGCCTTTGTGACTGTCAAATTCGATTCATAAGAGGCTCGTTCCACGGTGAGCGCCCGTAGAGAAGAAAGTGAGGTGAATCTTAATGTAGCTAAAGAGAAGGCTTAGAGATTTCCGCTGGAAGAAACGAAAAGCAGTCCAAACAATATAATAAAGTCGGGAAAATGGCATACATTTATTGCCAGTATTTCCTGATGCTTGTTTAATCGGCGTAAAATGGACAGAAGCTTTAAACTGATCTTGTCTATCAATCATATCAGATAGGTTTACACAGGTTGGTGGTGAGCGATATACTCTCTTTCTTTCTAATATCTCCACCACAAAAGAGGTTTGAGATCCTAAATGTGCAGTGGACTCAATGACCAGGATTGAGAACAATTGTATTGAGATAACTGACAGTGGTCAAGTGTAACGTGTCTTATAAGAGACTGATGAAGTGTGACTCAATGCTAATGCACCATATGTGAAGGCCACAGATGCATGAATTCCTTATTAGGATGCAGGAAGTGCCTCCTTCACTGTGATATCTTTTGCAAAGCATAACCTGAACCTCAAGGTTTACAATTTGTTGAACAGGTATAACACACACACACACACGTACGTCTGGTTTGCTATCTTTGTGGGGACTCTCCATAGACGTAATGGTTTTTATACTTTACAAACGGTATATTCTATCCCTTTACACTAACTCTATACCCCTAAACCAACCCATCACAGAAAACTTTCTGCATTTGTAAATTTTCAAAAAAGCTCATTCTGTATGATTAAGCTTGTTTCCTCATGGGGACCTCAATTTATGTCCCCACAGTGACATATGTGCATTCAGGTTGAAGTCCCCACTGGGATAGAAAAACAAGCACACACACACACACACTGAATTTTTTTTAAAAAAAAATAAGTCCAATGGACACAATTGCACATTAGATAAATTAATTCTAAATCAATTAAAATCATTAAATTATTCTAGCATTTAGAGCCTTGATATATAATTTGAATTTCTTTTCATGGTTATTCTGCTGTTTTTGAATAATCTTTTAAAGGTAGTGCAAAAAATAAACTTTAGAAATAATTTTATCAAATATTGATCAAAGCCTAAAATACAAAAAGTTGTCCATTAATGTGACTGCACTGACTTCATCCCAATGTATTGACACCCACACACCATATTAGTAGTTTGATTAACACTCATTACCTTCGGTTTTAAGAAATCTGCTGCCATCTACTGGTCACCTTTAGATCCAGCAGAGGCTTGAAACTGAAAGTGTTTCTTCAAATAACATGAATGTCAAATCAATTTCTTTATTTCAATCGTATTATTTGACTAGAACAGCCTTCTTAAAAAAAAAATCTCAGGGACAGCTGCTGCTATTTGGATGAAAAGTATAGCTTAGCCAGACCATAACCTCTTCAAAAACTACAACTAAGCAGAACAAATATATATACAAATACATTATAATTGCAGTGGATATCATTCATTACACTTACCGTGCATGTATTTAAAAGGCTCATCCGTACGTATGTAGTGGTGGATGTCTTTCTGATTCAGTATAAACAAACAGCATTCATTCAGTACCATGGACAGCGCCATCGGGTTCATTTTGTACTAGTCTATAGTACTGTGACTGTTACAGTCAAAGCACAGTAGTGTTGGGTTAAAGCGATGCATAATACCGTGTGGGTCACGAAATTTATGATGGATGCATGTTAAATGAGAAAAGGAGGAAAAATGTAACACTTAAGTAGGCTATCGTTATTTAACCGTACCTGATTGTATACATCAGCAGAACTACAACGGGAAACTACATTCAACTATTTGTAGCCTATTGCTACACTAGTCGATTCCTAATGAAAAAGTAAGTCAGGCGCAGGATGATGACGACTAAACTGACTAGCTGTGGTCCGTCCAATGACAACAGTGAACTGTGATTTTGGAAATAGTTGTGGGTGTCCATATTAGTGCTACATTCGTAAAGATGTATCGCTACCAGTAGGCTACCCTACTGATCGTCAATATTAGATCGAACAGAAAGTCTTCTGATCGATAAAGCGAACCATCGACCAATCCATATTAGAGATCAAGCCTGGCGGTCTCCTATTTGCGCTCTGCATCTGAAAACAATAATCTTCCATTGCCATGATAATTCGAGCGCATTCTGTATGGAGATTATTCGACTGTCGGCGTGTCGACGCGCTTCACCGAGGGCCGCGGAGATAGAATGAAACCCTTCAGCGTTCACGAAGAGATTGGCTGCTGGAGACTTCAGAACATGCCATACAAAACCGCATATCGACGAATCACCATTACATGACATGGATAAACATCTGTGGTATGTTTTTATTTCTAGAGGTTTCTTCAGAAATGGCAGTAGTTCCCAAACAGGTTCCTGGAGACATTTTGTAGGTCTCCCAAATCAAACACACAAATATCCTCCCGTTTGCTCCCACCTCCCTTACGAAAATGAATCATGGTTTTATATAGTTAAAATTGTATTAACCATGTTTTTTTGGCGGACTGATTACCACTTGTATAACCACAGTTGTAGGCCTACTAGTAATACCGTTTGGTTAGCGTGGCAAAGCCATGGTTAATTTGTGGTTACCACAGTTGAACTATAGCCTAATAACCATGTTTCTTTGGTTTTATTTTGTAGTAAAACCATGGTTAATTTTCGAAAGGCCAGCAATCAGAACTAATCTCTAAAATGTTTAAATCGTAAAAATGTTGTGATAACGTTTGTAATCTGAAACCCAATATCATAGATAGGAGGCGATGCAATTTTACTACACTGCAGTTGCGTAGCACATCGCGACTTTTTAAAAACTAATTAGGCTATTCAACCTGGAATAACATGCCAGCTAACACATTTTAGACCCCAGGACGTTCTGGGAACTGTAGCCTTGGGTTCACAGAACGTTCTGGGAACGTTCCCAAAAACATATTTACAACGTTTGTTTTTGGTTTGCCAAGAAAGTTTTCGTTACGGAAATAGAACGTTTTTTGGGGGGTTGGGAGAACGTTTCCCTAACCTTCTACTGACCGCTTTTCATCATATTCCCCGCTTAACGTAGGCCTATGAGTGGCATGGAAGACGGATAAATGGACGTCAGTAGCTACGTCTTGTTTTTTGAACTATTGTTTAATCAATAGAAATCCACGCACATAAACCGTGATAGCCTATGGAGGATTAAATAAGGTTATTTTGATCCATTAATAGCCTATGTATGATTTCGTAACTTGTAGGCTATCACTACCTAACAGATTTTACGTTATCGACATCATAATGTTTTGTCATGTACGTAGGCCTACATCTTTCAAACTAGAATTTAAAGGATGCAGACAAATGAGACTTCGGCTTGTATTTTAATAACTCACGCGCAGGTTTGAAAGTTATAGGATAGCCTACTAAGGCACATCATATGAATATTATCAGAGCTTTATTCTTATCTCTGCTTGTAGTCAATATCTAAATATTACATTACTATTTTGTACAAGTTATTGATAGAATTACCTCGAGAGGTAAAAAGTGTCTTCAAATTTAAACGATTTACCTTGTTACATTTTGTCAGTTGGTAAATTTAGCATTGCAAAAATCAAAAGAAAATAAACGTCCTACAAACGTTGTAGTGTGAGGTGGTTGGATTTTTCTATTTTTACTACGTTTTTTAATCATTTCAAAAACCTAAAGACGTTACGGTTTGGTTAGGTTTTGTTTTAATAACGTGCTAGGCTACTGACGTTTTGCGTCAATTTACCAAGTAGGTAAAGTATTTCCACATAATAAACGGTCTAGGCTACTCTACAAATACCAACGTTAAGCCTGCGTTATCCTATTCGTTACTCCAAAGGCTGAAACGGTTTTGTCCGCCGAAACATTCAGATGGTGTCGTTCAGGCCTGCAGGTTACCCAGCTTCCCTTTTAAGGCAGGAAAATGACTGACTTCAATTGGCGTCACAGGTTCATAATTAATCAACCAAACGCGCACCTGTTCGGGGAGAATCGTGGAACCTTGCTATCGGTCTGAGCAATGGCTGCACCACGAAGAATTCACCTCACCGCAATCTCAAGCAATGTACACTTTCCTTCTCCCACCGTCCCCACTGTCTCCAATGCCAGTGACCAACCTGTCAAACAGGGTTTACTTGCGCCCGGATCGCCACCACTCCAGCATGCTGCGAGAGTGGAACTGAAACTCTTCGAGCCGGATGATCAACGCTGCCCGGAGTTTTGCTACCCGGATTTGATCAGCACAAAGGTAAACAATAGGTGACATGAATGTATTTTCTGATTATTATTGGCTACTTGTTATATTGTATATCATTTTGTATTTTCATTGTTTAGTGTTTGAGCTGAATTCCATTTAAATGGAGTCTCATTTTATTACCAATTTTTTTTTTTTTAAATACAGGATTAATCCAAGTGAATTTAGGAACGTCACCTTTTTTCTTTTTTTTTTCTCTCTCATTTTAAGGAAACCACTGAGAAAAAGAAAACGTTAGATAAGGTGGAGGACAGGGAGAGAGATGAAATGGAGGCACTTGCAAGAAAGTTTGAAGCGAAATATGTGAGTATGAATTCTGCCAAGATGTCATATTTCTAGCTTCATCATAAGTCTATGTCAACATTTAGCAAATTAAAGCTGAGTTGTCAAAGTCAAAATTTCTACTACATCAATATCTGCCTTTTTTTAGGGTGAAGCTTGCAAAAGAAAAAAAGACAGATTACAGGACCTGGTGGATATAGGCTTTGGTTACGATGAATCTGATTCATTCATTGATAACTCTGAGGCTGTGAGTTCAGGCCACTGTTTTTAGCCAGATGCTAAAACCACCTTTATCAGATTATTCCCCTTATAGAACACATGCATGTTTTACTCAAGTCTTCTTTTTCCCTGCATGCCACAGTATGATGAGCTCGTCCCAGCTTGTCTCACCACCAGATATGGAGGCTTCTACATCAACTCTGGAACTCTCCAGTTCCGGCCAGCCTCTGATGAGGGAAATAACGAGAATGATTTTGAGGACAGTGGGTTTAAACCCAAGGTGTGTGAACATTTGACTACCCTTCCATCTGTTTTGTGTAGAAGCTTGTTTCCGCCACTGAATAAAAGTTTATAAAAGAAGTTTATATCAGGAAATTCTGACTTCACTCACAATTACGTGTTATAAAGTCAGAATTGCGAGGAAAAAAGTCACATTTGCATGATATAAACTCGCAATTGCATGTTATGAAGTCAGAACTGTGAGAAAAAAGTTAGAATTGCAAGATATAAAGTTGCATTTGCGTGTTATAAAGTCAGAATTGTGAGATAAAAACTTGTAATTTTGACTTCATCTCGCAATTCTGACACTTTTCTTGCAATTGTTAAAAAAGTCAGAGTTGGAGATATAAACTTGCAATTCTGAGTTATAAAGTCCGAATTTTGTGAAATAAACTTGCAACTGCAAGTCAGAATTGTGAGATAAAAAGTTGAACATTTTTTTTTATTATTATTCTGTGGTGGAAACAAGCTTCCATAGTTTTGTACCCACTATCTTGCAAACAAACCGGCAACGACTAGCTATATTTCTTTAGCTTTATGCAAAAGATTTGCTAAATTGTTTCCATTTGTCAACATTATCTCATTTGGTCTGATTCCTCTCTCAGAAACGAAAGCTTAAGCAATGCAAAGACAAGAGGATGGGGAAGAAAAAGAGAGAAGATGACATGCTTGCTAAGAAGGAAGAGGAGGCAGCCAGGAAGAGGTTTTTGCTGCTGCAGAGATCAATTTAGATTAAGAGTACAATGTTTACTGTGAAGAAAACACAACCTCCTTTTAAGAACAAGGTTTCCATTGATTCTTTCTCACATGCCCTCATTGTTTGCTTTTCTTTTTTCTGGTTTCCTTCTCAGCACCCCACCAGACAAATCATCTACAAAGAAGAAGAAAAACAAGAAGCCGCTAAGTATTGATAAGATGCTGAAGAAGTTCCATAAGGAAAAGCTTCAGCAGCTGCAGATGTTCAATGCTAGAGAGAGAGAATCGCACACTCTCAACGACACTGGTCCAACCGTGCAAGCTGAGGTTCAAGAACCACCCATATCATCTGACCCTCTTCTCACACTCATTGGTTCTGCCAGTGCAGACGACCTCCTTCAAGCAGTCAAAGCAGCGGAGCAAGACTTTGACTTAGACGGGCTCTTGGGGGAACCGCAGAACGTCTGTTCTCCAAGCCTGGAAGAGAACGGAGAAGCTCCCGTTCCATCCGTCACTGAGAAGATCCCCACATTACTCCCTGATGGACTGCCACCTACACTAGAGCAACACATTAAGCAACTTTCACAGGTATTGTTTGCTTTTATGGCTTCAGAGGATTAGACAAGAGTTTTTAGGTGTACATGACTTCTGTTGTTCTTTAGGCTGTCAAGAAAATTGAAGGACAAAATAAGATGGAGATTTTGTCTTCAGAGCTCAACAGTGTTTTACTAGAGTAAGTTACATCACATGATTTATTATAGAACAGCTAACATCTTGATTGTATTGCATTGATTCCATCTCTTTGTGTGTTCAGCGTGGAGTTGAACTCCAAACAGCTTAGTGGGAAAGTACGCTCCAGAATCTTCTCCTACTTGGCATCACAGCTGTCCTGCAGCAAAGGCACTCTGGTTAAAAGAGCCAAAAAATTCCACAATCTACAGCAGGTCTGTAAACGTACTTCCCACCACCATCCCATCTTATCTGTGTCTGCTATCCTAAGCCTGGTCCTTTATTTAGACTGAGATGTCATTGCCATAGCGCGTTGCTATATGGGACACAGAAGGACACTTCGGACACAGAGAGCTTCATGCTTTCTAACCTTCAATCCGCTTTTTTTTTTTTCTTGCAATAATTCTATCAAATATAAAAAAAGTTTATTTTAGTGGTCCTATATTCATTTTAGTGGTACCACAGATTCTGTTTACAATGTTTACCATAGTAACAGATGTTTACATCTACCAATGTCTTTATACAATGTGTATATATAGGCCCATAAATATAATTGCTGTATTAATTATGTTAGAATTACTCTGTAGTGATTTATGCCCCCTTTTTGCTCCTTTTTTTCTTCTTTTTTTTTTTTTTTACATTTGAGCCCCTGAGAAACTCTCTGCAATGTGCAGCAAGCACTAGGAAAATACAAGTATCGGGTCAGGACTCCGTATCGGCAGATACTCAATATTCAGTGACTTGGATCGGATCGGGGCCACAAAAAACTTGATCGGGACATCCCTACTAATTAGTAAAAAAAAAAACTTTGTTTTCTTTATTAATACCTTTCTTGTTCCTGGTCTTAATATGATTTCCAAAATCGTTAATCATAATTAAACATTCAAAATGAAAAAAAAAAAAAATTAAGCTTTTATAAATGTACATATACACGCACACACTACTTTTCAAAAGTTTGGGGTCAATAAGAGAGGGTTTTTTTTGTTTTTTTTAAGAAATTAATACTGCGTTAAATTGATCAAAAGTGACGTAAAAACACTTAATATACAGTATTACAAAAGATTTACCTTTCAAATAAATGGTACATTAATTGTAGAATCAATACATCACGCGTCCACAAAAACATAATGTTTCTTGAGCAGTAGATCAGCATTTTAGAATAATTTCTGAATGATCATGTGACACTGAAGAGTGGAGTAATGATGCTGAAAATGCAGCTTTGCATCACAGAAATAAATTACATTTTAAAATGTAAATAGAAAAGTTATTTTAAATTGTAATGCGTCACAATATTACTGTTTTTATTTATTTATTTTTTATCAAATAAATTCAGCTTTGGTGAGAAATAAGAAATAGTCAAAAACATTTGAAAATACCTCACTGGTGTGTGTGTATATATCCAGTTTAATGTCTCTGTAAGCTTAATGTGTTGGTCATGTGTCTTATGAGGATGAACAGCTGCAGGAGTTGCTGAAGAAGCTGGAGAATGTGGTGGCCAGGTCCATGCCAGAACAGATCACACGTTTCCAGAGTCACTGCCAAGCTCACTCTGAAGCCAGAGCTGCCAAGTAATCACTCATTCCTATCCTAATGTGTGATACCTTGATCTCTTTCACTGTATCACTAGACATTCACTGACGTTTTAATTGATATGCAGTTTGTTAGAATACAACCTCAGGTTTGTTTGTTTTATGGTTTTTTTTGTGTGTGTTTTAAGGCTCGAGGCTGAGAAAGAGAAGGCGAATGATGGTTCCGACGAGGAAGAGGAGGAGAGGAGTGGAAAACGAGTGTTTGGGCCTCGCAAGAGATTCAGATGGAATGAAGAGATCAGGTCTGATGCATGATTATTAAAAGTTCTAAATATAGTAAAAAAGAGTTCAATGTAGATTTCATCAAATTCTCTATTAATCTAATGAATATTGACTTTTCCAGGGAGTTGCTCTGTGAGATTGTCAGTCTGAAAATGATGATTTATGATTCGGAGTCGCCTGCGTGCTCTGGTTTGGAGGAGTATCTGAAAGCATTCCTGGAGGCTGATGTTAAACCACTGTGGCCTAAAGGATGGATGCAATCCAGGTAAACAAATCAAATCATTAAGACTCTGAAGTTTTGGACATCATTGTATCGATATGAGAGAAATCCTATATTTAAAGAAACAAATGTCCCTTTGTTCTGTGCATGTTTATTGCTTTTAAACACTTAAACTGCTCTTAAACATTTTATTATATCCGTTTTAATTAGTCTTCCGAAAAGTCTGATACCACACTAAAACTTTTACTTTTGTTCAGCAAGCACACATTAAATTGATCAAATGTGACAGTAATTTCTTAATAAAAAAAATGAATCATGCCCAACTTTTGAACGCTTGTGTATGTACATGTGTGTATATCTATAATAATAATTCCTTCAGAATTGTGAGTTTCTGCTGAATTTCTGTCATTGTCTCAAAAGGATTCTGCTTATAGAAACAAGAAAAGCACACGGTCACATCACTGGTGTGGTGTAAGTATGATTTTACACTACTACACACTTCCCAGATATTTAGCCAATGTTTCTGAACATGGTTCATTATATTCTCTAACTCTAACAAAAATGAACGAAGTGAAGTCTTCTTTGGTAAATATTAAACGTAAATGTTAATAAAACCTTTCTCCTTATTTTACAGGGCAAGGAAGAAACCAATAGGTACAACAAAACTAAAAAAGGTACATCTGAAAAATGAAAACCCCTGTCTTGAATGTTGCTTTCTTTTAGACGTTTGTTTCTAAAGCTTGTTTTATCCAATAAATGCACAGGTCAGCGCCGCCCCAGAGGACAGTAAGAATACCCAGGAAATTCAGGGCCCACCAGCACTGAAACGCAAGCGTCTGGGTGTACCTGCAAGCATGCAGCTTGAAGTCGCAGCAACGTTGAGCACCACTGCCAAAACTCCATCAAACACACAAACATCTGCCACCTTCTCTACACATCCATCTAATCAGAACCACGAGGAAGGGATGGGAAGAGATGAGAGCCATCATACCAGCACTCAGAGAAGTCCGGTGACCGCAGAGGGTGCTGGATCGGTCCAGATGATGTGGACCAAGTCCGCCATGGATTCGGATTCAAAGCGACTCCAGGCTGGAGAGAAGGCGACTCCTAAACTGACGCTGGTGGCTCCCCCAGATGGAGCTCAGAGTGACTGTCCATCAGTGGTGCATGGAGTGGCCCGGCTGCTCACGACCACCACGATGGGTGACACCCCTGTTTCATTGGCAGCCGTGAGTTCTTCACAAGAAAGACGCATATTGGTTGCTTATTGCATGTGGATCATCATATAAGTTGTGGTGTCTTACAAAATCCTTCCTAAATATTTCATATAAATAATGTCCACTGTAGGATGTTACTTTTTTTATATTATTCATTTATTTTTTATTATCGTATATAATCATATCCTGATCATTTAACTTCATGATTTGAAGTGAAAAATAGAAATAGAAATATAATATCTCATTTAAATTGCGATGGGTATACAGGCAAATCGGATGGCGTGCTAACTTAAAACACTGTTAAATTCGTCCACTTAGCGGTTATAGCATAAGTGAGATAAATGTTAAATATTAAAATATAGGAATATATGTGTATATGTTTTTGACAGAAGTCTCTTATTCTCACCAGTAAAAACAGTAATATTGTCAAATTATTACCATTTAAAATAATTGTTCATTGCAATTTATTCCTGTGATCAAAGCTGAATTTTCAGCATCATTACTCAGTCTTCAGTGTCACATGATCCTTCAGGAATCATTCCAATATGTTGATCAACTTTTTTTTTTTTAATACATTTTGAGAACAGTTGTGCTGCTTAATATTGTTGTGGAAACAGTGGTACTTTTTTTTTTTTTTTAACATTCTTTGATATAAAGTTCAAAAGAACAAAAAAATAGGGATTTGCCTGAAGCATTAAGGTTTTCCTAAATTTAAATAAAATTGTATAATACTTAATAGTTTTGGGAAGTTTGGATCATTTTACTGACTGTCTTGTTCGATCTCATTCATCAAAATGAACGAATCTGTTTTCGAGTCATTTCATTAATTTAAGAGGCTTTAAATGTTATACTTTTAACAGGCAAATTCCCCGAACACATCCACCTACGCAATCTTGATCAAATTCTGAATTAAGAAATCATCATAATGCAGTCAAAAATAATTTACAGGGAACATAAATAATTACTTTACCTTCCGAGTCTTTCGTTCATTTGTCACGTGACAGACGCAATGAACGTTCATGAACGACTCATCACTAATACTTAATTTTTTTTTCTTTGCTTGTATTTCAGGCAGCTGGTGAGATCTCCTGTGGGAACCCAGCGCTTCCCACCCCTTCTCTATCTCTCCTTCCATCCTCCTATCCCACCACAGTACAGCCGGGAGTCTTACCAAGCTTCGCCCCCATGCATGCTCTCCCGTTCCCTGGACTGAGCCCTGGCACCAAGATCCCTGGACAGCCTCAGGCCTGTAAAGGAGCTGTTTTTCCTGGCCCAGCACCTGGAACTTTCCAGCATGGTCTCGCACACGGTGAGCAGATATTAATCATAAGCATGGGAACTTGCTAAGAATCATCTCTGTTTATTTAAAGGTGAAGTGTGTGATTTATGCTCCAATTGCTGCACCAAATGGAACTGATTCCAAGCAGGTTCTCAAACGCTTTCATAGCAACTCTTAATATTTCTGCTTTATATGATGCACAATGCATTCAACTTGATCTTCCATTTCCCAAAACCATTTTAGCATTTCAAAAATGACACACTTCACCTTTCACAGGGAATTGATAAATTCATGGTATCTGTTACATTACACCAGAGGTTTGGTACTCTTGTCTTCATGTGCATTGGATAGAATGGATGAGCTGAAGCTCAACTCTGGTGTGATTTATTTTTTATTTTTTTTAAATCACTTTGCTCCATTGCTGTAATGTTGCATTTGTCATCCTGGTGTTTTCTTCTTCTTCTTCCTCTCTTTCCTATTTCAGGTAACTCCATGCTGTGCTCTAGCACGCTTCATCTTCTGTCTGTCCCTGTTTCCTCTTCTGCTCCTCTTCATTCTTTAACACCATGGCTCTTTGGTTTAGGTAAATTTACACACCTTTAGAAAAGCCCATTAGGACAGTTGAAACATGCCCACATTATGTATTGTGTTCGTCGTGATGTTTACTTGCATTATGTATCTTTTTTTTTTTTTTTCTGTAGCATACTATTATTAATAGTTTAACTTTTTAACTTAATTTGACATTTACACAGTAATGTTTTAGTCTGTTTTAGTTCAAAGGATCTCTAGTTTAATTAATATAGTAAAAAAAATATTAATTTTTTTTTGACCGATCAATACAAGGTACACAATTTTTAGTACATTAGTTTTTAGTTCTTTCTTTCTTTGACATCATACACTAGACTCTGTGATGTCAGTCTTACAGTAATGTTTTAAAGTCAACATGAAACCAAAATTGACTCATTTTACTGTAATAAATGTTCCCGGTCTTATTGTGCTGGATTCATTTTCAAAAACTGATAAATTCAATTAATAAAATGAAGTCCCACCATCTTTTAATGTTCTTTTACATGGAAATATGTCAAATTATGGAAGTAAAATGGGTCATGTGTGCCATTTCATGTTGATTGTTCAATGTAATGCTGGCTTAATTTAACCATCTCATCAGTTATACTGAGAGATTAAATAAAATTTTGTTTTTATGACACAGATGGAAGCCAGATCCACACAGATGGTCATAACACTCAGAGAAAACTACATTAATGGCCATTAGAATGAGATTAAAGACTGCTGATACATAAAGCAAAATTTTCCACTTTTTGTAAGATCTTGAAGATGGAGTTAATATGACTGAACATGGATATGAATTTGAATTAAAGGAGCAGATTATGGCTTGGCAAAGAGACTTTTCATTTGTATATTATTGAGTCAACTCCTTCAAAACTGTTTATTTGCAGTAAAAATGC
Organism: Rutilus rutilus; assembly: GCF_951802725.1. Classification (NCBI taxonomy): domain Eukaryota; kingdom Metazoa; phylum Chordata; class Actinopteri; order Cypriniformes; family Leuciscidae; genus Rutilus; species Rutilus rutilus. The sequence continues at coordinate 8,347,532 of NC_140210.1, read as the reverse complement.
CCTTATCCAGAATAATGTAAGTCTTTTGTTTATCACAGTATTAAGATTAGAATTTGAATGATATGACAAGCCATGTTGCCTCAGTGCAGTCCTATGCACTTGTAATGCACTTACTTTAAAAACTTGAAGGCAGATAAACTACTTATCTATTCATAACTTTGCAACTTTCATTTCTCTCTCTCAGAGGCCATCTTATCAGTGAAGATCCACAATCCTGACCTATTTATGAAAAGTAACTGGAACAATAGTAAATTACATGTGTTGTAGGTTACCACTATTATTTTTAAGTACATGTGTGCAATGAAAAAGTAAAGGAACTCAGAATGTGTTGTACCTTAATCTGTTGTTAAAGGCAGAGATTGCACTTTTTCTTGTTTGTTTTCTTGTTGTTGGACTGGGTAATGAATTGATGCCAGTGGAATGATCTCAGGGCTGTTTAAGTACAATAGCCAAGTTACGGAGTAATGCTGCAAAATATGCAGAGAACATGCACTTGCTTTTGTTTTTGAACATACTGAAAATGACTTTGAAAAAAAAAAAATTGAAGGGATAATGTGGAAAAATAAAGTGTCCTAAAACAATCTATTGCTGACATTTTTATTGTTGAAGAAAAAACAAAAATCACAAAAAATCGATCAATTTTTTTAGAATGGAGGATTTAAATTTATGAGCGAAATAAGGTCTGTGGTTAGCGGTGTTCGAAGCTGTTCACGTCCTTGCGCTCGGAATTATGCATTTCTATGGCAACACTATCAATGCCTAAATTAATCTGCATCGGTCAGGTAGTACAGCGGTCACATGGTACAAGTCGGAGCTCTCAGAAAATGACAAGTTCTACGAGGACGTGAACGCTTTTCACAAGTTAGAAAATTATCCCAGAGCTTCCCAGTGGTAAATACCACTTGAGGCAAAGGGGCAAAGCAGAGGCCATTACAGTAGTTGCTATTATGTAATGTACTACTGTATTCAAATTTTGTTTTGTTTTTTTATGAAAATGTTGCCCAATTCCTACCAAAATTGGCTCAGGTGATCACTGGACCGAGTGCACAGAAATACTGAATGGAATTTTGATATTCCTTTTTGTTTAAAAGTTATGATGATGTAAAGTTAACGATGGTGACCCAAAATCAGATTAGATGCTATATCTCGGCCAAACTTTGATCTTTCAAAACAAAACTCTGTACGCTTACTCAACACCATGATCTGAGGGTACATGCGAAGTCATGAGATCCAAAAAGTCTATTTTTGCTCATAACTTTCTAAATGTTTATCAGAATTATGAGCTTGGTGTTTGCGTATTCCTTGGGTCATGCTGAATCTAACAATACCAATTTTGCCAGGATAGGACAAATCGCCTGTCTGCCATTTGGATTATTATTATTTTTTTTTCGTTTTGGCATTTCGACACAAAATTTGGTAGGGTTCATTGACAGCATGTCCTAAAGGTACCTGAGAAATTTGAAAGCAGCCCCAACCTAGTTCCATAGATATGTTTTTTTGTAAAAACATTGAAACATTTGAAAACATTGTTCATGTTAGACTACATTTTCTTTACACAGGCACACTGGAGTCAAGTGTCCAGTAAGCATAAGGAAGTTTGTTCTAATAGACTAATTTACACACACATGCACACACTCCTGAGTCAGACATTAAGTGGATTTGAGTTCTTGTCACAGAAAGAGAGACATTGTTTTGTATTCGTTTTTAGAGTGTTTCAATAAACCTGTTTTTGAAGCATATTGCATGGTGTGGCTGCGATTTTTGCTTCCTTTGTCTAATTGTTACAACTTAGCCGAGCATGTGTTACAACCTACGGTTGTAATATGGTGCAATGTCCAAATGGTTACTGATATGCCAAGTACATCAAAGTGTTTACTTGGCTCAGCTGCATTGTACACATTTCTTAATCTTTTAGTAATCTTAGGATGGTATGATGACTTTCTAGGCTTTCAGTTCACAAAATCTGAAAATCTTTGCAATAGTGCAATAAACCCTGTGGATAAGCAGTTTGCAGAATGGATAAATGGATGGAACAACAAACTATACTACTTTATAGAAGCTATAGAACATTTCAAAAGAAACGATTAGAACCAACGTTGCTATTTTCACATCTTTATTACAACGAGTCCTAAGTTTTCATACAGTAGTTTTAAGACTTTTAGGACCAAATGTCATTATCACATACTTAGCCTAAGTATTTTATTTAAACTGCAATTTTGCCTTCAACATCTCTGAAATTAAGCAAATCAGGGCATATGAGTGGTGTGGTGTGCTCTGTAAAGCAACAGGCAAGATGTTTGAAGATTGTTTGATCAAATGTCAATGTGAACGGTGCAATGTTCAAAAAGTTCCCTAATAAAATCATATGTACAAATATAGCTATATAAAGTGGCCCCAAAAGCTATTTAACTAAAAAACTCGTATTTACAATAATTCCGATTGCACGTGAAAGCAGCATTATATTCTTGTCTTCCCGCTCAATTAAAAATAAATAAAAATGGCTAGAATACTTTCATGTGAGTTTAAACTATTTTGAACTTTTTTTAAATGTCTGTTTTTTAAATCCTATTAATTTCCCTAATGAGGAAAAATGACTGCGTGTGGGCTACCTTTAAGAAAGAGTTGTCTCTACCGTGTGGACTACAGATTTATGCACAAATCACAAACAGCTTTTGTTCTCTTCTCTCTGTCACCGTCAAAATGTTATCTATCTCTCTTCGTATTGGCAGTAAACTTTCCATTGTCAAAGTACACACTGATATCGCCTATGCACTCAAGATTACTATACGCACACGCCTTTTAATGTAGCGCTTCACACATTCTCACACTCAAAGGTCGGAGGGTCCGTTTCAGCTCCTGAAGGCAGAATGAAGGTGTGCTTTACGCTGTGCCTGAGCTTGTGCGTGTATTTACGCGAAGCTCTGGCGGAAAGCGACTCCAACTCAATCCTCGAGGACAAAGATGTTCTAGTGCTGACAGAAGGCAATTTCGAACGAGCTCTTAAACAACACAACCAGCTATTGGTGCACTTCTGTGAGTATATCTTCCTGCATGTCTTTTTATGGCTTTTCTGTCGTAAATCCAGCTACGTGAGGTGACGTGACATCAATAGACCAACGTGAAGTAAAAACATTAAGAGTAGGCCTACCTTTTATTTTCTCCAGTTTTTTTTTTCCTCTTTGATACTCCTCGAGTTGTTTCCCTGAGATTTTAACAAGCTATATCAAATACTTTTAAAATGAACCCACTCCTGATGATAAATGATGTTCAGCTTGAATCTCAGGGCTGGTAATTGGAAAGTTTCTGGTTCGATCTCCACACGAAATGAACAATGAGCTATCACCACTGTGCCTTTGAGCCAGTCACTTAACCTGTGGAGAATTATGTTGTTTTTGGATGAAAACATCTGCTGAATGACTATTTACTTACTAATAGACAGAATAGAAGCAAACTAGAAAGCAAATTAGAGTCGGCACATCTTGGACCACAAGAAAATGCCCCTATAAAACATTCTGTGGTGAATATTTGAAACAAGGAGTAAACTGTTGCAGCTTTTTCTCGTATACCTGCTGTAGATGCACCTCTTTCTGGTCAGTCCCTTGGCTCTATCCTGGAGTTTAGAGAAGCAGCTGTTGCGCTGAAGGAAGCAAAGTCTGATGTGAGGCTGGGAGGGGTGGATGTGAAAAAAGAAAAAGGTCTTTTTGCATCCCTTAACGTCACAACAATACCATCAATACGGCTGTACCTGTCTGGAGACAAGAACAACCCAGTGTACTGTCCTGGTAATGTTAATTTTTTTTTTTTTTTTTTTTTTTTTTTTGCTAATGTTGACAGACATGTTAGACAAAATAATACAAAAATCTTTCATTATTTAATCACCCTCATGTCTTTCAGAACTTGAATATGGGAAAACCTCCCTTTTAGTGTCAGTGTTTGTTGTTTGACTCCACCCCCAGATCTTAAGAACTCCGCCTCCATCCTGACATGGCTTAAAAGAAGAAAGGGTCCGAGTGCTGAAATCATCAATAATCTCACACAGCTGGAAAAGTTCATAGGTGAAGATGAGGTTGTGGTGCTTGGATTATTTAAGGTAATGTGGGAATTTATTTGAGTGAATCTGTCATTTTCCCCAGTTAAAAAAAATAATAATAATTTCAGAAGTGTTCACATAAGTCTTATAGGGCATTATATATGCATTTGTCTTAATTTTTTTTTGCCAATTTTAGCCAATTATTTTAAAGAATCGGTCAAAATGATGGATTCATTCATGAATCAGCCATAACTAAAGATGTTTTAAAACATTAGCACTTTGTTTTTTGAGTTCAAATGAAGGACTAATAATTCATAACTCTGTAAGTTTTACTGTATTGTTGCATTAGCCACTGTTTTTAATTATGTTCGCCTGTGTTTATACATTACAGGGTCTTGAAGAAGGCATAGTGAAAGTGTTTTATGAAACAGCCAATGACATCGCTGACCTGCCCTTTGGAGTAACAGCACATGATGAAATCTTCAGCAAGTATGAGATCAGCGGAGACACTGTTATCCTCATCAGAAAGGTGAGAATCTGTCAGAGCTCACTTGGGACAGGGCAAGTTCGAATCTGACTTGTAACATTTCCCCCAAACCATTTCCTAAATGTCTACCAAAAAAAACAGCATGCCTTCTATTTAGCATATGAATTGTCTCATCCATGTATATCATTTTCTTTAGTCTAAACCTGACAAGCAATTTGAGGTGGGAAGCAGCACAGTGAAGACAGATCTCGTTCATTTTATCAGACTTTATGAGATGGAGCTCGTGACCGAGTACAACGGACTGGTAACTTTATATATATTTTAATAAGTAGGCATTGTGACATATAATAGATGTATACAAATAATTATGCCTTTATAATATAAATATTAAATGTATTTTTGGGTTCCTCCCAGACAGCATCTAAGATCCTGAACTCAGTAGTGCTGAACCATTTGCTTCTGTTTATTAATAAGACTGAGGATGGATTTGAAGAGCTATACCATGCTTTTAAAACCACTGCAGAAAAACTTAGAGGGAAGGTCAGTGTATACCAATTGGCTTGTATTTAGACATAAACCACATATATCCAGTACTGCACAACTGCAAAATTAAACAACAAAAAAATAAATGCATAGAAATACTGTAGATTATTATTACGATATTGCCTGAAGTCTTTCTGTTGTCTGGTTGCTTTTGTATTATCCTAACGTTGCACACTTTAAAACTCTATCATCAGGTTATGTTTGTAATGATTGATGTGAGTGAGCCACGGAATGGCCGGATTATGGAGTATTTCCGTGTGAGGAAAGAAGAATCTCCTCAGGTCCGCATGGTCAATTTATCAGACAACGTTCAATACCAGCTGCCATCTGATCAGTTTGATGCACACACTGTTTTAGAGTTCTGTCTGAGTTACCTGGGCGGGAAAGCTAAGGTGAGTATACAGAGGTAAATGAAACAAGTACTTTCTGTACTTTCAATACAGCATGATAATTTAATTTAAATGAATTATATTATATACAAATGTAAATGTACTAATATTGTTTATATTAAATAAATATTACATATATTTATATACTATATTTTATATATTTATTAAGTTTAATTAATACCTGTATATAATAGGGCTGTTAATGCGTTAACGCATGCGATTAATTCAAAATGGTTAACGCGTCAAACAAGATAAATTATGTGGACCTATGCTTAATTGCACGATTAGTATGCAAATAATCTCAGAAAAGGGTGTGATTAATCGCAATTAAACATTTTCATCTATTGACAGCCCTAGTATATAATTATGATGGTGTTATTCAGTTTTTAAATAACTATAATATAAAATGTATTGAACTCAAAGCTCAAACAATCTGTCTAATTTGTGTGTTACAGCCTAAGCTGCAGAGTGAGCCAATTCCTGAAAACTGGGACACAAAGCCAGTGAAAGAGCTCGTTGGGATGAACTTTGAAAAAGTGGCCTTCAACCATAACAAAAATGTCATTGTCTTGTTCTGTAGGTACCTGAAATGTTAGAATTGTGGACCTCTCCAACTTGATATCATATGTCCATGCAGGGCCTGAAACTAACTTTTTGCCACACCTGCCAATGCCAATATACTGTTACACATGCATTTTATTTCTCTACTGTTTACGTTCACTTAAGACATAACTGACTATGTTTACAAGAATACTTGCCAAGACTGACATTTTGTCAATTTTGTTTGAATGTCTGCGGAAGTTCCCTTTCGCGTCTTCTTGAGCTGGAATGTTTAAACTGGCAAGGCTTAAAATTTTGTGATGATGCAACACTTCCCCGTCAACTGTCCCGAGCATCGTTCACGTTCATGTTCTTACAATTTTGCATTGTTAGAATTCATAAAAATGTTACCGGCCAACTGTCGATTGACACACAGTGTTAATCTTAGGCCCTGGGTCTATGCGTCTTCACTTATAGCTTGCAATTGGCTGTGGTAGTTTTGTATTTTAAGTTATTTGTTACATTAACCAAATATTTGTAGATGAAAGTTAGAAAATTTGTAGAGTGGTCAAAGCAGTGGATGTCAACCTTTTTGACTTCAAGGCCCCCCATTGTCCACAAGAATATTTGAAGCCCCCCTTGGCTTAAATTAATTTGCATTTTATTGCATGACATAAGTATTTGATCACCTACCAACCAGTAAGAATTCCGGCTCTCACAGACCTGTTAGTTAAATTACTTAAAAAATAATTGTAAGTCATCTTGAGGCCCCAGCCCCCAGGTTGAAAAGCACTGAATTAGAGAATGATTGTACATCTGTATCCTGACATTTCCAGAAACAGCATGATGAGTAAAAATGTTAAACAAGCGTTTTGAACATAGGTACAGTTGTTGATATAATCACCTTTTTCAATAGATGCACATTGGAGCAGCGAAAGTCGTGCTCTGTTTCCATTGTGGGAGGAGCTTGCTGAACACTTTAGTGAACATGAAGATATTGTTGTTGCCAAGATTGACGTTACTTCCAATGATGTAAACCTTCATCTAGGAGAAAAATACCCATCAATCAAATTATTTCCTGCCCTTTATGTAGAGAGGGTAAGCAGTCTCTTAAAATTAACTGTTCTCGCATGCTCTACATAATATTTTAAATCTCATATTCATTGTTAATTCCATATTCAGGACAGCCATGTTCTTATGTTATTCTCTGTGCTAAAGAAATGTGTTTTGATTTGATTGTATTCTTTAGGAGTACTGTCCATGATTTAGCCTATTAGTTTTGTGTAATAATCTAAAAACGAAAATATTTGCCAGGTAATACCATATTCTGGGAAAAGGAAGCTGAAGCCTATAGTAACATTTATGAAAAAAGAGATTGAAAAAGCCAAGAAGGAGAAAGCAAAGGTAAGATATTTCCTTCTCACATTAATATAAATGAATTGTGTTTATTGTGCCCACTCACCATGCTGTGCTTGTGTTTATGTTCCAGGAGGAGAAACAGAGGAAGAAATATCTGAATGATCAGAAGGCTGCAGTGAAAGAGGAACTGTAATTGCCAGAACTGTAATAGCTTATTCATTTGTTTGTAATTTAATTTGACATTTATTAAGTTAATGTGCTCTGCACATGGCCGATTAATCATCTTGAGTGTAACAAGTATTTTCAGTTGCTTTCTTGAAAACAAGATGCCAAGGTTCTGCTGGTTACCCACTGATACTGTTTAAGATGTAGCATTAGGACAATTTACACATAACCTTCATTCCCAGTAGAGGGAGCCTGTTTCAAAGTGCTGCCTACTTACTAAACAGAGCAATGCAACCTCATACCAACATTACAAACAACTTTCAGGTTTCTGAGACCTATGTGTTGCCAAGAAAAAGTAAGGTATAATGTAAGTAGATAAGGATCCCAGTGAGGGTTTATGAGTGGTCAATACAGCATTCCAGGCGTGCTAAAAAAAAAACAATATAGCAACAGCAAGAGACCCATAAGACTGGAAATGATGATGAATTTGCTTATTAAAATGACATTCGAATGAAAATTGTGACTGATGTTTAGGCACAGACTCAAGACACACTTTCTGTAATATTTCGATTAACCATGACTGATGGAACTACAAGAACATGCACAATCTAAAACATTTTACAAGTTACTATCTTGAACTATGATGTCAAAGGGTATAGACATGACACAATTAGCCCGTTTGACTTTTAAAAGACCTTCAAATATCTGTAATTAACAAAATATTTATTATTTATTTAAGCAAATGTTTGCCATTATTTAGTGATATTTTGTCAGAATTCACATTACTCCATAGTCAACTATGTAGAAAGATCCTTTAGCCCCTGGTGCTGTAGTTACGGTATAAACCAACAGTTCTAAACTCAGCGATGAATATTTACTGCAAAATCTGTTCAGAACTCCTAAAATACCATAGGAATTTGGACTGATTTTTTCGAGTTACCCAGCATTTCTGGGTCAACATATTTTGTTGGTCCTTGAACAACATTCCTGTCTGAAAATTTGATCCTAACCATATCCCCACCCCTAAACCTAACACTACCATCAAGTTATCCCTAAAACCAGAGTGAAATGATAGGTGAATATCACTGATGTAGAAGCACCTATCTCTGGTTGTTAGCCTAAACTTGACAAACTATAAACTTGTCGTTCAAATCTGAGTGGGTGATGTTACCCAGGCCAAAGAGATTGACTCTCCAGTTTTGGCCTCACCTCGGGAATAAACATCATACAGTCATACTCAGGTTGGGATGTCAGTCTTCCAGCATGCAGGAGGAACCTTTACCTGGTGCCAAGACGTAAATTGAATGTTACAGATTATGCGCGAGATAGATGACGTGACCTCTTAAAGAGATTAGGTTCAGTAAACCCTAAGATCCTTTAATTGGGAAATGCTTATACACGTGTGGATCAGATACACATACTAATGCTTGTTGAGCACTTGGAACTACAGTAGTATAGAGAAGTCAAGAAAGATCTGTCTTTTCAATATTAAATTACAATGTACACACAACACTAACCTTTATTACAGACATGTATGTAAGGACTATACATTTAGAAACCACGAAAGCTGCTGAGTTGGGTTTGGCCAATGTGACTAAGACTGTTTGGTGAAAAAGAAGCTTTGTAAATCAAACAATCTATTCTAACCTAATCTCAATTGTGTTACAATCCCACAGTTTAGCAAGAGTGCATTGAATGTTTACATCTCGATACGTTATGCAACTCTAAGCCGCACATATTAAGCTTACCTAAGCCAAAGGATTCACACGTTGCCTTGGCCAAACCCCTTTCCCAACACCCTATAAATAAGCAAGCTATCCCTGCACGCTATTTCCGCAGTGGCTGTGTCTGAAGAAAAAAGTGGATGTTGGGGGTTCTGGAAACGACTGGTAGTCCTGATCATGCGAAAGATCACATCCCATTTCTGTCGCATTACACCTCAAAGACCGAATTCTTGTCCTACGTGCTGCTCTACCTGGTGAAGATGCCTTTCCCGCCTGTGACCAGACCTCGGAGTCTTCCCAGCACGGGCAAAGAAAAACTTTCAGGACCGTCGCCTGTCATTCCGATCAAGACTGTGGAGGAGAAAAGTTCTGTGAAGGAGCGGCTCAAGAAGTTGAGCAAGAAGGCCTCGCCGCACAAAAGCAAGTTGCCCACCAGTCGAGCCACTTCTGGCTTGAGGATGGAGGGTAAAAGCATTATGACTTCAAGACCCACTGATCCTTCAAGTTCCTCAACCCCACCTTCTTCTAAAAGTACTTCTGATATTAGTACCTCTGCAACCAATTTGGCAACAACCTCCTCTAGCAAGAGGATGTTTACTGCCAGTGTTTCAGCAAAGAGCATCCCAACAGACTCTTGTAGTCCACAGTCCTCCTCCGGATCAAGCCAGGGATTAAATAGCAAATCTAACTTTTCTCTCAACCTGACACCTGAGGCCACTTTGCTCCTGCAGAAACGTAGCCGTGAGAAGCTGCTCCGTGGCAGCGCTGGCACCGCACCGGCACAGCACCAGAAAGGCCGTCTGCCTACCAAGTCGGGTTCTCGATCCAACATCCCACTGGTGAAGATCTCTCTTCTGAATGACCGCCACCGATATGATGACGTGGAATATGAGGAAGACAAAGAGCAGAGTGTGGATCAAAGCGTCCTACTGAAATGTTCTGAATGGTTGCAAGGGGTGGAGAACGCTGTCGGAGCTACAGTGCTGGGAGGAACGGACAAAATCAGCCAGAAGAGCATTTAACATACGAGATGCTACATGTCCTATTACTTGTGCTATTGACTGTGACTTGAGAAACATTGCAGTTTTGAGTTGTGGTTGACCAATATGGGTCCTGATCCCAATGACTAAAGAGCTGGGTGCCTTATGGCTGGTACATGCAGAACATTTTATTGCTTCGTTTAAATGGAAGACAATTAGATGTACATATAATTGGAAAATTTATTTTACACAGCATCTCTAAAATGGAAAATTTTATGTTTACATTCACATTGACGCTGAGACTTCAAACCTGACTTCTGGGAAACTAACACTTGTAAAGTGTTAAAGCACACAGTAATTGGCTTATTTTGATTTATGATGATTTAGCCTATGGGTTTAGCACTATTGTAGTACTGTAGGACTTTGGAGACTTTACCGGGTTTTTTTTTTTCTTCAGAATGCATTCATAAAAAGGCGTTGTCTATAAAGCACTGATCTGACTTAGAATAAAAGATGATCTTCATCATACCACACCTCATTGCTGTCTGTAAGAAGACATCAAGCCCTAACTCGCCACTCTAAGAACACACATGACTCACAGATATATTTGCTGTACTTTACTATAAGTAGCCTAAAGGGCAAGGTTTAGGCAGGCTTAGCAACAAACAACATTGCACACTCGTAACACTTCCTGATCTCATTAACAGACAGGTGCCTTCACTTTTAACCCAATAGCAAACATGGTAGAAGTAACCAATGGTTATGTTTCTGCTACTACATCAATCCCAAGTAGAAATGACAGGAAGTGGAGCGCTAAGAGGCACTCGAACATCCACCCTGTTGGTTGCTTTAGATACTGTTTACTAAAAAACAGTAATATTGTGAAATATTACAATTAAAATGTTTTAGAATTGAATATATTTTAAAATGTAATTTATTCCTGTGATTGCAAAGCTGAATTTACAGCATAATTCCTCCAGTCTTCAGTGTCACATGATCCTTCAGAAATTATTCTAATATGATGATTTGCTGCTCAAGAAACATTTTTTATTATCGATTTCGAAAACAGATGTGCTGCTTTATATTTTTGTGGAAACCATGATACTTTTTTTTTTTCAGGATTCTTTGATGAACAGCATTTATTTGACAGATTTTTTTGTAATACTGTCAACGTCTTTACTGTCACTTTTGATCAATTTAATGCATCTTTGCTGAATAATAAAAAAATATATCTTTCTCACCCCAAACTTGCACGAGAGTGTATGTAGCTGCTAAGGGTTAATGCCCGACGAAGTGTCGGTTGCCTCCGCCGAAGTCCATTAATACCTGACAATGGACAACTCGAAGTGCATTAACCCGCTTATACCATGGTCACTTGCCAAATAACACATTTTTAAAACATTAGTTTATATTTTAATTAGTTTTACAATCGAAATCTAAAGTTTTTACAAACAATAACTTGGTTTCCCTGGTTACGCCTGACGGTTTATTTAGCAACCCGAGATATTTATAGTCCGCTCAGCTCGTAGAACCCCGTAGACGGGCTCTGGTTTAGCTAACTTACGAGCCAGAAAGTTAAAGGTGAACTAAATAACTTTTTTACCTTAACTGAACAGCTTCGGAGTCATTGGAATGGTTATATTACTTATTGGGTTGAATCAATCAATCAATCAATCAAAATTTATTTATATAGCGCCTTACAACAACCTGAAAGGTGCCCAGGGCGCTTTCCACTATAAAAGCAAGAAACACAGCAAACAGCAATAAATAAAAGCACAAATATACATAAAAACAGCAATCGAGTCAGTGGCTACATATCGAAAGCTTGTCTGAAAAGATGTGTCTTCAACTGCGATTTAAAAACACACAACTCAGTGATGCTTCGCAGCTGTCCCGGAAGTGCGTTCCACAGCTTTGGGCCCTGAACGGCAAATGACCGGCCTCCAAATTTTTTATACTTGAACTTGGGTGTGACCAGCCTGGTGTGTTCAGAGGAGCGAATGGTGGTCGTTTTGCACCCCCCTGGTGCCCGTGAGCGGAAAATCCGCACTTGCAACTTTGAGCCGGCGGGCCGCCGGCCGCCACGTCAGGAAGTATCGCGTGATATCAGGTCTCGCGATGTAAACAATTGCTTTATGGCCAAAAGAAATCTGCTAAAATGCTGTCATTATTGCGCTCCCTCACGCTGTTCGAACCCGAATGAAGAAGACGTTTTAAAGAATGTCCCATCTGCTTTGATGTCGTTGATCTACTAGCCTCTGATGTCTGAGAATCGCCAACGAGTTTTTACAAGTGTTGTCAAATATCTATTCCGAAGCTGTGGGGGAGCTCTAGAGAGAAACCTGCGAGCAAAAAGCGAGAATACAGCGAAGAAATCCCGAAACTACTGAGCCCCGCTTTAACGTATTTTTTTTTTCATGTAAGTTAAGTTTGTCTAGCCATGGGCGTTACACTTTCGTTTTTTTAACCTATAATTAAAACACACAGCACACAGGTAGGCATAGTTATTAATTTTTTTAATAATCACATGTATAACGGCTAACTAGATGTTTGTTTTGATACAATGAATTGTAAACAGATACTTTGACTGCCTGTTGCTATGGTTACTCACAGCTGATGTAGCCAGCGCATTTATTTATTAATTTCGAACGGTAAACAGTCAGTTTCGCCACAACTCCTTTACTAGGCGTCCTCGATCACTTTTTAATGGACACCCTGCAGCCAATCAGAATCGAGTATTCACCCAGACCATGGTATAAGCTACAATCAAGTGTCAAAAGCATGACAACTGTTGTATTTAGTGTCAAACAAGTGTGGCTTAAGTGTTACAACAATAATTGAAAGAAATCAGAATGTAGCTTTTTGGCAAATACACTGACTTTATGATTTTGGGGAAGATTTAAATAACATTTACAGATGTAATCAATTGACTTATATAAAAAACAAAACCAAGTAGTCTCTTGATAACATCACAACATTTATTCTAAAGTTTGTTGTTCCTGGCAGACTAGGTAAAGCCAAAAGGGCATTATTCAGCAGTTTTGCATGTGTTTTACATGCATCCAATGAGCTAAACATTCCTCCCATTACAACTCGCGATGTAGAGAGAGAATTTGAGTAACAAAGTAGTTTGAATGCTCCATAACCTCAGTGCCAGGTGTTTGTATAAATCTCCTGCGTGTGCACTAGGAATTTACCAAAGGGACACAGTCGGACAGCATCCTCTTCAACAGAACAAAACATTCAAACTCGATTTTCTGGAGGGCTCCTGACAATCCTGTCACTTCACTTTTCAGCTACGCAACTCTGAATTCATCACGGTAGGCTGAAATTATAGATTTTATATACAATTATTTTTAGAATGAATTACAATAATCTAGCTATTATTTACAGAATTTTTAGTTTTGAGACTTTAACAAATATGACGGCTGGTATTTCAGATGGATGAGCTGGATGAGGTTCAGCTGAAGAATCATGTGGACAGTCTGAAGCAGCAGCTACAGCTCAAAAGAGAGAAAACATCCGCCTCTCTTCCAGAGTGAGTATCTATCTATCCATCCATCTATCATTATCTACACTTAAATGTTTTATTTGCATATTTAATATTCATATATAAATGCAATTGTTCATCAAGAAAAATCAGAAATGTGCTTAATATCTTAAATGTGTTTATGTGTGTGTGTGTGTGTATTTTTGTGAAGTTCCAAGTTTAATGTAGTAAATGAAGTAAATACTAGGGTGTATGGGCTGACAGAAGTGAGGAATTTAACAGCTTATAGATTGTTGTTGTTGCTATTTTCTATCTTCCTTTTATCCATTTATTTTCAGGTTAACTAAATGGATGGAGGAGAAAATGAACGAGGATCCATTTCTGAATCCAGATTTACTGAAGGAGAACCCATGGGTGGAGACAAGCAAATGTGTTATAATATAGAGCTGTCAATCATCACTATGGCAACAGGAGTGACTCCACCCATTATCATGGTTACACTGCCTGACTTTGACTAGGATGGACAAAGATGCAAATGAATTGATTATGAGTAAATCTGCTTTGTTGTTTGCTCTACTCAGGTCACGACATTATGAAAAGAAAGAAAGAAAAAACTGCTGTTACTCAGTGAAAACATGTATTTATAAAAGTGTAAGACAACTATACAAGAATACAATAAAAAGAAAAAGAGGAACCAGTGCTTTTTTTTTTTTTTTTGACATTTTAAGTGTTTTCTTTTTAACTATACAGTACAAGGTTCAGAACATTTTTGATTTTTATGTATTGATTTAAGGTGGTAAATTAGCTTTAAAGTAACTCCCGAATGTAAACATTTCTGCGCACTGCATTAGACACACCTTCATTGAAACGAAACCATACATCACTGTTACCCACAGCTTTACCAATATGCACCACTTCGCCTGCTTTGCCATCTTCACCTGCAGAGAGAAATGATATCAGCTCATATTTAACATTTAGGTTGCAGAACACTTATATTGTACAAGTGTGTGAAAAGTATATATATAAAGCAAACAACACACCTGTAGTGGTGATCATAGGCTTCTCCTTGGGTGCAATGGCTCGTCCAAAGAAATCCAATTCAGGCTATAACCGTGGGAAGGATAAATAAATAAAGTCATCAGGTGAGAGCACTTTGACCCTGATCCACTATTAACCCAATTAATCTTGGGTTATTATAAAGCACAAGTCAAGCATATATAAAGAGACAGTATGAGAAAAATCATTTAACATGGTGGCACAGAATCACTGTTTAGTGCAACAACCTGCATCTTATTCACATACCATCCACAGGCTAATTTAACCAGGTGCTTTGTGTTCTGGTTTGGCATTTTAACTTTGGTCATAATTAATAGTGCTCATTTGTAAATATGATCTGCATTTATAACTGGTTAGTTATAGCTGAGTTTCACACAATGCCAGAGTGAAGTTGTGAATCACCAATCCCAGGATCAAATTTGTTATGGTAATATTCAATGGTGGACTGGACTTGAGGGAAATACAATTTAAAATGGAAATTTTATGAGCGTAGGAAGGATTTCAGGTGCTGCTGTGGGAGTTCAAGGACAGATGTAAAATATTTAAGGTGGTTTAATATAGATGCTTTACCCTGGTTTCCACCACAGTCTGTTTAACGATGTTCTCCAGCCTCTGCTGATGGTTCCTGCTTGTCGGTTTCTTCACTTCAGTTTTCTTCACCTCTTGATTCTTATTTACTGCCTCTGTCTAAACACACAGAACAAATAATATGCAACATGAACAATCCTATAAATGAAATATTATTGTTTACGGCTTTGTATATTGTTTGGTGGGCTGCACATCTGTCCAAGCACATAGGACAATGATTATTCAAATATTTAAAGGATAAATACGTGTTGCGCCTCACTTCATCACTATAATTGCAATATCAAGGTCTGTTAGTCTAACTTCGCAAAGATAAAACTGGTGCCGCAGCCGGACAAAACAGTGCACATTTTCAAAATCATAATGTTGCAGTCCAACTGGAATGAATCAAAGTATATGTAAACATATTGTCAACACTGCAAATTAGTGGTGAAACAAACTAAATCATACCCATTTTAATCAATAAGATTTCCATATGCAAAAGGTGCAGTGTCTATAAATGGGTATTAACTATTCTGAAGGCACAAAAAAAGCAAGATAATGTTATAATATATTTATATTTTCTCTCTCTCTCTGTGTGTGTGTGTGTGTGTGTGTGTGTGTATATATATCTATATATATATATATATCTATATATATATATATATGTGTGTGTGTGTGTGTGTATATATGTATGTATGTGTGGATAGATAGATAGATAGATAGATAGATAGATAGATAGAGAGAGAGAGAGAGAGAGAGAGAGAGAGAGAGAGAGAGAGAGAGAGAGAGAGAGAGAGAGAGAGAGAGAGAGAGAGAGAGTCTTTCTATGGCAAGCCGTTTTAACTTTTAGTCATTTCAAGGATACTAATTCTTGATATCAACAATTCAATTTTTACTAGTTAAAATTATAGTTATTGATATCAGGAATTAGATTTCTACTATAACAATGGCAATTTTTGATATCAGGAATTACATTTCCACTAGTAACAATGCTAATTCTTGAAATCCACAATTAAATTTTCACTAGTTAAAATGCTAATTCTTGATATCTGTAATTGAATTTTCACTAGTGAAATGTCACCATAGGCTGCCATTCAAAATCCATTGTTGATATCAAGAATTGATTTCTTACTTGCTTGAAATTCCCAATTTCACATATCAGAAACACAATTCTTACTAGTAAAAACCTTTATTTTTGATATCAAGAATTAAATTGTCACTAGTTGAAATGTCTATTCTTGATATCAATAATTTAATTTTCACTAGTGACAATGTTCATTTCTGATATCATGAATGTGATTGAGTAAGAAAGCCATTTTAGATATCTGAAATAATACTGATATCAGAAATACATTTTCAGATTACTAGTAGCAATTCAATTGTTGATATCAAGAATAGACATTTCAACTAGTGACAATATAATTCTTGATATCAGTAATTCGCATTTTTTACTAGTAACAATGTAATTATTGATATAAAAAATGTCAACACTGTAAAAATCAGTATAAATATAATATAAAAATCAGTGAAGATTGGCCACCAGGCCACTCATATATAGCCGTGAAACCTCCAAAACTATATTGGCCAGTGTTTCAGTTTCGTCGTCCAACCCCTACCTTTTGTGGGTTTCGTTTCTGCTGGGCCTTCTCCACCCTCCTCATTCGCTCTAATTCTGTCTCCCTGGCGATCAGCTGCTTCACCTGATAGGTCAGCTGCCTCCGGGGAGGCAAACCCGTAAAATGCACCACGTCTTCTACATTACTGTGGAAATACAGGTCATAAAATTACTGCTTGTACAACCAGTAAGTGAAAAAACAAACATAATTTAAAATGGTACCATAAACCTTTACATAACATTACAGAATCTGAACAAGGGACTCTAATGAGGAGGGCAAATGAAGATGAGATGGTTTAAAGAGTGGAAAGCAGGAGAGCTAAATAATCCCTCTTACTCCGAAGGTAAAACACCGTTCCAGGAATAGAAGGAAATTAGACAATATGTGCAATACACACAAGCAGACTCCAAAAGCAGGATTAGTTGTGCAGGTTATTCCTTGTCACGCACACAAAGTCATTTCTCACCAAAAAAACAAAAACACGGAGCAGTTCAGAAGTTTGTGTGTTTGTTTCCATATATTATGTTGAGCATTCAAATTAAAATCAAAAGGTTTCTGCCTCTCTAGGGAACAGGATAGCCATGAAAGCTTGCCAGGTTATTTCCAGTGAGTGTGATATCAGCTAAAATCCAGATACTTCAATATCTCTGGGCGAAATGTGCCATCACATCTCACATTAAATCGTCAAAAAAGACTTCATGTATATATGGAAATGCTTGCTGTGTACTGGCATGACTAAACATTGCACAGTGGGATTATTCTGACAAGATAGTCTGTCAAAATATCACAATAATTGTAAATGAAGCAGAGACGTTTCTTCCATTCAGGCCTCCCAATTCTAATGTTCCTCATAATCAGACGACGCAATGAAAATGAAGTTAGTGATGCAACATCTGGCTTGGGAATTGTACAATCCTCAGACCATCTTGTTATTTTCCAGGGTCATCATGGCTTCAGTGTGGTTACTCAGCGCTTGTTGGAGTAAAGCTCGATAAGAGATGGCGGGAAGATACAGGAAGGCGTAAACGAGCAGAAGCAGTAACAGGGCGATCAGCAGTGGAATACCCCAGTCAGAGGTGACCAGTGTCTCCTCACAGCGGGCCTGCAGGAACGAATGCTGCATGCTTCTACCACACCAATCACAGAGAGAACACACACACACACACACACACACGCACGCAAATAAATAATGAGCTTCAGAAACATGATTATGAAAAAACATGCACAGGGATTTCCCTATCTAATCTAGCCTGATATAATACTTATTTGGCATTTGTAAAATTAACTGATGATTTTAGTTTGATTCATTTACTCAAAGCATTTATTTTGAACTTTCAAAGAATCATTAAAAAAGGTTCACATTATACAGGCTAAAAAAATATTACTGTTTACTGTTAAATAGATATACTATTACATTTAGCGTGTGATTATATTGTAATATTCATATAAATAAATGTGCTAATTTAGTGAAATCAGACAAAAACTTTTTAGTGAAAAAATTAACAATAAAGAAATGAATACTTTTATTCAGCAAGGAAGCTTTAAATTGTTCAAAAAAAGGAAAGCATATTTATAATGTTACAAAAGATCTTTATTTTTAAATAAGTAACTTTCTATTATTCAAATAATTATGAGAAAAATCATGTTTAAACAAAAATATTAAGCAGAATGTGTCATGTGACACTGAAAACTGGCTGCTGAAAATTCAGCTTTGTCACAGGAATAGATTACATTTTACATTTTAAAATAAAAAACACTGTTTTTAAATTATAATATTTCACAAAATTACCTTTTACTGTATTTTTTTAACACAGCCTTTAAAAAACATCTAACATTCATACAAAAACTATATAAAACATGAGAAATGCTCCATGAATAAGAAGCAAACATACAGGATGTTCAGAGATGCTCTTCTTCAGTTCCAGCTTGAAGCCGACTGTCTGAAAACCAATCCAGTAGCGCAGATTGTTCCCTTGTTTCCTTGTTTATCTTCTCACTCCTGGTTTTTATCCACCTTTAGCTCCATCAAGCAGACCTTCAAAGGTTCAGCGGCAAGTGCTCGACTTGCGAGCGTCGAAAGCTTGTTTGTGCACATTCTCAGCACCATTTCCATCAATCAATGTGAGTGGTAGGACACGGTAAGCCACAGAGAGGATTGCAAGTCTTTTTATATGCTTGAGTGATGAACATGCGTCCATGCATGACTTTCAAAGGCAAGTAACAAAAACCTCCAAGCTCTCATGTGAGAGAAGCAACAAAGTGAAACGGGATGGAAAACAATAATAATCAAAAAAAAAAGTGGAAGAGGAGGGGATGGAGAGACAGTAATCTAGAGCTGCAGCCTAATCTCTCATAAATCGTGACAAACAGGAATCAGTGCCGTGTGTGTTAGTAGGTATTCTTGTGCTATATGAGTTGCATAACTAAAGTCCTGACAGACAAGCATGGCTATCTGCCCAAAAGCAGAACAATGTGTTCAATGAGCCTGTAGATCAGGTTAATGTTGTTTGTGTATATGCATGTACTCACGGCTCCAGCACATAAGTGTACTGTCCCTCTGGTGTGCGGTCCTGTCTGTAGGTCAGGTTGTAGTTGATCATGGTGTCAATCAAATCATAAAGCTGCTGTTTCTCCCTGGTGCTGTAAAGCTGAGGGTTGACCTGTGAGAAACACATCAAGTCTTGTTTCAGTCTTCAGTGTCACATGATCCTTCAGAAATCATAATGATGCTGAAAAGTCACAGGAATAAATTACATTTTGAAATATATTTAAATAGTAAACAATTATTTTAAATGTTAAAATTATTTCACAATATTACTGTTTTTACTGTTAATGAATTGCTCATATAAATGCAGCCGTGGTGAGCATACTGTAATATGCTGATTTGCAGCTCAAGAATTTTTTTTTTTTATTATTATCAATGTTGATAACAGTTGTGCTGCTTAATATTTTTGTGGAAACGCTGATATTGTTTGCACACAGACTTTAAAAAGACTCACCGGCCGCAGTTTGGGGGAGATGAGCTCCAGGAGAAGGCTGAGGATGTCCATACAGAGACTGCTCATACAAACACGGCTCTGTATGGCAGGTGGGATGTCATTCAACATGGCAATGAGGGCATTCTTGGTGTGCTGAGTTTTAGTGAAAGCCTAGAAACACATGTAAGACTTCATTTATTACCACTTTCATTTTACACTAAAACGATAAATGTTTAAGTTTATTATCGTTATATAAAGACATGTCGGCATACTTCATATAAGCAATCCCAAACACATAAAACTATTTACAGGCAGAGTGTTTCTGATTGGTTAGTTGTCAGAGTGGCGAATCTGAATTTTCAGTCACATGATCTTTCAGAAATCATTTTAAAATGCTGATTTGATGCTCACGAAACTTTTCATATTATTATCAATGCTGAAAAACATTATTGTGCTGCATATTTCTTTTGAGGAAATATTGATGCATATATATTTTTTCCAGGATTTTTTTGAAATGCAAATCGTTTGTAACACTATAAATGTGTTTAGTGTCACTTTTAAACAATTTAATGCATTGTTGCTGAATAAAAGTAGTAATATATTTCCAAAAAAAGGAGAACTTTTGAATTTTCTCTATTATCAAAGACCAAAAAAACATTCAAAACACATGAAAAACAGAATGGCAATGGCACATCAAAATGATCAATGGCATAAATGCAGTCATAGTGAAGGGAGACACATGATTGCTGTGTTTTGAGAGATTATGGTCAAGTGTGTAACTGGGACAGAACGCTTTCATTTGATGAAAGGTAGAAAGGGAAAGACAGGATTTTTAAAGGTAATTTTATTTTTTTTAAAGGTCTGCTTGATTCTACCTAATTCGTTACAGTATTATAGGGTGGACAGACAGCATGCGCTCTCACTGTCTGTTGTATTCTCTCACCTCGTAGTGGCTGTGTGGATAATTGATGCGTGGGACAGAGTTTGCGGCATATAGGTGGTGGAAGGCAGCGGGCAGGAACGGGAAGTAGCGCATGAGCGAGTAGTTTTGTCCATGTAGCACAAACTCATTCAGCACGTCCGAGAAACACAACCAGTCAAGACCTGAGCACACACCCAACATCCCAGGGTCCTTCAGCTTCATGTTGAGGAAGTTATCATACAAGCCCTACAGAAGAGAGAGCGTAAATCATTTTGGCGGAAATATCACACTTTTGTAGGTGTTAAACAGATGCTGTCTAAGCCATTAATGTTAATCAAACACAGCTTTAACAAAGATTAATCTACATTTAATTTATACAGTGAAAATGATAGTGTTATTTTACATTTAGGCTTAATTATTACATTCCTGTACCTAAATATACATAAGAGTTCGACCTTACTTTATTTGTAACTTATATTATATTTATCTATGCTTGTAATTTGATCTTTTTTTTTACTGACAGTTCACTTGCCTTTAATAATGTTTGAACTTTATTAGTTAGGCTAGTAGTTTTTGCTGTGGTATTGAAGTACTTAAAGTGTGCTTTAAAAAAAAAATTTAATTTATTTTTAATTAAATTATATTACAATTTATTTTTAATAAAAAGCAATGCAAAAGCAATTATGCATATATTGTGTCCAAGTATTTTGATGCCACTATTCAAGTATGATTTTGATATTTAAATGGAGCCCAACGAGTGCAGAATGTAAAGCTCTAGTTACCTGAGTGAGTTTCTCATGCTCTCCTGTAGATGAGACCAAATGTAAGATGTGCTGAATCCTTTGTGCTCCGTCTTTAGGTCCGGCTTCATCAAAACCACCAAAAGAATCTCCACCAATCCGCTTCCTAAATCACAACACCATCATAAAATGATGAATGCCAGAATCAGTGGCGCAGTTTGATAAAACATATTAAATAAATAAAAAAATGACAATTGACAAATAAAAGTTTTTACATTTGTCCAATTTTATCTTTTTACTTTTAGATTGTAAAGAAAACTTTTTCAGGTCACATTTTACCCCCAAAAAATCTGATGGTAAAAAACAAACAAAAAATATACCATTTGTCTTAAAGAAAACAGACATAAAAATCCTAAATCCAAAAAAATAAAAAGTATACATAGGATACATATGCAGTTTTAGCATAAAGAATATATATGTGTATATATTTGAGAATTGGGGGTAAAATATGCAAAAATATTTTCCTTTTCTGTAACTAATTTTTTTTTTAAACATAATTATGTACCATTACGAATAATACAAATAATCCATGTAGTCTTTCCATGAATAAGAAGTCATAAAAATGCAAGAATAATCATTATAGAAGACTTTAAAGATTCTGTTTAAGTAGTAACACAATAGCATGCTTTTATGTCATTGCCCACACTGAAAAGCTATCAAGGGGAGAGATGAGTGGAAAGACCATGTGCTTGAGAATGGCATAATGCGTTTACCTTTTCAGTCGAGGAAGCTGGAAGATTTCCTGCCAAACTGAGAAGAGTCCCTTGTTTTGATCTTTCAATCCCACACACATGGAACTGACGCTGCGCTGATCCAAGTGCTTCTGTCCACGTCTGTGTAAAAACTGCACACACTTGATTAAGCAATCCCATATTTTAAATCTGACCAGATTTAAAAAGGCACACGATCTCTCTCACCTGTAATGTGTTGATGCAGGAACGGATGTCATTGTCAGTTTTCTCACACAGGGCCATCAGAGTGCCTGTATCTGCTTTCATACCCTGACGCCGTGTGATCTACACAATAGAAACAAAAGTTTTTATAAGTCTACATTCAAGCATTTATGAAATCATCTTGTAAACATGTGAGTGCATGTGTGTGTCACCTCTGACAGTCTTTGAGCCAAGCGGGAGGGCAGAGTCTGGGGGAAAGCCAATAGGAAAGCTTGCTGTCTCAGCGGCCTTAGAGCAGGAACATAACTGACAAAATACAGGTAAATGGATTAGATTTTTTTTTCTTTTTTGATTTTCCATTGCTAATGTATATTGCAAAGGTGATGCACAATAATAATTAAATGGGTAACACTTTACAAAAAAAAGTTTCATTTGTTAACATTAGTTAACTACATTAGTTATAATGTGAACAATGAACAATACTTCTACAGCATTTATTAATCTTAGTTAATGTTAGTCTCACCATTTACTAATACATTTTAGGATAAAAAGTTATATCTGTTAACATTAGTTTATGCACTGTGTGGACTACCATGAACATTTTTATATACTTACATTTACAAATGTTAATAAATGCTGTTAGAATATATGGTAACACTTTATTTTAAGATGACGTAGTTACACATTACTACATGTGGGTCAATGACGTGACGGGTCATTTTTTTGTCCAAAGGCCTTAATAATAATAAAAAAACAAATACATAACATCCAAAGTATGTAAGGTAGTACAACTTGATCTCTTTTACTGAATCCAAAAGGTTTTAACTATATTTTACTACATATAAAGGTATTTTAAAGATTTTGAAGTGTCAAAAGGTCATTCGGGAAAACCGATATAGTAAATATTTAAATGGAATAGTATTGTTTTTAATAACTAAAGGAACTACAATAATACAAATATAAAGCAGATAAGGCTCTTTTTTTTACATTTCCCCTTTTCTCCTTTCCCTATGCAATGTTTTACTTGAATATGTTGGAGTGTTTAGAGTAGTCCAATAAATGATTACATTTATGAGATCAGTGATAATTTTATTTAATATTTCTTCTGTGGTACACACTATATACTATCTCAACATCAATGTCAAATCAGTTTTTAACTTTCAAATCAGTGGTTAAACCGAATGACTTTTTTGGTGACACATTTTTTCCATCTTGTAAAAAATGACAAAAAACTGTGTTAATTGATTGTACAAACCACAAAATCTTATTGTTAACACCTAGGTAAACTAAAAAATGGTTTCAAATATAGTTATATCTCCATTCTATTTTTTTTACACTTTTAAAAACCTTATTCGTCATTGTACTTACTATAGTAATAACAGTAAATTATGCATAATTACAAGTAACTAACCCTTAACCAAACCCTGAACGTAACTCTATAGTAAGTGCATTTAGTTAATTAATGACTTATTTGAGGAAGTACAATGTAACTACGTCACCTTAAAATAAAGGGTTACACTTTATTTTAAGGTGTCATTGTTACAGTGTAATTATATATTTAAGTACTGAGCAATATTAAGCAACTACATGTACTTACATTGAGACCTCAATGTAAAATGTTACCATTTAATGTTCTTGTTCAGAAATTGTGTTGGAGATTATTTGTATGTTTTCTGAAAGTTTAATAGTTGACTGGGAAAATATGCAGAAATTCAAATATTTTAAATCCAAACTAAATATTCACTCATACCCCTTAAACATGAGACTTACAGGTCATTGCAGATGCAGATGATTGGTCTAAGCAGCACAGATTGCTTCTTCTTTTTCTTTTTCAAAGCATTAACACCTGACTCCTCTCCATCTCTACTATCCTTCCGGTTCAGGGTGGCCAATAAAATGTTAATGGCAGCCTGAGCCCAAAAAAAACAAAACAACAAAAAGTGAGAAACAGCATCATTAAGACAAGCCGTTGAATTAAAAGTAACAAATAAAAGTGAGAGCAGATCTTACGGCAGGAGCTCCATCAATTTCATCTATTATAAGGCAGTTGGGCTTTTCATTGGCTCCCAGGACTGACTTCATCTGTGTCGCGGTATCAATGCGTTTCTGGAAGAGCTCTGCACTGCGGTCATCACTGAGAAGAGATATTAGATTGTGAGTGTCGACATTTATATGTGCATACTTCTATTTTAAGATTGGTTAGCACCAGGGCTTGCATCCTCTTACCTAGCGTTGATTTCTACTACATTGTAACCAGCATGCTTTGCGATAATGTGTGCTAGCGTGGTTTTCCCCAGTCCAGGAGGACCTGATAATAGTGCCACCTGTGTAGTGTGATACATACAGTTAAATACACTGAACATATAAAAAAAATAGGAAATGCACATATTGTAGCATTACATTCACTACTTCTCTGATGGTCCGACCCTGTATCATTGAGCTCATTTTATCTGCTGAAGAGCCTGTGTACTCGAAACATCACTTTTGTGAGAGTCAGTACATTTCTACATTTTTGTAGCTGTGGTGTAGCACTTTATGCTTTTTCAATTTAATGAGACATTGAAATAAAATTTCTAAACTAAATAACATATTTTTCTTACATTTTAATTAATTCAAAATGGGTAAATGTAATAACATGGTGGTGTTCAAAACAGACATTTTTGCATATTCACTTATTATTAATGTGAAATCAAATTATTGATAAAAAAAAAAGAAGGTTTTTGTTGAAAAATATTAAGGACGCCAACCAGTTGATGGCGGTAAAATCACTGCAGCAGTTTTGTCTTCTGATAGCATTGTGAAAAGTGATGCTGCATAAGAAGGTGCATAGAAATGCAGTTGATTTGTTGTTAAAATTTTATTACAGTTACTTTATAAAATGCCAATGGGTAGTTGGTACCTTCAGAAGCTTCAGTGAATAAGCATTTTACTGCTAACAATGGCATTTTTAGCGCAATTTTCCACCGGACAAAATTGCGATTGTTAACTCATGATTTCTGTTCTGTCTGTGCGCACCAATCTTGCACTTCTATCGACTCCTCAACCAGACCACCTAGAGACTTCGGGTTTTCGGCATTATGTTAAGGAAGGTCTATTCTCGGGGACACACAAAAAAAATCCAGGAAAAGATTTTGGTTTTTCTGGAAATTCCAGAAAAAAATCAGTTTTTTGCAAATTTCTCGGCAACCATAATAGCTATCCAGTTGAAACAAATTGCAATCGATAGCTTCTAAAATGTACAATAATATTAGAAAAAAAGAACTGATCAAAAATCTTTCCTTTATGCTTCAAAAATTAATTAAAACTTTATATGAAGGGAAATAAGAAAAATATTGCCTTTTCACCTATAAAACTATTGTTCCACAGAAATACGTAAGGAAGGTATTCACAAGAGTCATGAGCACAATTAATTCCACTGAATTACGGCAAGAAATCAATGAAGGTATCGATCAAGATTTGGAGAAGGAGCAAGAATATATGAGAAAACGACAAGAGGTTGTTGCAAAATAAATGGAAGAACGTTCACAAAGCGACAAAAGATGGCGACATCCACACCAACGGCTTCCTCATCAGGCGTATCTGATTTCTACGATGACTCGTGGCTTTCAGAGGATGTTTTGGCAAATATCTCGAAAGCAGAAGAAGAGTTTACAAAGTCACAAGCCAATAGTCAAGCAGAAAAGAAGGAAGAATCTGAAGAGGACAAAGCAGAAAAGGAAGCTGATACAGAGAAAATCGAGGATATCGAGTGAACACAAGATGTAAAAAATAATGAGCTAATAAAAAAAAATGATGTTCAACTAGTCAAGTGATTGTGCCTTTTTTATTATCCATTGCTGATTTGATTTCAGAAAGTTCATTTGAATTTCAAGAGAAAGTTATATTCTCGAGCAACTTATTTTCTCTTTCATTTACTATCTCTTAGTGTTGTGATCCCATGACGTGAGAAAATTGCGCTAAAACATTCACTGAGTTTTTATTACTTGTTTATAGTTAACAATGGCACTTCAAATGATCTGCTCACTGAAAGTGTTGTTAAATTGATGCAGAGTATTATTGGCAGCATCAATTTTAAAGTTTAAAACCAAAACATTTCAAATGCAATTAAAATACTAAATAAAAGGCTGCAAGTTAGAATCTGGGCTGTATTTTTATATCTATTCTTTGATAGGTAGTAGGGATGCTAACGATTAATCGATGATCAATTAATTGTTGATAATGATAATGGTTGATTAAGCAAGTGTGTAGTTTTGAGGTGTGTGCGGCTCATGCACAAAACACATGCAGCAGACACACAAGGACGAATAAAGTGAGTGCACAGCAGTTACGTATTCTAAATGTACTAAAATAAATCTAAACTAACATAAATAATTAAATCTAAAAACTTTAAATCTAACATTTAAAAATAAATGTAAATGTTAATCTCAAGTACAAATATAAAAAGGTTCATTTAAATAAATCTAAATCTAATATAAAACAAATCTGTTGTGATTGCTCAGTTTTACTCACCTTAAATTTAGGTCTTTTGTACTGGTCCAGCTCAGCCTCTAGTATCTCTTCTGTGATTTGGGACTTGGTTTTGAAACGCTGGGACTGGTTTTGGTTTTGGTTTTGAGCATTTGTAAAATTCAATCTGACGTCTGCAGGGGCCGGACGGGGTTTCCTCTCTCGCCCAAAGACCACAGTGTCCCAGAGCTTCAGCCACTTCAGCAGACAGCGGTTAGTGAACTGTAGCGATAGAGAGACAATGTAAATAATTTCAAGGCAAATGCCTGCCAAAAATTTGTTTCAAGTGAGCGTATCTAAGGCCTCGTTTACACTGCAGGTCTTGATGCCCAATTCTAATTTGTTGCCTATATCCAATTTTTTTTTACCTTTCAATTGTGACCCATATCCGATTCATGTGTTTACACTTGCCATACTATCTGAAACATCGTGCAAGCTTAAAGGGTTAAATTATCTTGCACAGATGGACGAACGCAAAATATGACTGATGCTAGCTCTGCGATATATGCGAAGTTCACCAAACATCACCATGATTAAGAGGCGGAGGAGGACGAAAAGTGCCATCATTGCAGCCTGCGCATATGCGTCAGTTATTTTGTGCGAGAGAGATCTCAGGACTGGCGGGAGCACATTGCGGCGGGCTTTAACGAGAAGCAGTGGGTCCGAAATTTTAGGATGAGCAAGCCAACCTTTGATATGTTATGTCAACGTTTGTCCACATTCCTCTCCTACGACGACACAACGTTTCGTCGGGCCATCCGTCCCGTTGCAGAAGCGCGTCAGGGTTTCTCTCATCATTAAACCGCAGAGATGTAGCCTAATGCCCCAGAAAATCCGATCTGCCTGTTTACATGACAGTCGCATTGGCACATATCTGATTTATATCTGATTTATTTCCACATATGAACGAGGCCTGAAACCGATCTCGAAATATCGAATGCATGCATTTTTTTCCTGTTTTACACTGTCATAGAACACATAGATCTGTGTCACATATAAGCAAAAAAAATCAGAATTGGGTCAAATTTCACTGACAGTGTAAACGAGGCCTTTGACTCACATCATCACTCAGCAGATCAGTGTAGTGCTGTGGCGAGAACTGATCCACCCACAGCCGCGAGGATGGGCCTTCATCTTCCCCACTACCACCATCCACACCAGAGTCTGCCTGCTCTTCTGCAATGAGATCTGGATCGATCCCACTAAAAAGTCATTTCAGAGTTAACATGCGTAGAGAAGTACAACAGTTTAGAGTAAATTGACGGGTATGATCCACATAGGAATTACCCTGGTAATCCAGAGTTCTCGCGGGAGCACAAGTTGAATTTGCTCAGCGAGTTACTCTGGTGTCGAGCAATGGAGCTCATTAAATATGCCCCTCGATCTGAGCTGCACCAATCACATCGGGTTATCTGATATAGGCGGGCCAGAGGCGAGCTAAACAGATGACGACAGCGCTGTGACGTCGAAGTCATTAGTAAACATTGCAAGATGGCTATGGATGAATACCAGTTGTTTGAAACGGCTTTGGCCGCTACAATGAACGAGTTAGACTTGGCTTTTTATCTAAAACAGGAACAGAAGACGCCGCTCGAATCGTTCCTTTGCAAGAAGGACGTTTCTGCTGTTTTGCCGACCGGATACGGCAAGAGTCTAATCTACCAGTTAGCTCCGCTGGTAGCTAAGCGTAGCGTATGGGGTTTATTGTTGTGATTGGTCGTAGTGTTGTCCAATTGAGAGATTTTCAAATGCATGCTTGGTGCCGCCCCTCGAGCTGGGCGAGTTTCATTAGTCGACGCCAGACCATTAATCTTTTAGATTTAGGTCTGGATTTCCAGGCTACATAGAAATGTGTACGCACACACCTATTCATAAGTTCTGTCAATCTTTGAGATTCCTCCACCACTTGTCGATGGCGCTGAAAACACAAAACCATTTCAGTCAGATTTCCCCCAAATCATTCATTTAGGTTTGTCTGCATGTTCACATATTCTTACTCTCTCTGCAATTTGTTCTTTCAGCACTTCTATTGGAACCGCTAGCAGTCCTAGTCCATTCAGTGAGTTACGGAAGGCTCTTGGGTCTGGTGCCTGAGAAAAAGCACAAGAAAAATCAATAAACTTCACACATTGTTCTCCTGCAAGCAGTCGTGTAAAATATTTGGTGGGGTCCGAGACCTTCTCCTCATCCTCTTTCTTGTTAAGGTAGACTCTGTTTCCCATGGAGTCTGTGACTGTGACAAAATCTCCAATTGCAGGGGGCCGTTTCTGGGCATGACGTCTAGCTGCGGTAACCCGCCTTGGTGACTCCTGTAATGCTGTCAGTCCACTAATATCCAACACGTTGGTTGTTATTTTTGTGGCTGCTGGTCTATCTGGACTTAGGGAAAGGAAAACTGCTGGTCTGTAAAAAGAATTTTTAGAAAAATCAACCAATAGTTGTAATGTTATGATGGAAAATGTGTTCCATACAGCAGCACAGATTAACTGTGATGTGCATAAACTTTTACCCATCTCTCACTCGTCTGTCGTAAACCTCTGGGGATGACGGAGGGGTGATGTCATCAGTGTGTTCAACACCAAACTGGAGCTTTTTTGCCACATCTTGTCTTCTTTTCTTGGGTTTAGGAGCTGTGAGAAACCACAAACACCATTAGACACATTGCATTACTTTTATACACTCTCACAAAGTTTGCACTAACGTTACCGCCTAGAGCTGCACAATTAATCGTTAAAAGATCGCGATCTCCTGTCCATTAAACCTTTGACAAAATCACACCTGAACATTCAGATCTGCGTCGGCGCTCCGCTGATCCAGAGAGAGCTGCTGTCTACACATGTACAATACTATAGGTATGTAACACAGCTTCACAGTCTGTTCTGGTTACAAATATTCATATTATCATAGAAGTACTGGGATTAAAGTTTATAGTTCGGATATAATCACTGTCTAGCGATCAAAATAGAGCAAATCACCTTTTGAAAGTAACTAGGCGCTTCAAATAACGATTGTATCATTACATTGTTACACCACCAGGTGGCGACAAGTGACTTAAAAATGTATGGCTGCATCTGAAATTGCATACTTTCCTATTATATAGTAGACGAAAAACAAAACAGTATGTGACAAAAGAAGTATGTCAAAAGAGTAGGCAAAAAAAGTACCCGGATGACCTACTACTCCCAGCGAGATTCTGATGCGTGTATACGATGGACACTTTACTATCCCATGAGGCCACGGGAGAGGATTTATGACGTAACTGACGCTGGTAGGTCACATGATAAATAATGACAACATGGCGAATGTAGTATGTCCGGGTTACATTCATACTATATAGAACGTAGTTTTGTGAAGTAATTACTTGTTCCAAATAAGTACCTACTCAAGAGAGTGTGCGATTACGGACACAGCCTTTGCCAATGAATCATTCAAGAGATTCGTTCAAAAATGCTGATTCATCCAGTCATTGAATCATTCATTCAACCCATTTTTTTAAAATAATTCATTCATATTAATTAAACATTGTAAACAGACTGCAGCAATTAACATTTTGTCAGAACCTCTAGTAAGTTCCATGTTATTTTGTTTAGTTGTTTATTCAGAATCCTGGGAGAATCGTGATCTCTATTTGAAGCAAAAAAAAAAAATCGTGATTCTCAATTTAACCTGAATTGCGCAGCTCTACTTCCGCCGTACAAAAGTTTAGGGTCAGTAAGACTTTTATAAAGTAAATACTTTACTCAGCAAGGATGCATTAGATTGATCAAATGTGACAGAGAATATATGTATAATGTTACAAAGATTTCTAATTTAAATAAACAGTTCTTTTAATATTCTATTGACCAAAGAATTTTGAAAAATTAATCAGTTTCTACAAAAATATTAAGCAGCACAACTGTCTTCAACATTGATAATAAGTGGAAATATTTCTTGAGCAGCAAATCAGCATATTAGAATGATTTCTGACACTGAGGACAGGAGTAATAATGCTGAAAATACAGCTTTGCCATCACAGGAATAAAATACATTTTTAAATATATTAAAATAGATTGATTAAACTGTTTTTACTGTATTTTGATCAAATAAATGCAGCCTTGGTGAGCATAAGAGACTTCTTTCAAAACTATATAAATTACCAACAGCAAACTTTTGAACTTGTAGCTCTATAACAAAGGCATTGTGTTATTACACAAGTGAGAAAATTCAATACTGACTCAGGGATTCCTCCTCCTCCTCCTCCTCCTCATATACTAGAGGTGAGATGCTCTCAGGATGCTCGTTATTTACTGATTTCCTCGATGGCACGTCACCGGACACAATGGCTTCCTCGAACGTCTGTGGGATCGGCTTCTTATTGCGGAACTCAGACACTTTTGCACATGATGAAAGATCGTCTACACACACAGAAACATTCAAAATGAACAGGTTTAGTGTGTTTATATGATTATTTACAAATAAATGACACAATATAGCTTACAATATTTATTGTGATATATTGAGCAATGTTCTAGTCAGCTGATAAATTGATAAGTTAGTTATCAAATAGTCAGACTAGTTAGAATGGGTTGGAAACTATAATCAAATCACTGTATGACAATGTTTTACAGCAATGTTTCCAGCACAAATGGTCAATTATAGTTTTTATACATAAAGTAAATATATATATATACATATCATGACATAAAATGTCTCTTTTTGTGGTGTGGACACAAAAATATTGGCAGTGCAAGTACAAATGTACTGGCATAAAACAACAACAATTCTAGATTTGCCAATGTTTGTCAGCGAAAACAATCAAATTAACAAACATTTAGGCTGAATACAAATATGATCTTAGTTATAGGCTATCCATACAAATGGTGCATAATGTATGTCATGATCATGAATCATTTTCTGAAACTAACCAAGAGCAATGTTTACTTTTCTTGTGGCAATACCATGGTACAGTGCTATTTTCAGACGGAATATTTACCACATTTATTAACCATATTGGTATTATACAAAGACTACCGTAATAGTACTGTATATTTATAGTGTTGTTTTTTATTACGTAAACTAGCTTTACATACAGTCAGTCAGCCATTATGCCATAAAGGAGTAACGTTAGACATGAACATATCTTTCTAACTTACGATCCATTTCAGCCATGACTTCCAATTCATCAGCAAACTGTTGCTCAAAATCATCTTCAATCCCGTACATTTCGTCATATTCGTCCATGTTTGCGGTATCTTGTCTCTTTTGACAGGAAATTTACAGCCAAATGTGGCAAATGAATAAACAAGTGGAAGAGCGTACATTAATGGACAACTGAAATTTTCGCGCAAAATTTTTGCGAAAGTGTATTTCCGGAACCATTGTGAGGCCT
Source organism: Rutilus rutilus (assembly GCF_951802725.1). Lineage (NCBI taxonomy): Eukaryota > Metazoa > Chordata > Actinopteri > Cypriniformes > Leuciscidae > Rutilus > Rutilus rutilus. The sequence continues at coordinate 8,315,119 of NC_140210.1, read as the reverse complement.
ATATCCGCTCTATAAAAGTCCTGGATGGACAGCATTTCTATAAAGCTACTTATACATTTAATAAACCAGAAAGAATTAAACAATTTATCACTGATATGGGGAATAAGAAAATAACATGATTACAAAGTCTAACATCAGCCTTTTTTTGAACTGTCATTACGAAATGTATTATAATTATAATTTTACAATAGTTCGAATTAATATGAAATAATGTTATTCTCTAAATACTGTATGCACTAAAGAATGATATACATAAAAAAACACCTAATTTATTTTTAATCTAATTCCCTGTAGGAGGATCCAACACCTTTTGTGTTTTATGCACTTACATTTCGAAATGTTTTCAATCATTTAAAATATCTTTATCAACTGTCATAAAACGGATTCACGGCTAAAGGCATGAAATTAGGAGGGATCAACTAATCATTTGATCGTTTGATTCATTTAAGACAAATATTCTACACAAATTATGAAATTAATTGTATATATTTTTCAGCAAGTTTATTCATCATCTGACAATACATATATTTTACAGACTTTTTTACGTTAGTGCAATGACAAATTAAACCAGTTATTTTATATTAGAAGCAAACTATTCGCAATATCGAGCTTTTTTTTACGAGTAATATATATGTAAATATGTTTCAATTTGGTGGCCATTAAAATCTTACACAAGAGAGCAGCAGAGTTCATCGTATGTAAGGCAATTTGTCACATTTTATTCAAACACATTTAAGTGTTTTAAACGTTTTACAAGTTTTAATTGCAATATTTGTTGGTCGTAATAATGGTTTTACTTTTTTACATACTTGTTTTATTAAATTGTTTTCTAAGTGTTTTACGGCTTAATGTTCACTTAAGGTGTGTCTAAAGAAATTGACTTAAAAAATAAACCTACGCTAAAAAAAAGTTACTGGAGTATACAGTGTCACAACTATTTTACATGATCGCTCTCTATATGTTTTATTCAATTTATTTTTAGAGGTCTACCATTATTATTCTTATGTTTTAAATTACTACGTTGAGAAAACGACCAAACAAAAAAAAGGGTCATATGTTCCAGTATGTCATTTTTCTCAATACTACACGAGGTAATAAAACATTGTTAACTCCGATGGTGGCACTAAAATTGCAGAAAATAAAGCGATCAATTCTTTTCTATTCGCCCACTTAATAAGCAGAGAGAATATTCTTGTTGAACTTCGAAAGGAAAAGAAAAAATAGACAAAACAGGCTGTTGTCATCAATTGTCAGGGCCAAACTGTTATTGTTCCACGTGTTTTAAAATGACATCCAGTTTTCTCGAAACTCCGCCTTTCAACTCACCGCAGCGAGACGCCATTGGTCAAACGCGCTGTCAATCAAACAAACATGGCCGTGCCTTCTAGTTTAGTTTTTTTTTTTTTTTGTTGCCTTCTAGTTTTCTACTGTATGCTGTTTGATTTGAGTGACATCACCAGTTCCGTCCCAACACGGAAATGTGCAATATTTGTAATTTTTTATAGGATCGGTTGTCTGGCATGTCACAGACATTTGCTGAACCGCAACAGTACTGTAAGTGCTTTGAGTATGTCGCTGTGAATTTTTTTCCGACACTATGTGATAATGGCGTTTTGTTGGAGGAGTTTGGAGCCCGTTCGACCTTAGTGTATATTTACTGACACGAACCTCAAACACGCCGCAACTTTCACCAGATTCAGGGAGAGAATGATGGACTGGAGACAGAAGCTGCAGCTGTTGTTCTTGCTTAGCTTCGCAGGAATCGTGTCACAGGTAATAACGGGAAAATAAATCTCATGTTTACCACTTTATGTTGCTGGTCACCATAGGGAATGCACGGGGATAGTGATATGTGTTGGTCTATTTTTGGATACGCAGAGGCGGAGTGCTTTGGGGTTCCCGGAATGATAATTAAAAATAATAAACAAACAAATCAGTATCAGAAAGAGCTTATTGTTATTATTGTTATTATAATAATAAAATGATTATTAGTTGTAGTATTAATAATAACAATAATGAAATGTGTGTCAGTCAGATTAATTTGTTCGAATCGGTTCAGTCGGACGGTTCGTTTGAACGAACCAGTTCACAAACCCCATCCACTCTTTATCACTCTGCGCTGGCTTTTAATGTTCATTTTGTAGTGATATTGTTGTTTTTTTACAATTATGTTTTTGATTAGGTACTGTAGGTTGCATCTAATACGTTTTTTGTACTAATATTTGCCATAACTAATGACATTTTTGCAGACATCGAATTTTTTTTATATTAGGCTACAGTTATTCTTCCTGACATTTTTAACTGTATTATAACGTTACCTACTTCACGGTTTTATTCCTGATCAAGGTCATTCCGAACAGTCGAGTGGTTATTTTAAATGTTCCGATCGAAACGATTCACAAATTTGTGAATCGTTTCGATCGGATCATTTAAAATAATCAGTTCAAAATCAAAAGTAGGATTCATTTCGTGAATCGGACTTTGTCGGACATCCAAGCAACAAGCTTGGCAGAAGTTGGAAACCATAGTAATTGAGTTTTTTAAAGTTAATTTCTGTTTGTGCTCTTACAATAGTGTCATATTACTCCAACCTGAGCACGAGACCTGCATGGGCGCGCGCTTAATAGGCTTGTACTGGAGAGCTCGCGCAATGTAATATACATTGTTCCCAGAGCGGGTGCACGTGTGTTACAACAAGAGTTGCTATCATGTGTGGGGGGGAAAAAGAGTGGTCAAGAGTGCTATATGATCATTTATTTTAATCACTTACTGGCCCATGTGTGGCCTCAGTCTGACCTGAGTAAATATAGTTGTTGGTTTTTTTTGCCCTCAGGATGAATCATTCTAAATGTAAATATTATATCTCCTCAAATGCATAATGATTATATGCATTAATAAAATAACAGCTTAATAATGTCCTCATAAAAGTAAATGTTATACCTTATATTGGTGTATTTTGGAGGAGCAAGGCAGTTTTGCAATGTTTTTGCCAATTCTACAGTCAACTTAATTGTAGGCCTACATAACAGGATGGACCCAGCTAACAAAAATATGTAAAAAAAAAAAAAAAAAAAAAAAACGTTTTGTTATCTTTCCCATTAAGTTATGAAAACATTATATCTGCATGTTCTCTGAATGTTCAAAACCCCCAGTTTTTTAAATGTTTTAAAAAAGTTTTTCTTTGGTTATGTAAATCCACACAGCTGTATAATGTTAGGCAGTTTTTGGTAAATATAGGAGTGGCGTCAAACAGTTATGAAGAAGGATATCCTGGTTAATGTCTGTTAACCGTGCTCTCTTACACAAACACACACAAACCTCTGAAGCTATGAGGATCCCTTATAGACACAATGGTTTTTGTACTTAAATAACATTTATTCTTACTCTAACTCTTACAGACATGTGGACATTGTTAGATTTAAAGCAAAATGGTTTTTAAAAGTCTTCACATGTAGCCAAACTTGTACATAAACACACACACACACACACACACACACACACACACACTCTCTCTCTCTCTCAAGAGAACACACATTATAAGTATTTGTGGCTACATATCAGGTAGCATTTAGTTTTAAATAGTCTGATATCTGCAGGTGTTTTACTGGTTTCTCTTTCAGTGTGAGGGAGGAAGTTCAGTCTCACTCCCTGAGTCTCTGCTCTTTGTTTCTACACTGGATGGAAGTCTGCATGCCATCAGTAAACAGACAGGAGACATCAAATGGACACTTAAGGAAGGTGTGTGTCTGTGTGTGTATCTGCATGTATATGTGCATTATTATGACAAGTGATAACAGAAAGAATATGATCCTGCTGTTTTGTAGCATCAAGACGTGTTATAAAGTAAACTGCTTTTCGTTGTTACAAACATGACATATTTTACATTTTTAAAATTAGTGTAAATTAATATCTGCCAAACAACTTCCATAACCATTTCACCTTCTCTTCCTAGATCCCATCATACAGGTCCCTGCATATTTCCAAGAGTAAGTGTTTAACAGATTCAGAAACAAAGTCAACATACACTACCATTCAAAAGTTTGGAGTCTGTAAAAGTTTGTTCTTTAATATTTTTGAAAGAAGGTTCTTCTGCTCACCAAGGCTGCATTTATTTGAGCAAAAATAGAGTAAAAACAGTGATATTGCGAGATATTACAAACAACTGTTTTCTATTTTGATATATTTTATGATGTTATTTATTCCTGCGAAGACAAAGCTGGATTTTCAGCCTCATTCCTCCAGTATTCAGTGTCACATGATCCTTCAGAAATTATTCTAATATGCTGCTCAAGAAAACAGTTGTGCTGCTTAATATTTGTCTTGAAACTAATAAAACTAATAATAATCCAGGATTCTTGTATGATTAGAACTTTCAAAAGAACAGCATTTATTTAATTTAGAAAACTGTTGTGACATTATTATTGCTCATTTGCTAATGTGTCCATGCAGAATAAAAAAATAAAAAAAGAACATCTTACTGTCCCCAAATGCTTGAACGGTAGTATGTGTGCATGTGTTTGTGTGTGTTAAAATCCAGATTAAATCAAAACTGACCCTGATTACTTTCTTATTTCTTGTTCCTGGTCTTGTGATTGATTCATTGATCTATGTTATTAAGAATCATTTTTTGTCTTTATAGTCTTTCATCAAATTGTTATAACTTTATCTGAAACAACATTCATTTACCAATGACATCGCTTAAGCCATGCAGGCTATTGGATAATGTTATCAATAGCCAAGTACCAATTTGTGCTTGTTTTTATAAAATCCTGTATTCAGATCTGACTGCATTTTGGAATGTAATGCTTACTTTTCACAATCCAACTTATATTCTGTATTTTTCATTTAATTTTCAACGCTTGTAGGCCAGGCTTTTTACCGGATCCCAATGATGGCAGTCTGTATGTTCTAGGAGGCAAGCGTAAAGAGGGCCTGATGGTGAGTGTCACGGGCAGGGCTGTGAATGTTTGTCTGAGACAGTTACAGCTCATGCCATTTATATGAATCTTCTCTGCAGAAACTCCCGTTCACTATTCCAGAACTGGTCCAGTCTTCTCCCTGCAGGAGCTCCGATGGAGTGCTCTACACGGGTAACGTCAAACATGTTTGTGTGTTTGCAATGTGTTATGGTGAAATCAGTGTTTGATATCTGTAGTGAAAAATTCCCATGCTCATATTTTCATATTTTATTTAAAAAAAGAAAAGAAAAAGTAATTTCAAGCACAATATGATTTTCCAAAAGTCATGAAAATTAATAAAAGCTTAAAAGTTTATGCTTTTTTGCATAGACTTGATAACATTAAAGGGTTAGTTCACCCAAAAATGAAAATTCTGTCATTAATTACTCACCCTCATGTCGTTGCAAACCACTTAGACTTTTGTTCATCTTATTCACAATAAAAGCCTAAATTCAATCTGTTAATCATATAAAGCAACCGAGTCTCTTCAGAAAATTTTGACTAAACCGCTCAATTCATATGGATTAGTTTTACGATCTCTTTATGAACATTTTGAAGCGTCAAAGTGGTAGTTTCGTAGCTGTCAATGGAGGGACAGAAAGCTCTCAGATTTCATCAAAAAGATCTTCATTTGTGTTCAACAGAAGAAACAAACTCATACAGGTTTGGAACGACATGAGGGTGAGTAATTAATGAACTATCCCTTTAAGGGGCGTGGGAACCCTGATAGCATGTTCATAAAATGTGAAACCCGTGGAAAGCTGCACTCTCATTTATTGTACTGTCTACATTCCCAGGTAAAAAAGAGGACACTTGGTTTGTGGTTGATCCTCAGACAGGTGAAAAACAGACAAGTCTGAGCACCTCCTCCTCAGACTCCATTTGCCCCTCTGCCCCTCTGCTGTACATTGGTCGCACAGGTCCGAACACACATACATGCACCTTGTCTTGTAATTCAGCACACTCATGCCTGTCTATGTGTGTCCCTTTGCACATCAGATTCCTCTATATACACCCTAAGTCATTCTGACACTGCACATATATTTTTAAAGATTTATTTATTTATTTATATCCAATATATTTAACATGTATGGTAATATTGAAACACCCTAGCAACTGCATTGCATCACCTGGCAACCACCAAGGATAAAAAATATGGTTATATTTACAGCTGACATCTTGAAATTTTCTCAAAAAAATTTTTTGCAATGCATTCTAGTGGCAATGTAGCATTCGTGTTTTTGAAAGAAGTCTTCTATGCTCACAAAGGTCACATTTTTTAAATGAAAAATACAGTAAAAAAAAAAAAAAGTAAGAAGTGATAGTGAAGTAAAAAAGTTAAAGGTAAAGTGATAGTGAAGGCAAATTAAGTTGGTGAGTGAAAACATTGTAAATCTTTTCTTGTACTTTTGTCAGTTAAATAAAGGTTCAAGAGAATGAACAATTTTATTGCATTTTAAAAGATGTCCCAACTCTTCTGGTAATGGGGTTGTATATTAAAATAGAAAAGAATTGTAATAATATTTTACAATATTACTGTTTTTAGAGACTTCTTTCAAAAACATTAACAATCTTACTGCCTCCAAATCATGTGACGCATGTACGCACGTATGTCTGCAGAATATATGATCACCATGTATGATACGAAGACTCAGGAGCTCCGCTGGAATGCCACCTACAATGACTACTCCGCCCCTCTCTATGATGATAAAAAATATGAATACAGTAGGTTCCTCATTATGCATGCGCAGATTTTACAAGCCAATCTACTGAATTTGTGAATGCATATGAGTATGTTGGGGATGTTTTTGGATTTCATCATGGTTGCGTGTGTCTGTGTATCACAGAGATGTCACACTTTGCATCCAGTGGGGACGGTCTGGTGGTTACGGTGGATCGGGACTCTGGTGAGGTCTTGTGGATGCAGAAGTTTGATTCTCCAGTGGCAGGGTTCTACTTGTGGAGTCAGGACAGTCTGCGGAGAGCTCCTCACCTGACAGTGTCTACAGAAACCCTGCGTTACCTGACCTTCACTGCAGAAAACACACAGTCCCAGACCATGAAGTGGGCCTACCAGTTCACAAAGGAGAACCACAGCACTAAGACTCAGCTAGTGTAAGACAATCTTAGAATAGTATCTTTAAAACCCATTTATTTAAAGGGATGGGTTACTCAAAAATACAATTCTGTCATTATTTACTCACCATTTCGTGCCAAACCTGTGTGACTTTCTTTCTTCCATTTAACTGATCCAGGCAATAGAGTGGTGCAGGAATGACGTCAGAAACCAGAAGACTAATTCGCCACTGGTTCCTTCGAGATTTTCCTATGGGGTTTTATAATGGGGTTTTTTGATTTCTCTGTAAAATAAAGCCTGCCTCTCACCCAGTGAGTCCAATGCATAATTCCACACACACTCTTAAAGGGACAGTTCAATTAAAAAATTTAAAATAAACATAACTTGACTATACTTTGATGTTTTGTTCTACAGCGTAAATTACACATATCCACAGCGACAACACAATTTTTGAAGTAGTAATGTTCATTTTTTTTAAATGTTTTTAATAAGTTACTAGATAAAACAGCTTGGTGTGTGAGTGTGTGCAGTGTACGTTGTAGAACAAAACGTCAAAGTCTTGTCAAGTTATGGTTACCACAGGCTTTATTTTGCTCATGAACTGAAAAAAAATGCATTATAAAACCCCATTGGAAAATATCCAAAGAACCAGCGGCGAATTAGACTTCTGGGTTCTGTCATACTTGCACCACTCTATTAATTATAAAATCAAGTTATTACCAAGCGGCAACTTTCCGGTCTCTCTCTTGAATCCAACATGGAAGAGACTTAAACTGCAATTCATCGACTGGCCACTAGAGACAGGCTCCAAAAGAGAGTCAATCCCATATACCCCCCATGTTAAAGGTGCTCTAAGTGATGTTGAGTGACGTCACTTCTTGTTGACGTTTAAAGTATTGTCAAACAAAACGGAGGCTAGCTAGACCCTCCCCCCTCCTCATCCACGCACTAACCCCCCAAACCACACCCCAAAGTTTTCTTGTCGGTTATTGGCTGGAACAGTTTGTTATGTTTCGTGGTGCGGGTTAGCCCAGTTTGTTTTTGTTGCCATTTGTGGAGCCTGGGGTGTCTACAGAGACCATGTTTTTTTTTTTTATATAATTTATAACTCATCCGTTTAAATTATATTAAGCCTTAAAGTTCTGCATAATTAAGGGTGTGGCCACTTGAGTGACAGGGGGATTGCCGCTGCTGTCACTACTAGCCGTTTGTCTGCTGTCTGTTAGCCGATCACGTCACCACAGCTAACCCCGCCTCTTTGCCCATTTTCGGTTATCCGGGAGTGAAGCTCGGTGACGCGCTGCGACGGCCGGCTCCACCCACTTTGGGCTTCAAAAATGCTCTTCAGAAACCTACGGAGAGGCCTGGTTGAGTTGCTTTAGTAATGTGTTGAAACTCATGGTTATGGTAACATTTCTGAAACACGCACAAAGCAGCTGACCAATAACAATGCACTGGTCCAGCTGATCAATCAGAGCACATTGTGCTTTTCAGAATGAGGGACTCCATAAAGACATGAACTAAACAGAGTTTTACTGACAGACTGGGGCCTTGTCCCAAATGGAACCCTAATCCCTCGCTGTCTTCCCCTCAGTCCGCATTTTCGTGACGTAATGCCACTTTGACTGTCGGGTAGAAGTCTGCTGCTGAGCAATCTTTCGGGCTCAGCAAAAGTGTGCATCAAGGGCGCATATCAGCTGCAAATGGGTGCTTACCAACACCCTTCTGAAAACTAAAATGACAAATGGGACACTCTACGGTGGGACACTAGTCCACAATAAAATGCACATAAAATGCGCCATTTGGGACAGGGTCTGGGAAGAGAGGTGCTGCAACAATGTAAAATTGTGAAAGATAAAGTGTTTTTGGAACATTCAAGCATGAAAACCTATTCTAGTAGACCCAAAAAACAAAAACAATACTTTGAAAAAGGGCTTAAAAAGTCCCCACTACAGTCAAACAATCTAAGTATGTGAAAAACACCTATTTTAGTTTCAGGTTCTAAAGGGTTAATCTAATTATGTTTTTGTTTTTTTGTGCATATTTCAATAGTCCCACTCTCTATGTTGGCAAGACGGACTCTCATCTGTATGCTTCTGCCTCCCTTGTACATAAAGGTGTTGCAATAGTGGTAAGTTCAGCTATCCATTTTTCAAAACCAATAGTAAATCTTCCTTCTGATTAACCTTATTCTTTTCCCATGGAAGCCAAAAGGTCTCACTCTTGCACGCATTGAGGGGCCCATCACAGCTGGCGTCACAATGGGTAATGGGCGGCCCGAGTGTGAGATCACGCCCAGCACTGATGTGAAATATCCACCAGGAAGCAGCACCTCTCTGCAGAATCAGTGGCTGCTGATAGGTACGGCCAACCAATACATTTGAACACACAACGTATTATCTTTATATATGCACAGACTCTCACTTTATAATTGCACTCTAAATTTTGCTCATTTACATACTTAAAAGTGTGTACTTCAAGATACATGCATGTGCAATGCTGCAACACCCACAGGTTAAGTTCTAGTTCAGCAGTTTCAGGACTGAGGTTCATTTTCTTACCTCTGACCCTACCTAAACCAGTTTTTATTATATTATATTATATTATATTATATTATATTATATTATATTATATTATATTATATTATATATTTTTATTTAATTAAAACAATTAATATATTAAATATAGTTAAATCAAAAACATTATAGCCTATTATATTATATTACTTTATAAATAGATTTAATGTTTAAAAATGTAGTTAAATAACAAAATTAAATTAAATAGTTAAAGAAAGAGCATTTACAAATTACATTTCTTAATGTCCATTCAACGAATATCAGTATATTGTATTACATTTATGGGTGCGTGTGTGTGCGTGCGTGCGTGTGTGTGTGTGTGTGTGTGTGTGCGTGTGTGTGTGTGTGTGTGTGTGTGTGTGTCCAAAGATGGCAATAAATGTTCCTTGACCTTCTTTTGGTCCCCATGAGGAAAACAGCTTTTAAATCTTGTATGTAAAAAGTATGTTTTTTGAAAATATGAAAATGCAGAAAGTTTTCTGTGATGGGTAGGATTAGGGGATAGAATATACAGTTTGTACAGTATAAAATTCATTATGTCTATGTAATGTCCCCATAAAACATGAAAACCCATCGTGTGTTTATGTATGTATGTGTGTGTGTGTTTGAGTAGGTCACCATGAAGTCCCTCCTGTGGCTCACACCACCATGTTGAGAGATTTTCCAGAAAACCTGCAGCGCTCTGGTGATGTCATCCCACCTCGAGGTTCTGGCTCTTTCCGTTCTGCCTCTCACCCAGTGAGTCCAATGCATAATTCCACACACTTAAGCAAAAAATTAAGAAACATTTATTCACCCTCATGTTGTCTGGAAAATGAACAATTATGTTAGTATGTGTATTATTTCTTTTGTGATAAACACATACAATGATATTATATTCACAGTGCTGTTTTCCAGAAAATGTTCAAAAAGGAGAAATTAAAAGTACCATAAAAGTAATCTATAAATAAAAGTACCGTAAAGTAATCTATGCTTGTAATCTATGTAATAATGCTATTTATTTTTAAGGTAATATAATATTAGGTATTATTAACAGAAAATATTACATACTTCTGATACCTTTATATTGTGATTGATTGTTTATAATGGCTATTTCCATGTAGCAAACTATGCTTGATTTAGCTAAAGGGGGGATTAACATGAATGTTGATTTGTGAGCTGTACATTCTTAAATGAAAGTGTGAAATAAATTGAGATTCAGATGACACTGTCTGTAGCATCTTAATAAAATCTCATGCATGATGAAATGGCAAGCATTTTGAACAGCCAAGCACAAACTTGTCATCTTTTGTTTACAGTTGCCACCAGTAACAAAGCACAGCTCTTCCCCCGTTTTGCCAGACTCCTTGACCTCTGACCCCATGACCGTGCTGGTGGTGACACTGCTGCTGGGAGCATGGATTGCCTTCCTGCTAAAACACAAGAAAGTGAGTTATAGATTTAGAGAGGGTATTTGGAATTAATTGGTATCAGTATCAGTGTTCCTCTAAAGTAACCCTCTGATGTTAATGAATATATATAATTTATTTATCATTAGTGGTGACACCACCTATACACCTATATACATATAACTATTTATACACACACACACACACACATAATGTAGGCTTAAAGGGATAGTTCACCCAAAAATGAAAATTCTGTTATTAATTACTCACCCTCATGTCGTTCCAAACACGTAAGACTTGCGTTCATCTCCAGAACACAAATGAAGATCGTTTTAATGAAATCACCTACCAGTTTGACGCTTCAAAAAGTTCATAAAGACATTGTAAAACTTATCTATATCAGTTGAGTGGTTTAGTCCAAATTTTCTTAAGAGACTCGATCGCTTTATATACTCGATCGCTTTTTTGATGAACAGATTGAATTTAAGTTCACACTTTTTTATTCACATAACACATATGTATATATTATATACATATATACCTATATATTGATAACATATATAAATATATGTATATATATATATATATATATATATATGTTATATAAGAAATTACACTTAAAAACTGATTGTTGTTCTTTTTTTGATCAGCCTGTCAAAATATCCCTGAGGTCTGAAGAGTTAGTGGACTCCAACCCTTTGCCCGGGCTGACCAATCAGAGCGCTCCGTCAGAGTCCAACACTTCCCCCTCATCATCATCAACCTACAACAACAACAGCAACTCAGGGAAGACTAGCTCTGTTGCATCCAATCAAACACAGCCATTCTCAAGCAAAGACTCCGCCCCAGTAACGACAGCCGGCCAATCACAGAGTATGGGATCTATTCTACTGAGCCTCATTAATGAAGCACAAAAACAAATTTTTGTGTAAATATACAATTAAATCCAAGCTGTATAGCTATCCTTAATTAAATGTATGCTTTATATGACTAATTATAAGAAAGTTTGTTCTGCTTGTATTTCATGAGTGAGGCCCATTGATTTTCCTATTTATCTAAATAAGCAGTTTATTTCATTTACAAACCTATATGTTATTCACTATAATGCTAATTTTAGTTAATGACGTTTTTTTAAAGTGAGTAACTAATGTCAGAAGTATTTTTTCTTAGCTCTTTCCACATTGCATAGCATTGTTATTTGTGTGTTCATATTCTTCAGATGAACAACATGATGTTGTGGAAGTGGCTAAAATCTCTTTCAGTCCTGCTGAGGTGTTGGGCCATGGGACGGCGGGAACCTTCGTGTTCCGGTGGGTTTTCATGGATTGTGATACTAGTGTACTGATTCTGTGTTGTGAAGTTACATTTTCAACCCGCTTTGTATTGTTACAATGTCGGTAGTATGTGTAAATGAACAATGTTTACTCGTTCTCTGTGTTACCTGGAACGAGAAATTCATCAAAAGTCAGCCGGATGAAGCAAAATGCGTACGGACTTTTGACAGCTTTTGACACCATTATACCTAAAAGTTTGTTTAGAAGTATTTCCTACTAAAACAAAGCAGACAGTATTTGATAGCGTGTCCATAGCAGACTAGTTTCAGACAAAATTCACCTTTCTATTGCATAGTCAGCCGAGTTTTATTGAAAGTCATTTTTGGCTGCGGTGAAATACCCCTTTACGTTTTTGTAATCTGAGCATTTTTGTTTTGTTCACTGGTTTGGTTGGTTGGTTGTCCTTTACCCTAAATTCACTGGTGTTGTGCACACAGGGGTCAGTTTGACGGTCGGCGTGTGGCGGTAAAGCGTATCCTTCCGGAGTGTGTAGAGTTTGCGGAGCGAGAGGTTCAGCTCCTCCGTGAATCAGACGAGCATCCCAACGTCATCCGTTACTTCTGCACAGAGCGGGACAGACAGTTCACTTACATCGCCATAGAGCTGTGTGCCGCCACACTCCAGCAGGTGTGTTTTACTGAGTGTTTGTGTGTGTGTGTGTGCATAGAATGACGGTTTTAATGCCTTCTGCTTTTCACTGTTTTAGTCTGTCTACATGGGAATTTTATAATTCAATTCTACACTCTAAAAAATGCTGGGTTGTTTCAACCCATGTTTGGGTCAAATATGGACTAACCCAACCGTTGGGTTTAATAATTTAATAATAAAAAAATAAACCAGTGGTTGGGTTGAAATGACTGCCAAGTGAAATGACTTTCCTTAAAGGGACTTATATTCAAGATATGTTCTCTGACAAATATACAAAATGCTTAATTTTAAAAGCTGGTTTAAGGATTTAGATATTTCTTCTAAAAAACCTGAAAAAAATAGTGATAAAGATATACTGGATTCTCTATTTTTTTTTTTACTGTATAATTCAGTGTTCAATTTTGTCTGTATTCAACTGTATTTTCAGCTGTATAATCACAACTCATCTGTTCCCATGGGTTTTTCTGTTGTATGTAGTATGTGGAAGACCCAAGCTGTCCTTACTCGGGCCTGAACCCGGTGTCTCTGCTGGACCAGACAATGTGTGGCCTCACTCACCTTCACTCCCTCAACATCGGTGAGTCACTGTTGTCATAGCAACCATTCCAACGATAACTTCCCTCCTGTAACTACATAAAAATGCGTTATAGTTGCACATGCTAGTATTGCATTGCACTGATGTTTATTAAATGAGTAACTGGATAGTGAGGGCATATATGCAACCCTCTGACATTTTTTAATTACGTGACCCTCTCGTACTCAGTTCACAGGGATTTAAAGCCACGGAATATTTTGCTCTCTCTCCCGGGGGCATTGGGTCGAGTCCGGGCGGTGATCTCAGATTTCGGCTTGTGTAAGAAGCTTCCAGATGGTCGCCATAGTTTCAGCCTACGCTCTGGAATACCAGGAACCGAAGGCTGGATTGCCCCTGAATTACTCATAAATGCACCAAAAGGGAACCCTGTACGACAAACACACACGTCACACGTTGAATTTAAAAAACAGATACTGTGGTGTACTGAATTTTAAAAACTAAATAAGATTCTAAATAAGATATACTCATATAATTCATTGCATTGTTTCCTCTATTTTTATCTCTTTAGACGAGTGCCGTGGACATATTTTCTGCCGGATGTGTGTTTTATTATGTGACGTCCAAAGGACAGCATCCGTTCGGTGATACTTTGCGACGTCAAGCTGATATCCTCTCTGGAGTCTATAACCTCGACCACTTTATGGAGGATATTCATGGTTTGTGTGCATGCTTTAATGTGCTTGCATGTGCATGTGTACTCTCTGTTTCAGAAGTGTCCGACTTTGTTTAGAAACTCTTATCACTGCCATAAATGTCACATGAAAATGTCCCATCAGTAGAAATGATTTGTTTGTATTGCATTGCCATCAACTAATAACTGTTGTTTGGCTGATTAACAAGTGTCTTTTTAAAGGGGACGTAATATATCCTTTTTCAAAGTCTCCATTTTGTTTTCTGGGGTCTAATAGAATAGGTTTTCATGATTGTAGTACTCAAGACTACAATCAAGGCGTTTCAGGGAGTTCAGAAACAGTGTGCACGGATATAGAGAATAACTGCCTATGAAATGGACTTTTGGCTTTGTAACTTTTCAGACCTTTTTTCATGCTCAAACAACAACATTACACACTAAAGAAAGTTGAATATGTTAAAAAGCTTAATAGGACCCCTTCATTAAATCAATTGTAAAATCAGCCTTGTCAAGGAATAACAAAAAAATTGTGTTTTAAAATATTATTGATCAATTTTAGGTATTTATTAGATAAATGCTTAATTCATTTGTATGCATTTAAAAATTCTGTCATCATTTACTCACCCTCATGTTGTTCCAAACCTGTACGAGTTTGTTTCTTCTGTTGAACACAAAAGAAGATATTTTGAAGAATGTCGGTAACCAAACCTGTTGACGGTAGCCATTGACTTTCATAGTAGGAAATAAATGCTACCGTCAACTGTCTGGTTACAACATTCTCAAAAATATCTTCTTTTGTGTTCAACAGAAGAAACAAACTCGTACAGGTTTGGAACAACATGAGGGTGAGTGCAACATGAATGATGACAGAATTTTCATTTTTGGGTGAACTATCGCTTTAATGGTTTTCTGTCTGTTTTGGTGTTTGTAGAGGACGTGATTGGCAGAGATCTGATTGAGCGGATGATCAGTGCAGAACCAGAGACACGTCCTTCAGCAGCGTCCATCCTCAAACATCCCTTCTTCTGGAGTCCAGAGAAACAACTGCAGTTCTTTCAGGTGTGTGTTTGTGTGTGTTCAGTGAAGCACGTTGAAGGGTATAGCGAGAAAGTAAATTCATTCTTTGGCTATAGGATGTCAGTGACAGAATAGAGAAGGAGCCGGCAGACAGCCCTATAGTGGCCCGTCTGGAGAACTCCGGCAGATCTGTCGTGAGAACCAACTGGAGGATGCACATATCGGCACCGCTGCAGGCTGGTAAGCACTGCTATTACATTTTTTTTTATTGAAATATTGAATAAAATGTGGATTTTTTGATGTATATGAAATGAACAATGTTTTATTCCATGTTCATTCATATCTTTAAATTTGCATGTTTAATATAAACCTTTTTCCATCTGGCAGATCTTAGAAAATTTCGTACATATAAAGGAAACTCTGTGAGAGACCTTCTTAGAGCAATGAGAAATAAAGTAAGTGTTTAGAACTTTAATGTGTTTGTACTACATACAACAGTCAGTAACCACAAAAAAACAATTCACATTGATATAATATAATATAACATAATATATACCATTCAAAAGTTTGGGGTTGGTAAGAAATTTAAAATGTTTTTGAAAGAAGTCTTTTATGCTCACCAAGGCTGCATTTATTTAATCAAAAATACAGTAAAAACAGCATGTGTTAAGGACCCAAGCGGTCACAAGGAGAACCTCTCCATGGTGGAAAAAAACAGAAATGTGGTCAATGGTTATTAAAACGGGTGTGCAAAATGTGCAAATAAATAGTGTTAAAGGGATAGTTCACCCATTCTGTCATCATTTACTCACCCTCAAGTTTTTCTAAACCTGTATGAATGTCTGTGTTCTGTTCAGCTTAAAAGAAGATATTTTGAAGAATGTGGGTAACCAAACAGTTTCTGATCCCCATTGACTTCCATAGTATATATTTTTTCCTACTATGGAAGTCAATGGGGTCCATCAACTGTTTGGTTATCCACATTCTTCAAAATATCTTCTTTCATGTTCAACAGAAGAAAGAAACTCGTACAGGTTTAGAACAACTTGAGGGAGAGTAAATGCTGACAGATTTTTTTTTTTTTTTTTTTTTGGTGTACTATCACTTTAAGAGCGTGATTAAAACAAAGGTTATTAATACAAACAGTCTAAAAACTAGCACTATACAGGTACTAAAACAGCACCAGCTCCCCTCTACAACAATTGAGGCCGGAGTTTTTCTACGCTCAAACATCACTAACAATAACCTACAGTTTCTCATGCTCAAAACAATCCATCCACTAGTGTTCCATTCTACTAGTGACGGCTGTGTTATATACACACACACACTCTTACAAATATGAGCGTACCATTTTCAGTAAAATAAGCTCTAGCCTCATGCAGCCTCCTTGCTGAATAAAAGTAATTATTGAAAAAAATCAAAATATTTATGACCTTAAACTTTTGAATAATATCATATCATTTCGTATCATTTATCCTAACCTCTATTCTAATGTTTTTCAACAGAAACATCATTATCATGAACTCCCATCAGAGGTTCAGATAGCTCTCGGTGAAGTCCCTGATGGCTTTGTGACATATTTTACCTCCCGTTTCCCCCGGTTACTGCTTCACACGCATTCAGCGCTCAGCATCTGTGCCCCCGAGAGACTGTTTCACCCGTACTACCACCACTAAACATCCACAGAGACATGCTTGTTTGTTCCTACACTGGACCGGAGAGGAAAAGTAGGGTGCTTGAGGAAATGGACACCTTGAGAACTAGACTACAGACTATCAATCTATAATTATGGACGTCAGAACTGTGAGCATATTTCGTTGTCGGGCACTACAGACAGTTTCTTATAAACATCCCAATGGGCTTGCTGATTTTTATGCCTATGCTTTTATAGAGACAGGTTTTATAGGTCAGATAAAAAACAAGCGAGTTACTGAGTGTATTAATGGGCTTTTACAAAGCTGCCATTTTTCGCTGCTGGCTTTGCTGCTGGAACCAAATAGTTAAAGAAATAAAAAGGCCTTATTTTCTAATGAGTTGACATCAGCTTATATATTGGCATATGTATCCACCGTTTTTGTTTTATTTTAGTTCTGGCTTTTAACACACAAGATTACGGAAACTCCAGCTAACTTCTTGTATTAATAGGTAGAATTCTACATGGTAAAAGTGTTTTTAATATTAAGGACATGGTTTCTTAAAGGGATAACTCACTGCAAAATTAAAATTGTGTCATATATTCACCCTCATGTCGTTTTAAAGTCATATGACTGACTTTCTTCCATGAAACACAAAGGGAGAAGGTTTTGAAGACTGCCATTTTTAATTCAATTACAATGAATGGATGATCTAAAGTTTTATAAAGGGTTACAAAAGTAATTTTTTTAAGTACTCTAAAATATATTATATATGTGGTCCATCTTGTGCAGTATATTCCGAGTCATTAATAAATTAGTGGTTTTCATTTTTGGGTGAACTATAGTTTTAGCCAGGTTACATGCTAAAAGAATGATAAAAGCCAGCACAACCATTGATATATGCAGATATATGAAGAACTTTGATAATAATATTCTTTTTTTTGTGTGTCATATTGTACACCAAGTGTACTGTTCATGTATTTGTGTGATTCAGATAAATTGCAACTGTTTTTTTTTTTTTTCCTTTGTGATTTTAATGCAGCTTCATGCTACATTTACGGATCTTTTACAGTCTAACACACGTTGCAGATTCATCCTCATCTCTCTGTGTTACAGCTTTGAAACACAAATATTGTGTTTCCTTAAAGTATTTTTAATGCCTGCTGTACACTAGTTTTATACTGCTAGTTAAAAAAAAAAAAACATTTCTTTTTATAAATTAAGTGTTGAGGATATTCGCCACTGGAACTATTCACCGAATGTGGAAATACTAGTGCCTTTGTTTTTCTACCAAATATTGAGTTAATGTATACTATGTTTTACAAAAAAAATCTGATTGAATCATGTGGTATTTACACACTGGAATAATTACGTGCTACTCAAAAATATAATTAAATTACCATGGTGCACGTACATAAACATGCTAGTACCATGGTACTTTTATGTGCCATTTTACTATAGCATCTACAACAGACTATTGGCTAACTTGATGTAAAATGTTTCAATTAAACATGTTTTACACTTAACTTGGTGCCCTGCAGAACACTTTGCACTCTGGGGTTATACTTTTATACCTTGGTTTTTTGTTTGGTGCACACAAAAAAAGTTAAATAAACTCTATTTTTAAGCATTTTGTTTGTATTTAAGTTTTCCCTGCAGTTTTATTTTATCCATGATAAATCAGCCAGCTCCTAAAAGAACAAGTATATCCCATCTAGTCCATAATATTATGTTGTGGTATATGCTTTTTTTTTGGTGTGCAAATATACGGAAAATAGTGTTTAAATAATTTGTCAGCTTTATGATGGCCAGTTTTACTCAAGCTAAAAGAGAGAGTTCACCCAAAAAACGTATCTGTCATCATTTATTCACCCTCATGTTGTTCCAAACCTGTACAAAAGAAGATATTTTGAAGAATGTTGTAACCAGACAGTAGTATTTTTTTCCTACTATGAAAGTCAATGGCTACCGTCAGCTGTCTGGTTACAAACATTCTTCAAAATATCTTCTTTTGCGTTCAACAGAAGAGAGAAACTCATACAGGTCTGGAACAACATGAGGGCGAGTAAATGATGACAGAATTTTCATTCTTGGGTGAACTAACCCTTTAAAAGCAAGAGTAGAAAGTACATGTTTGTTCTTGCAATGTGAATAAACGCTACTGAGAGGACACAATTATATAAAGTCTTTCTTCTAATGCAGAAATATGCAATATGTTTAGGGTCAGTAAGATTTTTAATGATTTTGAAAAAAGCCTCTTATGCTCACCAAGGCTGTATTTATTTGATAAAAAATACCATATTATAAAATATTAGAATTTGATTAATAGAAAGTTCAAAAGAACAGCATCAACAGAAATGTCTTTACTGTCACTTTTGTACAATTAAATGCATCATTGGTGAATTTAAGTATAGAGTGGCACAAGGATGACATCAAAACCCGGAAGACTAATTCACCAGTGGTTCCCTTAAGACTTCCCTATTTTACATTTTGTGAGTGAAATAAATTCTGTGGTAAAAATGTAACAATACTTGTTCCTCAACATAACACACCCCCATATATCGAAAAATCAAATTTAGAAGGCAATATGCTTATTTGAAAAATGTATGCTTCTAATAAGTTAGTAGATAAGAACGTTTGGGGTGTGAGTGTGTAATTTACATTGTAGGACAAAACATTCAAGTATGATCAACTGTTTACAACAAACCATATTTTACTCGAACTAAAAAAAATTAAAAATAAACATTTGTTCCCTTTAGACTTACTACCGCTTGCGGAATAGTGTTCCTGGTTTTGACGTATAAAAAAAAAATATATATATATCTTTAACACAGTAGTGTAAAGTGGATCCCATATCAATCATGTTATGCAAATATGGTGTATATGGTTTGTTTATCATAAGTAGTGAGTGAAATATTAAAAGTTGATAAATTCATGTTGATTCAAACACAAAACTCTAATTTTCAAAGCACACTTATATTTTAATTTAACTCGTAATTATAAACTTGTATATATCATTAATATCTAACAATCAATTTCTCTAAAAAGATCTTTATTTTGGAATACAAACTCTTCAAATATTCTCTTACAAATTAAAAGATTAATGTCCAAAAGCTTTTATACAAGGAACAGTCAAAAGGTAAACAGACAAGTTCTAAAACATTAAAACATGTACAAAAGAGCATTCACATGATACAGACAGCTAGCATGGTCACAAACTCCCCGACCCAGAAAAACAAGTGATAGTTCGAGAGTAAACGACAGATCCAGAGGAATTCATAGTGTAGAACCCAGAAAACTGTACAAGTTTTCCTGCTGGAATATTTAAGAGCCTTCAGACTCATTTGAGGGAGACCAGAATCGACGGGGACCTCATAGCTATACAATTTGTGACGTCAGTGGGTTAGCGGGCTGAAGTGGTGGCTGCCGCGGTGCTTTTGCAGGCCATGAGCTTCTCCACCATGTTGCGAGCGTATCGCATACGGCTGGCCAACTCTTTACAGCAGCCGAACTCCTCGATTAAGCTCATCTTATAGGTGCAGAACTCTCGCTTCTCGTTGATGTACGTCACTGCTCCCATTAGGGGACACAAAATAAGCTTAGTGTGGTCCTGGAGGGCACAAAAAGAAAACGGTGAGTTCAGTGTCAATTAAGCTCCTCCTTTTAGTACCCAGAATCAAGTCATAAATGGAAATTTACTGTGCATCATAGAATCTCAGAATTCAAATTTTTGATGGACTAAATTCATTGTATGCGCTTCTCAACATCCCTTAAACAGGTGCTTTATCGAAAGAGAACTTAGCTGAAATGCGGCTGCTCCCAAAAGTTTAATAAATTGCAACTTTTGACCACAAGCGGTTTTCGCTAGGCCACATGTGATCGAAACTTGTTGCCATAATGTTCCATTTTCACCATAATGCTGTTTATAGAGTGGATGTAGTATGATAAAATTTTCAGGGATAAACCTACCCTTACAATAACTGTTCTGTCAATAACCCTCTGTTGATCTGACTGGCGGGATTAAAAAAAAAAAAAAAAAAAAAAAAGTGTAGCTTTCACGAAAGCCCTCGAGCTCTCAAAAGTCTGCAGAATTGTGCATTTTGCTTCGTCTGGCAGACTTTTGCTGACAAATGTGAATTTCTGTGTCTAGGTAACACTGAGAACGAGAAAACATTGGTCATTTACATACTACCGACACTGTAGCGATGCAAAGCAGGTTGAAAATTGCCGAAATTAAACTAATAAAATCGAGATATGGACTTTGACTAACAAACCGCGAAAAAGATTAATTAAATTAGGTCTGCATGTTGTTTAATGCCCTTTTGATTACCATAATTTGATCAATTTGTATTAAAATTCTGAATTTCTGTACAAAAAAAAAAAAAAAAAACTTTTCATATGGCCCTACTTTTGTCTTAAAAATATAGTTGCTAAAGTTTTATGAAATCAACTGATTAGACGTGCTTTTCAATTATTTTATTAAATCATTAAATTGGAATCTAGAAAAATTTGAAAGCACAGAATTGGGGACATTAAAACTGACCTTTGTTGTTAAATTGTATAACTTTAATGATTTTAATTAGACATTCTTTTTGATTATAACATTTAATTTCACCATTAATGTCAGGGACACACTTAACGACTAGCTGAAACATTCTAAGACTGAACACACTTAGTTTCCAACGACTAGAGGAGATTTTAAACACCGACTGAACGCAGCTGTCTCTGACTCGACGCGTTTGGGCATGATCAGTCCTAAGTATCAAATTACATTCATAATCAGCCTTACAGTCGTTAAGTGTCCCCGCTTAAATCAAAGTCCAAAACAAATGGATTTCATAGGGCACCAACAAGGTATTTTCTCACCTGGAAGAAGTTGATTTGCACAGTTCCGTTGCTCAGGTGCAGCACGATAGCACTTTTAGTACGGAACCAGTGACGAAGGTAAGGCAACCGGGTCAGCTCATCCCCATCGCGGGGTGTTATGTTCGCCCCGGCCTTCAGCAAGTGCTCGCTCATGTAATTTCTGAAGTACTTGAGGAGTGTAATCTATAAGAGAGGGGGGAGATGAGGTCAGCATCAGGAATCATGCATAACCAAAAACCATTATGAAACTCATTCATTGCACTACATAATTTCCAGTGCAGACAGACCTTTTTGGAGAGTGCCGAGGGGTAGGAGCGAACGCTGAGGTAGGATTCTGCAGTGTTGCGGTCGATATACTGCAGACTGTCACCATCAGCGTACATGATCAAACGGGTGGAATCATTGAACAGAACGCCTACGCTATTGTCACACAGCTGGTAACCTATGAAGGGGGAAAATACAGTAGCATAAGGGCAATATATCTAACATTTCAGTGAATCACAAACCAATTCAATTTGGCTTCTGACTTCATATGGTCAGCATGGTGTCTTACCAAGACCATATTTGTCAGAGTAGTCGACCCATTTACTAATCCAGAAGACAGGATTACAAGCAGGGTCCTCGGCTTCCTCTGTAAAGGGAGAGAAAAAAATAATCATTGCATTGTGCTTGTCAATAGTTTGAGAATGTATAATTTTTAAACTTACAAAATACCAACTGAATACATTTTGTTTGGCTTTATGTACAAATGCATGAAGTATACTTTGATTTCTGCGATCATACAAGTGCCTACTCTTTCCATTAAAATATAGCAACAACACTTCACTTGCAAGATGCAGAGAATTCATGTTGTTACCTTGTCTAATATAGTCTCTCTCAGAAGGCCGGGCAGTGTTGACGCTGGCCAGCTGCTGCAGCATGTCACTTAGGTTGGAGTCAGGTTGTTCAGCTCCATCCCTTCGCAAAAAATATACACATTGTGATGTAAGCCCATTGAATACAAATGTAAGCCCAAACATTGAATTTATAACAGACTAGAACACAAGCCAAAGTTCACAACTCTATTAATAATCATGGTTTTGAAAGTGTTGGCCAAATGGATTTAAAGGGATAGTTCACCCAAAAATGAAAATTCTGTCATTACTCACTCTCATGTCGTTCAACACCTGTAAGACTTTTGTTCACCTTCTGAACACAAAAGATCTTTGATGAAATCTGAGAGCTTTCTGTCCCTCCATTGACAGCTATGCAACTACCACTTTGACGCTTTAAAGCGTTCATAAAGAAATCGTAAAACTAATCCATATTAATTGAGCGGTTTAATTTTCTGAAAAGACACTATCACTTTATATGATGAACAGATTTAACTTAGGCTTTTATTTACATAAATATTCAACACTTACATCAGTTGTGGTAAACGGAAGCTCAAGCATGCTCACATGACATACGAGAACCAATGAGGTTCGTTCTCGTTACGCAGCACGTTTGAGCTTCAAGAGGTTTGTTCTCACGCATCAAGAAGGTTCAGTTGAGCGGTTTATGTTTGCAGTACAATGTTTGTATGTAAATATAAGCCTAAATTTATTCCGTTCATCATATAAAGCGATAGTGTCTTCAGAAAGTTTGGACTAAACCGCTCAATTTATATGGATTAGTTTTACGATGTTTTTATGAACTTTTTGAAGTAGGCCATCAATGGAGGGACAGAAAGCTCTCAGATTTCATCAAAAAGATCTTCATTTGTGTTCTGAGGATGAACGAAAGTCTTACGTGTTTGGAAACACATGACGGTGAGTAATGGGTGAACTAACCCTTTAGTTTGGGTGAACTAACCCTTTAAATTGTCAATAGTTTTCCAATATCTACACAAATAAAACTGACCTTTGCTGAAGATCTTCCCTTTGTGCTTGCTCCATTTTCCCCATTTTCTCAATAGGACTGTCTGTTCCTGTACACACAGAAGAACAGTTACAGATAACTTACAGGCATCCATTTTTACTTTATTTCAAAGTGACAGGACAATCAACAAAGGGGGAAAACCCCTGAAATCCAACACACACAAAAAGCAGGTGTGCCAAAATACAATTTGCATTCTAAGCATGGATTTGCCTATACACATACCTTTATTAAGTGATGACAGGGGTTTACGAAGGAGGGCAGGATCCAGACTGGAGGGGGCGATGGAGAACCTGGGAGGAACAGTGAGACAGGAAGTGGGCAGCCGCACAGGCGCGTAACCGGAGGTGAAAAACTCATCGGCCAGCAGCTCGGTCACAGAAGGTCTGAGTATAGGGTCAGCGTGCAGCATCCGACGAATCAGAGCAGCAGCAACTGGATTAATGTGCTAAACAAGACAAAAAAAGGCATAATTCAATCTGTTTCTCACAGATTCACTTTTTACTTAAGTTGGATTCAAAATTCCAAGACAGGATCAATGGATTACAGGGGCGAAAAAATAAAATAAAATCTAGGTTGGGTTCTACGCATTAGTTGTTGATTGGATTTTGAGATGTGATCTAAAAAGGCAAACTCCTGATGCAAAGACACTTACTCTAGGAACAGTGTACTCATTCTTCTTGATTCTGATGTAGGTCTCCTTCAGACAGGATGTCTCAAATGGTGGCTTTCCAACCAGCAATGTGTATCTGATGGACATAACTCAGTTATCAACAGTACATGCACAATTATAAAAATGTATCATTGTGCAAGGATAAGCCAATAAAGTGCTATGAAAATGCTTTCATAGTCATATAAATCAAAGTGGGACTTACAGAATGCATCCCAATGACCATACGTCCACTTCAAAGCTGTGGCCTTTCTTGCAGAGCACCTCTGGGGCGATGTAGTTTGGAGTGCCACACAGGGTCTTCTTTCTCTCGCCATCGAACTCGATCTTAGTGGCCAAACCAAAGTCACCTAAAGAGTGAGAATTACAATTAATCATGATTTAAAAAAAAAAAAAAAAAGGTCAGGAGGAAAAAAAGTGGCAAAGAACAATCATTGCTTGCTTACCGATCTTCACATCCATGTCATCATTGAGAAACAGATTCCCTAGTTTGAGATCACGGTGGATAACCCGGTTGTTGTGCAAGTACTGGCAACCCTGAATAGTCTGGCGCATGAAGTATCTGGCCTCAGGCTCTGTCACTGCCTTCCTCCGCTTGTGCAATTCAAGGAGAGACTAGGAGAAAGAAAAAATTATCACCAAAAACTAAAGCAGGCGGAAAGTTCAAACAAACTATTTACAACACATTCAAACACAAATCGAGACAATGTTCTCACAGAAATCATATCAAATTAGATTTCTCCAAGAACCCTTTGGAATTTTTTTTGTTTCATAATTTATTTATCTGGTAGGTTTGGAGGACTATTTGACCTTTAGATTCTACACATGTACAAAATTGATGAAAACTTAAAAAATATATATATCTGACGTAGTTCGTTATAAACAACGTCACCGAGAAACACAAAATCAACTGACGTCACATCCTCCAGTTTAAAATCCACTAGCGGCATACGCGAGTAGAGCTCGTTTTAGTTTATATACCATAACCGTACATTAAGATGAATACACATATTTATAAACATAATAGCTGTTAATCTCAATAGGATTTCATTCGTTTAATGCATTAAACCGCAAACGTTGCAACATAGTATCAGCCAGTGACAGGAATACTGACCGTTGACGGTCTGTTTTCAAATTGGTTTCCCTGTTCTTACCCTTCTCCGACAGATTTCCAACACCACGTACACGAAGTCATCGTCCTCAAAAAACCCGTGAAATCCCACTACGTGCGGATTATCGAGACTTTTGTGAATGGCGATTTCTGAGCTCATTTTCTCTTTCTGATGCGGCTTCAGCAGCATCGACTTCGGCACCACTTTCCCTGCGAAAACCTCCTTTGTGTCCATTTCTGTGATTTCGTAGCATTTCGCAAATCCGCCCTTTCCCAAAAAGCGACCTCGTATGTATCTCTTCATGGTTCTGGGATCCACTAGAATATCAGGAATCTCTTTCAGAGGAGCCGATTTGGGATCGACGTGAGTCGATGGCTTCGCCGTCTTTGCAATCCCAGCACTCATCGTTGCACACTTTACAAGATGGCTTAAGTAAAATAAGGTACACTAAGGTCTTGAAAAATAAATAACCGAGGCGAAGATTATTGCTCCTTTATCCCGAAACAGCATGCAATTCGCCAATCATCCACATCCGTTGCGAAGCACCTAAAACTACATTCAAATAATAACTTGCACAACTAGAAATCCCTCAGTAAACACTATATTTAGTCTTAAAACCCTATATTCACTGCTCTAAAGAACTCATCTGTGGGATTTCGCTGAAAAGTCTAAAATAAAACGGGCATTAAAGAAGTGCGTCGGCCCGCTGCTCGGATGGGAATGCAGTGAGTCCCTGCTACTTTTTGAATTGTGCTCGATTCGTTATCTCCGCCTCTGATTGGCTGCTGGGATTTAAATTCTGACCAAACACAGCGAAGCATCATGTGACTCCGCGTGCACGCTCTGAAAAACTTTATTTGTGTTCTCTGGATTTTAAAGGGATAGTTCACCCTTAAGTCTTCAATTTAAATGTAAATAATTTAATTGCGGACAGGACTACCTGATATATTACTGTATATTATTTGCTCATTTTAAAGATGCTAATCCTTTGGTTTTGTACATTATTCCATTTGTTTGATCGTGCCACGTGCACTTTTGGTTTTTTGTTTATTCACATTCATTCATGTGTATCTAATCTCGAAAAGTAAATTCAGTATCTTGCTCCAGTTTTTCTTCTAGCCAGTTATCCCACGTGTTTTTAAGGCTTTGTTTACCTTTGTGCATGTTTGTGTGTGAGAATGGCCAAATAAGGACACAGTTTTGATTGTGGAAGGGGAAAAAATAGTGTCACCTATCATTGCACACGTTTTTTTATGTTTGTACAAGTGTGGGTGTAGGTTCTAAAGTAGATAAACAGAAAAGGTGCCCTTGTGATGAAAGGTCAGTGAGCAGTAACAAACAATATGTATTACAATATCTTGCATTATTGGACCATTTTAGCATTTGTTTATAGTCTCATTCAGTATCATGATCTTCAATTTTTTCTCACAGACTTAAAATTCATATCTTTGTCCATAGCATTCATGAATGCATGTGTCAACCCCAAAAAAGAAGACATGACTTAGATTAGCTATGTAGGTGCTTTCTTTGTGAATAATTTGAAGTGTTTCCTAATAAGGTTGTTTACTTTTTTTCATGAAAGCTTTCCCATTATGGCACTCACGACTTTCTCCGGTCTAGTTCGTTCACAAATGCATGCATACACCTACTTTTAAATCAGCATAAGTGTCTCTCTAATAGGTTGTCATGGCAGTTAGATAATTTTAGCATATATAAAGAGGTGGGTTGCATGGTTGCAGTGAGAAAGGAAGTACTCAATTTTTGCATAAAACATGTAAGCCTCCTTGAAAGCTGAATAAATTATAAATAGGCTAAATTAGACAGGTCAGAAATACTGCCACCTACACATAGTCATTTATCTTTGGTCAGCAACTGCTGGTACATGTACCAACGTTACAAATAATCTTAATTTTGACAAACTGTCTTTACAGATATGAGTATGAAGGGTTTTTTTGTTGTTGTTTTTTGCATTTGTGTTTCAATTGTACTATACGATTGTGTTGTGCTATTATGGCTGTGAATCGTTGACTAACATATCATTTTGCTTAATAGACTTGAGAGTATGCTTGGTATTTCTTGGACTGTGCTTAAATGGTTAATATCCTACTTTACAGAACGTTGAACAGGTCTGCCATGGTGTTCGTCAGGGATCTGTTAGGGTCCTATGCAGTTTAGCATTTATATGCTTCCTTTGGGGCAAATTATTAGGAATTATGGCTTAGGTTACCACCTTTATGCTGATGACACTTTATATATCAGCTCTAAATCTGATATTAATGTCCCCTCAATTCTTTCTGAGTGTGTGCAGGATATAAACATGTGGATGCACCATATATATATATTTTTATTAAACTGTTCAAAGACAGGTTCTTCTCATTGGTACGCCAGCTGCTATCCATAAAGGTATAGCAATTTTCATTTTGATTATGGACAATAGTGTCATAGCTCCACCTACTCTTGTGTGTAACCTTACCTTGGTGTCATTTTTTATGCTCAATTGACGTTAGACTCACACATTAAGAGTATTACAAAGTCTGCATTCCATCACCTTAAAAACTCTACTAGAATTAGGCCTTTCCTCACATTGCCAGATGCTGAAAGGCTTATTCACGCATTTGTTACTTCCAGGATTGATTATTGTAATGCTCTGTTTGTAGGTTTACCTGCAAATCTATCAAACGGCTACAGTATATCCAGAATTCAGCAGCAAGTGTTCTCACTTCATCGCGTCAGCACATTACAGGCGTCCAATCTGCACTGGCTTCCTGATTTTAAAACTCTCACTTTAACTTACAACGCAGTGCATGTAATGGCCCCTTCTTATATCTGTGACTTAGATAAGCTTTATGTGCATTCTCGTTCTCTTCGGTCTGCTGATTCTTTAACTCTTCAGCAGCTGGCCTGTAGATTCAAATCCATGGGTGAGAGAGCTTTCTCCGTTGTTTGGAAAGCACTTCCTCTTACTGTCAGAAATGCTCCCAATTAGACAGTTTCAAGAAGTTGTTAAAAAGGTATCTTTTTAAAATTGCCAACACACATTGAGATGATTAGTATTTTATTATATTGATTAGTTGACTTGTTGTTTTTGTATTGTATTATTACATTTTGTATTTCATTTGTACTAAAGTGCGTTATAAATAAAATGTATTATTATTATTATTAAATAAAGCGATTGTGTCTCTTCAAAAAATTTGGACTAAACCGTTCAATGGATTAGTTTTATGATCTCTTTATGAACTTTTTGAAGCATCAAAGTGGTAGTTGCGTACGCTGTCAATGGAGGAACAGAAAGCTCTCAGGTTTTATCAAACATATCTTAATTTGTGGAGGAACTACATGAGGGTGAGTAATTATTGACAGAATTTTCATTTTTGGGTGAACTAACCCTTTAAGTTGATACGCCACAAAAACAGCCACAAACTATCTTGCATGAATTCCATGGTCGAACTCATTGGCAATAACTATGATGCATTGTTTTTATTTTTGGAGGATTAAGATTTTGATGATATAATATTTGCAGAGCCCATGTGCTCCATAGTGCCTGATCACAATAGCAAAGAAAGGGTGTGACATGGTGTTGAGTCATGAGTGCACTGATATGTGCTGATGAAAAGGTCTGTAAGGTGTAGAGCTGACTTTATTTCCTGAAGAAAGGTCAGGACATTTGGCACGTGTAGCAAAACCCTTCACATGTTCTATATAAGTCAAATACACAGAGTGCTATTTTCTTTCTTTTGGGATCAGAGCAGCAAAGTGATCAATTTATGTTTGATCTGACCTATAGACTCAAGCTAATGTTGTCATATTAATGAATAAGTATGTCTCTCCTTCATTCCTAAACAAGTGCACTGGTTGTACTTATCTAGGTCACATTTGAAATTACCTTTAATGGAACAAGCTAAGGAGTATGCAGAGTAAAACACATTCTGATTGAAACATAATTTGCATTTATTCACTCATTAAAGATGACTTATGTTAGAGAGATCATACATAAAAGTTAAAGAAAACCCTTAAATGATTCTGATAAAATATCAACATTCAGTGTCCCTCAATTGCCCATCATTTATGTGGGGTCTATTGATCCAGATCACTCAAGCATCAGTATGATGCATAACACAATATACTAATGTCATGTAAATGTCCATTAAGACAAGATACAGCTGTTGTTCTTCTTCATTGTCGTTTTTTTCCTCGTCTCTGAATCTGTAACCTCTCTGGTCATTGTCTGCGTCCGTCTGCGCAGTGCCGGGCTCACACGGCTCGGTAACTTCATCTGTTGAAGCAAGTCCCGAAACACACCTGTGACGTTCTCGCCGGTGCGCGCGGACGTCTCCACGAAGCCCGCGCCCCAGTCCTCCTCCACCGCGCGCATCACCTCAGCTGTAGCCTGGCGACTCTGGCTGCTCAGGTCCGCTTTGTTCTCTATCACCGTGATGCTTGTAAACTTCTCCCCTTTCACCTCCAGAATCTCCTCACGGAGTCGCTGTACCTCATCCAGGGAGTCTGGCTCGTCGGCGGCGTACACAAGCGCAAACGCGTCCCCGGTTCGGATGCACAGAGCGCGCATCGCTGGGAAGGCATAACTGCCGCTCGTGTCCAAGATCTCAATGCGCACCGTCGCGCCGTCCGTGTCGTACTCGAGCGCGTGAAGCTCCTCCACCGTGCGCGTGTACTTGGAGTCGAAGCGGTCCTGCAAGAAGCGGGTGATCAGGGCAGTTTTTCCGACCCCTGCGGCACCCAGAAACACAAAGCGCACAGTCCGATGCTCCCGCACCAACAAAGACATTCCTTCGGTCGTCAATTTTATAACGTAGGCTAGTCTGCCGAAGAGATTTTTGATGAGCAAAGATTCAATAACACATTTAATACTTCAATCGTGTTCGATAACCGGTATTGACTAAGTGTAGCGAAGAGACAGGGATGCTGCCCTTATATTACCTGAATGCGTCCTACGTACTAGTTGTAGCCAATAGGAACGCGAGTGACGTGAAGGGTGCGTGGGTTTCTGTGTTGTAGAGTTTCACGTTCACGAGTTCAGCTAGCGGTCAGTAGGAACATTTCGGGGTGCAAACTTTTGGGGTTTATTAATCTCGTGCAAAGGTTGTCTGTTGGTGCATTAAGAACCAATGGCTGATTCCATCCACAAAAAAAATGTGTGATCCACTTGTGATGTGCAAATATATATATATATATATATATAAATGATGGGTTGCAGTTTATTTTAAGGTCTCATAGTTACAGTGCGATTACGTAATATTAATTAACAACATACTTACTTTTAGGGTTAGGATTAGGTTTGGTTTAGGCGTAGTTGCATGTAATTATGCATAATTTACTTGTTATTACTATAGCCTACATGTAACAAGGACACTGCTGGTAACCTCCTCATGCAGACAGAGCATCCTGAGGTCAGTAATACTCCAAACAAGTGTTTCATGAGCTCATCACGTCAGAGGTGAGTTTCCATTCAATGCATATTAAAATCATGGTATCAGATAGGGATGGTAACAGACACGGCCACCTCAGAGCACTGACATTTTCCACACAAACAGTTGACGCAAGTCTGAATGCAGTCAAAGTGCTTATTTCCATATCTGTCTATCTGAATAACATAAGAGACATGATTAATTTGGCTTTCAGTCCTGCCTTTTCTGAACATTGTCTTGTTTATTAGTATATTTAATGCAGCATATAGTACATATTTAAAGAAGATTTATGTGATTGTGATTATATTTATTATAAGCCTGTTTGTGCTGATGTAGGTCTCAGATGCAAGTGACCTTTGACATCAGCAGCAAATTTCAGAGAGCAGAGAGCTGACATTTTGTGTAAATCCCCAGGATTAACATATTGGTAGACATAATTTTTACTCCACAAATGGACATTGTACTCAACACTATCACCTCCAAGGAACCATGACGTATGGAGATGCACCGTCCTTGCATGGACCCTTGCTGTCCATGCTTGCAAATGATGCATGTCCTGTTGATGCAAACCCTCCTTAATAAGCTGCACCCAAGTTGTGCAGCTTATTAAGGCGACATGCTATTACTTTTCTAGAGTAATAAAAAGTATAGGCCTATTTTTTTTCCTTGAAGGAGTCTTTGTGGCAAGGTGGTTGCACCAGTGTCAATGAAATGAGATGGACAAGCACCACTCACATTTTCTTCAGAAAAAGTACAAATCATTCTATATATATATTTGATTTATTTTTTATTTATAGAAGCCTACTTTCCTTTTTGTATTGTAACTAAATGTCCATTTAGTTATTGTTCTTTTCATTTCAGTTTTAGTTTCAGTCATTTTAGTAGACCTACATCAAGTTAAACTAAATTAAAATGAGTGATGTTGCTTTGGCAACTAGATGAAATAAAATAAGTAATATAATAATAAAATAAGTTATGACTATAATATGTTCTATATTTTATTTCAGTTAACGTTTATTTCATTTCAAGTAAATGTAATTTCAATTCAAATTGGGGGTTGGTGGGCCATAGGGTAGTCATTAATTATAATTAAAGAATTTAAGTTATGCTTATTTAAGTAATGACAATTGTCATGTGCAGAAGCTTCAATAAAACTAACTGTTACACCTGCTAATATAACTATTTTATCTTTATTATTCTACTACACGTGATCTTTATGTAAACTACTTGATTACTGAGGGAATCACCGTTCCCTCTAATGCAAATAGACACCTTTAGCTAATATTTAATCTACCACACTGCTGTCGATAACCTTACAGATGGGAGACAAAAGTTGAATCCAAGCACATCAGCTCCAAATCTTCGGCTCCTGTCACAATGTAGCAGCAAAGTCCCTTTAAGACTATATATAAGTCTACTATATATAAGTCGTCTTTAAAAAGTCAGAGCCATTGAGACACTACTCAGAAAAAGTCTGCTAACAGACATTACTAAAGAGTCCCGATGAGAAGGATAATGCAAACGTCTGTCTAACTGTCTAACTAGAGGTCATTTAATCTGATTATATGATAGGTTATGTCTATTGTTATAATGTAAAATTGTAATACCATTAGCAAAATCGAGTAACATTATCCTAAAGTTCACAGAATGTGATCTGTTATCGATTGTTTTTGTCTGCAGTCTGAACTCGCGGGAAGGTTGAGTCTCGTCAGGATAGAAACAGAAGACAAAACCAACTTTTTAGCGTACAATTTTTTCTCCTGGGTATGTAAACGAACGTTTAGTAAATTAAAAATGATCGTTTGTTCAGACAAACCGGTGTTTATTCATAAGTGCATCTCAGTCAGATGTTTGTATGGTTGTTTACAGTTGTTTACAGTTGAGATTCTCGTAATGTTTTCATGTCAAATGCATACCTGCATCTAGTAAATAAATAACATATGAGCATATTAGTTTACAGGATGTCAGAGGAGATTCTCCATAACGAAGATAAAGAGACAGTAAGTTCGTATGTTTATATATTTGTGGAAGCGCCATTTGACAAAAGCCGATATTAATGTTTAGAAAACTAACGTGCCGTGGTCATACTATGTTTTTGTGGATATGTACAGTTATTTGTACCATGACATTCTTTGAATTACACTGCAGTACTATATAAATACTATGGTACCTTTTTCAACATTCTTGGAGTAACTTTAGTGCCATGGTATTAACATGTGCTATCCTCTCTGTATCCTAGTAACGTTAGTACTTTTAAAGGTACCATATACTATTATTGTAAGATTAACATGTATTAATGGTTTAGTGTTTAATGTTTTTACTGAACATGACAGAGATGAAAAACATTTCATTTGTCATTAATTAATTGTTTTAGCTGAGGAGACGACTGGAGCAGCTGAAGCGAGAGTATGAGAGGACAGCACAGAGACTGCAGGTAAAGACATGCTGTATTTGTTATTGTGCAAAAATCAGTTAAACTGATGTTAAAACAATGATATCTGCAGTATAATAGAGCTTGAATTGTCATATAAAATTGAACTTGTTAAAACCTGTTAGTGAATGTTGTGTGTGTTTTTTGTTTAGAGAGCAGAGCATCATGATGCCACTTGCAGGCGTGTGCAGAACAGAGACTCTGACCACACCACATTTACACAGATTGATTTTTCACACACATCTGAGTCATCTACTGAGACTTCTTCCACAACGACCCCAGAATATTCTGAAAACCATCAGAATCTGCAATTACGGACCAGTAAGGCCAGCTTCAGGGTGAAATCAAACATGAATAGATACAGAAAAGTCTTATTTTACATTATTTATATACGATTATAGTATTATTCATATTTTGAATTAGCTTTTATTTATTATATTCTCAGATTTAATTACAATTTTAGTCTTAGTAATTTTGTTGAGTGCTTTTGTCATTTTTATTATTTATTAAATATTTCTATTTGTCTTTCATTTATTTCTATTTCAGTTTTAGTTATTTTAGTACTTCTTTTAACTATTTTAAAGGCAACATTTCTTAAAGTTTATTTTTTATTTTTCATCTTAATAAATGTTATAGTTCAGCTTTATTTCAATGAATGAAAACAGTTTTTTTAATACTTTTTTAATAGTTTTAAGTATTTACAATGTTAACCTTGTACAATGTTTTTCATTATTACTAAGTTAAGGCACTATATCTAAGTAGTTGGACGTATGAACCAGCAAAAAATCTCATAGACTTACATTGAAAAATGATCAAAACATTTATTTACCCAGACTTAGTTGTAATGTCAATGTTAAAGGCTGTTTACGTTGTTAAATGCATAACAGTATGCATTACAATTCAGATGGTAATTAATTCCAAATACTAATAAACTGGTTTTCTTTTTGCTGTTTCAGACATAGTTGCAGAAAGAAACAGCTCTGGTTTTTCTACTGTAAAGAAAATCCCTGCCATACAATTGCAACTTGCAGAGAATGCGTCCACACCGCCTTTGTACTCCCCTGCATGCAGGCGAAGCCCTGCCCACCGCCTGCGTTCTAAGCGCAGTCGATTGCGCCTACGGAACAAAGAGCAAGAATCAGACACTGACATCAGCCAAGAGAAAGAAAGAGATAGAAGTGGAGACCATATTCGTGAAAAGGGTAGTGAATGTACTGTTAAAGAGATTGGTCGGAAAGGAGTGAGAAATGAAGTTAAGAAGGAAGAGAAGGACTGTGAAAAGAAAAAAGAAAGAAACATTAAGATGATGTCAGCTGAGGTGGAGAAAAACCAGGATAGGCCTATAGGAGTAAGGACAGATTGTAAAATTGCTAAAGCATCACAAGACCTGGAGGATGATGCGAAAAGAAAGAGGCATTGTGAATTAAACTCCTCTGTGATCCAATCAGATAACAAACTGCTAATGATTTCAAGTAAAGAAAATCATTTAGAAATTCAAAACATTCACTGTAGCCAGGAAGAGGTTAACGTACCTCTGATTGATCGGCCTGTTGAGAAAAAAATACAGTCAAGTTCAGCAGTGTCTATTCAAACCTCATCTTTCCCTCAGCCTTCTGAGCCAGTACAGATTACTGACAAATCAGAAGAGATGCTTAAACAACCTAGCCAGTCGTTCACAGACTCACATAAAGGTTATGATGACAGGATAGATATTAAACATTCCTCGTTTTCATCTGGCATTCTGGACTCTTGCACGCTGGTTGAGGGTTTACCGTTTCCTGTGGAGTATTATATCCGGACGACACGGCGTATGGCTGCATCTCAAAGCTCTATCGATCTAGATGCTGTCATTTATAGCCAGCTCACTGGGGGGCGGGGCAGACGCAGGCTCAGCCAATCGCAAGTGAGTGGTAGAGGTCACATGACACCAGAGCATTCAGAATCAGTCTGCAAGTCCACAGACCAGGCCAGACGCAGAGGAAGAGGTCGAAGAGGGAGGAGAGGCCGTAGAAGAAGCACTGTATGTAGGCCCTCATGTGACAAAGCTGCTCTAGATATTACAATATCAAATCCTGCAAGTGATTCTCAAGCAGGTTCAGAGTCTCTAATAGAATCAAAGTCTGACACTGAATCACCCAGCCAATCAGAATTGCTCCTCGAACAGCCACAGGTCGAATCTCGGCCAATCCAGTCACCTGCGGCTATAGTGAGTTTGAAGACAAGTCCGGAGCAAGGAGTTACTCAAGATTTTAAGCAACTCCCAGATTCTCAGCTTTACTTTGATTCCCAACTTCTTGTGGATTCTGATGTGTACCAGGCCAGATCCAGAGGAAAAGGTCAGAGAGGTCGGAGAGGCCGTCGAAGAAGCACTATAGGTAGATCCTCATGTGCCAAAGCTGCTCTAGATTGTACAATATCACATCCTGCAAGTGATTCTCAAGCAGATTCGGAGTGTCTTATGGAATCAAAGTCTGACACTGAATCACTCAGCCAATCACAATTAATCCTCGAACAGCCACAGACAGAGTCTTGGCCAATCCAGTCACCTGAGCCTATAGTGAGTTTGAAGACAAGTCCAGAGCAAGCAGTTACTCAAGAATTTAAGCAACTCCCAGATTCTCAGCTTTACTTTGATTCCCAACTTCTTGTGGATTCTGATGTGTACCAGGCCAGATCTAGAGGAAAAGGTCAGAGAGGGAGGAGAGGCCGTCGAAGAAGCACTATAGGTAGATCCTCATGTGCCAAAGCTGCTCTAGGTTGTACAATATCACATCCTGCAAGTGATTCTCAAGCAGATTCGGAGTGTCTTATGGAATCAAAGTCTGACACTGAATCACTCAGCCAATCACAATTAATCCTCGAACAGCCACAGACAGAGTCTTGGCCAATCCAGTCACCTGAGCCTACCGTGAATTTGAAGACAAGTCCAGAGCAAGCAGTTACTCAAGATTTTAAGCATCTACCAGATTCTCAACTTTACTTTGATACCCAGCTCCTCCCGGGTTCAAATTTATACCCTATTTTCCGAAGAAAACGTGGACAAACTGGAAGAGAGAGTCAGACAAGTTCTAATAAAGATGGTAAGATTTATTTATGAATGTAATATTGAATTTATTCCTAGTTTAAACAGTAGAGCATGGCGTGACAAGCAATGACAAAGTCATGGGTTCAATTCCCAGGGAATGCTTGAACATAATGATAAAATGTTTGAATAAAGGGCATGCATTGACGTCACTTTCCTGCCGAGACATGCCCTCTCTCAGCCTGACTGAGTGGCAAAACGTCCTGTAATATGACTTGTTTAAATTGGGGAAACTGAGTAAAACAAACAATTATCTTCTTAAATTAAAGGCAATTGAACTCGACAATTAACAAACAGTAACTTTACAATTACGCAGAACATAAGATGCTAAATATGTTGTCAATACATTAAACAACCTAGGGTATAATTTCCCCCCGAAATCCAACATATCTGACACAAAATGATTCCTGCCTGAATTCCAGTTGTTTCTGCGAATTGCAGCGATCCCTTTGCTTATCTTTTCCATAGCTTTCGTCAGTCTGTAAAAAGATAGCTCTGATTTCTTGTTGAATCTATTTGTACAGTCAATCGTGAAGCTCTTTCCCATTTTAGATGTTTTGTGTGTTTTTCTCGGCATTTAAGCTAAACACCAATGCTGCCACTCAGTGGGTGTAACCACAGGGACTCCAGCCTACTGTGACATCATGTGCATACCCTCTATAAAAGAATCTGCCAAATGCATAGATGTGAATAAGAATTATTGTGTAACTGTCATGTACACAATAATGTTTGTGAATGCGTTTTGCAGATCAGTCACCTCTTCTGCCATCATTAGCTTCACTCATTCAAGCTCTGCAAGAAAAGGATATGAAAGCTAGACTGTTGGCCTCTGTTGATATCCAGGATTTCCACCTACCTGATGAGGATTTTGGACAACTAAAGCTCAAACTATTGCGCTCGTCAACTTCAGCCGTAGAACCCTTCGCACAGCGTCCCCTAGTGTACAACACACGGCAGAGCAGCAGGTGCCAGAGAATGAGAGGAAGAATAAGTAATTGTGAAGTACGCTACTCAGAGAGTGAACTTTTTACTCCAGAACCCTTAACTACCTCTTCTCCTGAGGATAGTTTACCACTTTGTCAGTCAGACCCAACTGACCAATCACAGACAGAAATACAGAAGGGCCTCAACGTTGTAAATGAAATAAAGACCATCTCTTCAGATCTGATGGACAGCAGACAGTCTTGCCAAACTGAAACAGACAAAAGAATAAGTAATGAGAAAAAAGTGGAATCTTCAGAATCTGAAAACATTGGTGAGCTTCACATAAACCAGATGCTAAAAGAATCACACATGCTCTCTGAGAAAACCTCACTTTGCCCCGAGATACTGAATTTAAGTCCGTCTCTGACCCCACAAATGCAGAAAGGTCAAGATCCTCTTCTACCATCTTTGGGAATGTCCCCTCACTTTTTGATTCCAGGTTCACCCATAGACCTCCGGTCACCTCTCTTTTCTTCGTCTGGTGTCCTTAGGTCTCCCTCTTCAGTCTCACTTAAGGGGTGTGTGTCTCCAGAATCAGTCTCAGCCAAAACATCAGGGATCATCAAAACTTGTTTCTTTACTAGAAGTGGAGATCAGGGATGTTCTGAAACACAGAATCAAACTCAAATGAGTCAAGAAACAATGACAAAAGTAAAAAAAACTGTGAAACCAGGTACTCCATCCCAAAACAACACTACACTGGAGTATGAAAACTTAAACGGCCCAGAAAGGGAGTCCTCATGCATCCCGGAAAAGGAACTGGAACGTGAATGCGGTTTCGATACAGAAAGCAATCTTGAATGTGGAAATAAAATCAATTGCACACCAGAAAATGAAGTTCAACTCCACAATATTCCTGAACCAGGGAGTTTTAAAAATCTTTCTGAGTCTGAAATCCAAACCCAGAACAATTCTGAAATGGAGGTTAAAACCTATAAACGCCCTGAGCTCAGGTTAGAAATCCAAAGTAATGCTGTTACAAATGTGAAATCTGGTAATGTAGGTCAAACTCCTGTTGAGACAACCTCTTTGGACACTTCCACCAATCGGAGAACGGAAACAGGTTCCGACAATAACAGAACTCAATCAGAGGAACGTAACACTGATGAATCCAACAATAGGACATTACATGAGGAAACCCTAACTGCCACATCATTCTCTGAGGCAGCTGGTTGTTCTGCAGTCCTGCAAGAGATGCACACTTTTAAGGTGTCAATAAATTATAAGAAATCATTTATTGATATGCAAAGCAATGATACGTGCTTGATTGTCTAATTACCTGTAAATATATGTGGGTGGTGCTTGTCTTTGTATTCAGGCACTGGAGGGCGGATGCGTGTTGGACTTGTGTTCGGTGCGGTGGCCGTCGGAGGACTGGTGCATTTGTGTGGCAGGAGAATGGAGCGTTTGTCTTTGGGCTCAGACGAAGGGAGTTCAGCCGTGGAGTCTTTTACACACCTGGACATTTGCACAGGTAATCCAGTTTGCTACAGCATTTCATCATAAATCACAGCATAAATTAAAAGAATTGCAAGATGGCATGGAAGTTTAGAGTCATCATGATATCATAATTAATCATTCTTATTTTACAGAATGTTGCAGTGTTTATTATAAATTATTTATCTGTTTTTTAAATTTTTTTAATTAATGTGCCTTCGTAATATTTAATCAAAAACCTCAACCTCCTCTCCCCCTCGAAACGGCACCTGCTCTCTTCATGACGGATGTCTTGGCAGAGGGTGGAACTAAATATCCTCCACAACTGACTGCAAATTGGCACTCAAATCTGCCTACATTTAGTTAGCAACACCCAAATTCCTACGATCCAATCAAGTACCGAGGACGAAATCAAACCCGCCTTACATTTCTTTCTCATTCCAGAAGCCATTTTACTTGGATATACATCACAATAGGGCAAGAAAGACTATCACAACTTTTGTTTCATGCCAACTTTAAGGGGGTAGTTCACC
Organism: Rutilus rutilus; assembly: GCF_951802725.1. Classification (NCBI taxonomy): domain Eukaryota; kingdom Metazoa; phylum Chordata; class Actinopteri; order Cypriniformes; family Leuciscidae; genus Rutilus; species Rutilus rutilus. The sequence goes on along the minus strand of NC_140210.1, from coordinate 8,275,824 downwards.
CATTAATGAAAATTCTGTCATCATTTGCTTAGTGCATGCCATTCCAAACCCATAGGGCTTTGGTTAATCTTTGAAACACATATTAAGATATTATTTAATGAAGCCTGCGAGGTTTCTTTTTCTCCATTGAAAGTTCAAATAACCAAAACTTAGATGATCTACAAAGCTCTTAAAGGCATTGTAAAACAAATCCATTTTAATTGAGTGGTTTAATTCAAATCTTGTGAAGAGATATGATCATTTTATATGATGCAGAGATTTAACTTTGGCTTTTATTCACATATAAACACACAGAGCATCACATGTGTTAAACACAGAAGCTTATGCGAGCATCACATGCTCTTACGCTATGTAAACACGCACGCACGTTTGAGATTCCGTGTTTACCATATGTGATGTGCTCTATGTAAATAAAAGTTTTAGTTACCTGGGATTTCAATGGAGGGACAGAAACCTGTTAGGTTTCATTCAAAATATCTTAATTTGTGTTTTGAAGATTATGTCTAATGGGTTTTGAACAACATGAGGGCGAGTAAATGATGAAAGAATTTTCACTTGTGGGTGACTAACTCTTTATTTTAAAACTATGTCTACTTCCCTCTGCTTTGACTCATGTGTTTGTATTTGTAGCCCGTCATGTCTTTGCAAGAGATTCCAGACTCTTCAGGCTTGCTTTGTGTGACTCTGGGTCACTTGGAAATCACTGAAGCAAGGTAATAAAAATTGCATTATATAAAATGTCAAAATTACCATTATGTGGACCAAAACTATGTTATTTTCTATGTCTCCCATCACCTCAATTGTTTTTTAATTCCTCTTTTGAAAACATTTTCACTGAACTCAAACCCTGTGAAGACTGCGCTCAAAAACCAAGGTGTGTTTTTGTGTCAGAATTCAGTAAACTTAAACGCTAAGCTAATTCACTCTGTGTTCTTGAGTGCAGAGTGCTCTGTTGTCCAAGCATGGATGGGACGTTCTCTCAGAACGTGGTGTGCAAGGACACATTGCAAGCAGTGGTGGGTGTGTCTAACTGTCGGCTTGTGTGTTGCTCCACCCCTGGAGATCAACAAAGAGTCAATGTGTCAACAGTGACTAAAGAGGGAAGGTAACAAACCATCATGTGTCTGAAACCTTTTTAATATATCATTCACTTGAAATATTTTAGTAAAACTTCATTATTCACTTGTGTTTCAGGGTAGTGAACACTCTTCCCTTGGTCTCTGCTAAGCAGAACATTCGGACCGTTGCAGTTGTAGAGGGTGAAAAAGATGCTCTGATTGGTTGGACAGAATGTAAAACCCTCCTCATATGGTGATGAATTGGGCAATATTGAGTCTTAAACTTTTAAACATGTTTTTTTTAGGAAACTTTTTAAACTGTATCCATCCTGTACATTGAGATTTTTTTATTATTAACTTCTGATTAAATTATTTTCTGATACGGTACTAAAGGCTGGGTTAAATTTTGAGTCTGTGAATGACTTTTAGTACTTATATCTTTTGTTAGTATTTTAATTTTATAATTGATTATCTATTTTGTCATAACTCTATTTCAGGAGCATAAATTCAGGCCAGCTGCTTCAGACTATAAACCTGGAAAAGACTTTGACCATGACAAACTGCATGAAGGGATATTCTTACAGAGTAAGTGAGTGTATTGTTCTTGTGGTACTAGAATGACTATGTGTCAGTAATAACCTTGTGCTTTCATTCCTGCAGGGTGTGCTGTGTGTATTGCTTCAAAATGCAGGAAATGTGTGCGATGAAGAGAGTAACGCATCCCTTTTTACTCTGATTGCCACAAATCCTCTCACTGGCAAACACATCACACTGACCTCTATAAACTATCCTGATCAACACAAACAGCAGTAAGACTTGAAGCGATACATGTTGGGATATTAGTATTTTATGTTGTACAGTTGAATCAATATTTCTCTCTTTCTCTAGGTTAATAGATGGTGATGTCTTGGGCTCTGGGCTTGTTGGTGTTTTTCAGTCTGGTCATCTTGCTGTTTGGGATCTCAGAGGAAGCGTGGCTAAAGTTATTGTTGTGCTGGATGAGTTGTGTCGACTAGCCCGATGGGCAGGGCCAAACACTCTGCTGACGGGATATCTAAATGGGGATGTTAGTGTGTTTCATTATAAATCTACATAAACAGATCCCACTTTATTACTTGTTGAAAAAAAGAAGTGTTATTTAACACCATCATTCAAGGAATATCAAGATTACACAAGATAGATTTGTAAATTTGTGTTTGTGTATAGTTGTTAAATTTCAATACTGGCACAGCTATTTGTTAGTTAATTTACGCATAACCAGAGAAATATTTGTACTTTTTGGATGTGATATGTAAAAATATATTTTACAAAATAAAACATGATTCTGGGAATTTTTTCTGTGAAAGATTAAAAACGTAATGTTTTAAGGAGAGTGTTGAACTATATTATTTTTCCTTTTTTTTTTTTTTTTTTTTATGAATGCCGATATCAACGCAACATAAAAAGAACACAAAATGAAAAGGTCACAACATTACTTTTATAGTTGACGCTCTCCATTGATATTTGATGTTGTAGAATAATCTTTGAATATGTACTATTGTGTAATATAGTATGTGGTCAGAATAAATTTTATTTATTTTTTCCATCAAAATGCATATATATATATATATATATATATATATATATATATAAACTAAAGTAATAAAAAAAAGCTGTTTTGGAGGTTACGTGAAAACAGTGTGTCGCACATGCGCATTAGCGGTCTCGTGCATTGTGGGAGCGGATTGAGAAACATGGCGGCGCGCATCATTGCCCGGTGTGTCCGATCTCTGAACCAGCGTTCCGTGTATTTTAACCGTGTAAATACTGCAGCGACATTAACAGCAGCTCCTCTCACTCATGGCCGAACATTTTCACATCTGACTAATGGACACAAGTCTTCGCTGGCGCAGGTGTGTGTGTGTTAGTGATTGACTGATGACATCCAATGACCTACCCTTGTCTTTAGTGATAATGACTTCAACATGATGGACAAACAGCCTCTGCTCACTTAATTTCAGTTTATGTAACGTTACGGGGTGCAGCAACGGAAAAGGTTTGGAAAAAAAAAATAGCTGAATGTAGTCAACGACAATGTTTCTAATTTAATGTGTTATCTTATCATCTTTATGTGGCATAACAGATACTTAAACTTTTAAATTATCTAGTTTTTCTGTAATCAGTTATGATTTCTACAGTTATAATGGTTTATATTATATGCATTACAAGATTGCACATATTCCTTTATGAATGTTTAAAAGTTAAAAAAATAAGTGTATAGTATGTATATTGGCAGCAATTTTCTTTTAATCATTATTTTACATTGATATTATTATATATGGTTTACTTCTTATCTCATCATTATACTCGTATATCACCAGTTCAGTTCAGTGTTGTTTTTGTAAACTAAAACTGTTAAACGGTTTTTGAAATTAAATTTAATATAAAAAAATATAGGCCTAGATGAAAAACTTAATCTTAAGGAACTTCAATACAAAATTGCCTTGGCAACAAGCTGTTGAAGTAATAATAACATTACTAAAATTTGAAATAAAAATAAAGCTAAATAAATAGAAAATGAAAAATGTCAATAGCACATAACAAAAATAACGCAAATAAAAATATGAAAGCAAATTCAAAACATTAATACCATAATAATATTCAAACAACACGGCTCCAGTTGTCTGTTAATAACATTTTTAGTTTAAAATACACTTTCTAACATGTTTTGTTTTGCAGATCTCTGGCGGTTCATTTCAGGTCTTTCAGTGGAGGCAGTACGGTGACTTGCCCCCATTGAGCCTAGAGACTATCCGTGACCGTGTCCTCTACGTCCTGAAGCTCTATGACAAGATCAACCCTGAGAGGGTAAATACACCGTCAGTTTGATCCGACGGACAACATATTACTCTGAAATATTTCAAATTAGCTTCAAATATATTGCACTTTACAGTTTCATTTTTTGACGATCAAATCTTTATAGCTTCAGGCTACGTCCCACTTCATGAAGGATTTGGGATTGGACAGTTTAGACCAGGTGGAGATCATCATGGCTATGGAAGATGAATTTGGTTTGTACTTGCATTTACAATTGTTTCTAATCTAACTTCATGTATTATATTTAACAGATCAGTTCTCCCTAGTTGCACAATATGACCATTGTTTTGTGTTTGTGCATTCTTTGAATGTATGCATTGTTCTTGTTGGTTTCATAGAATCTGATGCTTGCACTTACAGGTTATAAATGTGCAATCCATATTGGTGCGTATTTTCCAAGCTGATACAGTGTTTTCTCACGTGTTCAGGTTTTGAGATCCCTGATGCCGAGGCAGAGAAGTTGATGACACCACATGAGATTGTTCAGTACATCGCAGACAAGAAAGATGTCTATGAATGAGCATACATATTCATTGTGAGTTTAGTTAACTATTCACAAATTCACTTCAGGTGGAAATTATGCTTATGAATTTTTATTTGTTCTTTTTCATCCAGATAAAAATCATCCTATCAAATGACAGAGACCATGGAGATTTTGTCATGAACTGTTTATGTTTCTGCTGTTCTTCCCCATTCTTTATTTTTTTTTTTGTATTTAGAGACATGTTTAAATCTGTGTTCATAATTTTGCCTGTAGCCGCTTGTGATCTGCAGGTCTGCAGCATTCTGTGCTAGATGCATGCGCAAGCTCCTCATTCATACAGTAAGAGCTTGCAAATAAAGTCAATAATTCATATAAATACTACAATAATAAAGACTTTAAATCACTTTAAAGGACCTTATTTATGTCTTCGGGTTCGGATGCACGTTGTGAATCTTTGCCAGTGTGATTGGTTCGCTCATTAATAGGTTAGTTAGTTTTCAGTATCAACATGAAGTACACCACCATTCAAAAGTTTGGGGTTGATATGAATTTTTAAAGGGATAGTTCACCCAAAAATGAAAATTCTATCATTGTTTACTCACCCTCAAGTTGTTCCAAACCTGTATGAGTTTCTTTGTTCTGCTGAACACAAAGGAAGATATTTGGAAGAATGTTTGTAACCAAACAGATCTCGGTCCCCATTGACTTCCATAGTATATTTTTTTCCTACTATGGAAGTCAATGGGGACCGAGATCTGTTGATTACAAACATTCTTCCAAATATCTTCCTTTGTGTTCAGCAGAACAAAGAAACTCATACAGGTTTGGAACAACTTGAGGGTAAGTAAACAATGATAGAATTTTCATTTTTGGGTGAACTATCCCTTTAATGCTTTTGAAAGAATTATCTTATTCTCACCAAGACTGCATTTATTTGATTAAAATGTAATTTATTCCTGTGATGCAAAGCTGAATTTTCAGCATCATTACAGTCTTCAGTCACACGATCCTTCAGAAATCTTTCTAATATGCTGATTTGCTGCTCAGAAACATTTCTTGTTATTATATATATTGAAAACAGTTGAGCTGCTTAATATTTTTGAGGAATGTGATACTTTTAGGGTTTTTCCTACTGACCCCAAACCTTTGAATGGTAATGTATAAAACATGAAACTGCAAGAGTTCACATTTATATATATATTTATGAGTGGTTGTTTTTGGTATGTTACAGCACCACCTACTGGAAATGCTTACCAAGTCTAAAAATGTACCCGAAGACTTTTCCAGAGTTGGAGCCAAGAGTTTAAACGGGTTATATAAGGAAACATTTAGTGTCCAGTACTTAATCTTAATGCTAATAAAACTAATACAATCTTCCACTATATATCAAGCTATTCACATTTATTGCAGCGTGGCTTAAAATAGTGATACTTTCACATTCTTTTTCACATTCTTGTTCACATATACACATGGATTCCTTTAATACCATTTCTAAATTTTGTGTATTTCAGGATTTGCTCTTGAATATAAAAGGACTAATGTGTCTATTTCCTTCAGAATATTAAATATTACACATAATAGTCAAAATATGTCAATATGTCATTGTGATAAAATAATTTAGGTTAATTCAGACTTGGGGTTAACATTTAACCTTCGACTTAAGAAATGAAAGAAACAGAAGAACTTTAGTTGATGTTAAGCTCAAAAGGTTTGGATTTAAGCGACACTCCTATCTTCCACTTATGAACTTAAATAAGCCCACGTTTCCTGTTCAGGTGTAATAAACCCTTCTCCCTCCCTCTGTGTTTATGTCAGTGGATGTCTGTGAACGTAGGCCTACCTCTCACTGTGATGATGAGAAGCCAGGGAGGGACGCTTCAGGCATTTCCTTCTTTTTTGTGTGTGTGTGTGTGTGTGTTTTTGAGTGTCAGAATTTCTGTGCATTTGGGAATGGTTAAGCAAAGTTTTAAATGCAATGATGTTAGAGTTTGAAATACGTTTTAGTGTAGTTTTAGTTTTCACTTGGATTCACAAATTTTGTTACTGAAACTGATGTGGACTTGTATTTAAAACCTGAGCTGTCTTACCCTCACACAAAGATATTGTGGTAATACTATGGTATTCCTTAGTAATTTTTTAGGTGCATTTAATCCCTAAAAACTGCCATCTAAATAGACAAACAGCCACAGACTGAATGACCTTCTATGTTAATCTATTTTCTAGTTTGAATTGACAGCACAAGCTCGTCAGGGGAGCGAAAACAAACACTCTCTCTGTTTTCTCTCACACAAACATACACAACCTGGGTCATTAACCTAATCTTGAAATCTCCTCTTTCTGTCCCCTTAACTTTTAACCGCTTCCGTCCCATTTTCCCTTAAAAAGATGCCTAATCGTAATCATATGTTTGCACGATGCCGTTTTCTACACCCTGCATAGGCGAGCTCGCGCGCTCACAGAAACGCACGCGCGCGCTTCATTAAAACGAGCTGCAGTCAGTTGTATTCAAGCTTCTGCGGCGGACTGAAGGATGAACTTGACTCCTCTATAAAGGTCTTTTTAAAGATTGAAAACTGCTATTCATCTACGTTACGCATACTTTTCGACTAGTTTAAGTATTGTCTACGTCATATTTTAGAACAGCAAAATATTCTTTATGGAATTAACTGTGTGGACGGATTCCTTCCTGGAATGTTTTGGCTCGCAAAATGTTTCGATTTGTCTATGTTTTGTTATTCATTTTCGCTCCAGGTAAGAATATCATTTTATTAATAGACGAGGAGATATTTAAATGCTAGACATATTTATATTTGCCTAACTTATGTTTAAAATGTATCGATTAGCAATGTTTTATATTTAAAAAAAAAAAAAAACTATTTTATATATAATATCCCTACAAAAAATGTACCATGGTAACCTTCAAATTCACTATAGGAGCCTACTGAACCATCAATAGTGCTAGTATCAGATGTTAATACTGTGACTTTGAAATATGGTACTGAAAATCATGACCTAACTTTTAAATAAAAACATGTAATGCTGAATTATTGAATATGATGATGTTTCTTTGTAGGTAACACGTTGTCAAACTTGAGGCAAGACTGTGGCGGTAAAATTCTTGGAGAGAGGAGCGGCTCAATCCGGTACTCTTTACAGCCAGACAGCCGTTTATTTAACAGAATAACCAACGAAAGCACTGAAAAACTGTTGGATGTTTCATGCACTTGGATTATTGATGCACATAAAAACCAAACTGTTTGGATAGATGTCATTTCTGTTGAGAAAGGTGCTATTGGGATTCAGTTTGGAAATGGGGATACACTGATTTATGAAAAAGAGGAGCGGGCGTTATTCTCTGGCACTGGGAGAACCATCATTGAATGGAGCTTGAGAAGGACTGACAAACCATTTGCCACATTACATCTGAGTAAGTGTAATGAAGTCACTTACATGCCTGTATGATGTTTTTAGACATAGTACTTAAATATGTTTTTTTGGACACATATCATGCCAATTCCAAGTATCAAAAGTTTGTACCTGTACCATGTTATTCTTGGAAGTACCATAGATTGCTATGTAAATACCATAGTACATGAATAGTCCTTGGTAAAATTTAAAAGTACCATAGTATTACCATCACTATGATACATGAACAGTACTTTTTTGTAAGGGCATGGTACAGTAACTTCTTGGTAAGGGGTACCATGGTATGTCCAAAAAAATATGGAAGGACCATGGTACTTTTTGTACACATATAATCTGCTAATCTTGTAAACACATCAGAAAAGAAACAAGTTTCTTATATGCTGATGTATTTTGTCATCAATAAAATATCAGAGTAAAATATTTTCTTATTAAAATTGTTATTTACACTATAATTTAAAAATGTTAGAGAAATGAATACTTGTATTCAGAAAGGATGCATTCATTGATCAAAAGTGACAGCAACGTTTCAATTAATTTCAAATAACTGTGAAACTTTCTATTCATCAAAGAATTCTGAAAATTATCATTGTTTTCATTGTCAACAGTTTTCAACATTGATAATATAATTAAAACCATTTCTTGAGCACTGATCAGCATTAGAATAATTTCTGAAAGATCATGTGACACAGTATTGTATGTGAAAAGTATGAAAAATATCCAGTGAGAATGTCGTTGTATGTTTGTTTATTTTCCTTAGTGTAAGAATCTTGTTTTAAATAATCTCATAATTCCTGTTTCCATTCATCTCTGTGTGTTTTTTCTCAGGATGGAACACGTCAGAGGTCAGTCACACTCTTGCTTTGATTCCTTACACCCACTTTGACGCTGACCCAGTGTCTCCCTCTCTGAGTGGCTCAAATGATGTAACCTACACCCCAGACATTCCAGTGAGCAGCAATGCTGCCCCCAAAACACACACTCTCAGGGGCGAGAATATACGGCTGGGCGGAGGTGTGTCTGACCTGGCCGATAAGCACAGACCCCTCTTTCCGCAGGATATCACCAACAATGGACAGGAAACGGCTGGACCCTGGATCTCCAACCTCACACTCGCTGGCACACATTCTTATTTTGATACGCACACCAACTCTGCCCTTGACACACACATGAATACGCTCGTCGGGTCGTCCCATGAACCTTCTTTGGCTCCCACTGAAATACAATCACCATTGCTGTCTGTCCAAACTACAGCCACACAGGCAACTGATGTTGCGACAAAAACAAGTGCACTTTTAGCCACCACTGATGTTGCACACACTGAATTGCATAGAGGAAGTTCACACTCACAGCATACATATACACATGCATTTACCACTATTCAGTCCAAAATGGCTAAAAGAGGTCATCCAAGTTCAATGTTTCTGACTTCCAGCTTTATTACAGCACGTCCACGAAACATTCAACCAGAAAAAACTTCTAAACATAAAGACTTCCAAAGTGACACTGTTAACAAGGCTAAAGCTACAACAGTGACGGTCCCTAAAAAGGATGTGTTTACAATATCAGAGAACGTCGGAACGAATTCGAACACAGTCACAGATGACGACCAGTCTACAGCATCAGAAATGGACAGGACCAATCGCTCTCCAAGGTCAACTAATCAAAATCAAACAATCTACGATGATTCACTACTCACTCGTATTACGCCTGCTACAGTATCAAAGTTTCCAAACGTTAATCAAACCAACTCATTAGCATATTCTGATAGCGACACAACTGAATACCCAGGTTACTCCACATCTCCAAGTGGAATAAGTGAGCCGACAATAAATCTTACCACTGAGAATGAGCCAACAACCTCAAGAGAGTTCATGCATACTTCACGAAACACACTTGCAACTCCAACTTTAACTTCTGCAGGAGCATCAACCACTCGCATCTCACACACCATCCAAAGTCAGCACAATACAAGCACCCAAGAAACCAGTTCCGCATCTGCCTCAACGTCTGATCTGACAGCACACAACAATAACAAAATCAGTGCCTTCACCACTTTCCCTCCAAACCTGACTCCTACTAGAAGCCCTAGCACACCAGAAGAGGACAAGGGTCAGTCATCATCTGGAAGTGATTGTCTCGGTCTTGCATGCACCTCGTATTTACCATCTACATTACGAGGAGAACAAGAAAGCCCCATTACCAACCCTCCATCAATCTCTTTGTCGAGTTCTGCAAGTCCTCAGATTAGTCCTAATGTGACATCTGACCTCATGGTTGAAGATAGCACTACAGATTTGAGATTTGAGAACCACACAGATGTAGAGGAACCTGAAGTGTCCCCATCACAAGTCCATAATACCAACACAAAAACAAGTATGCATACTGAATTCCCTATATACACGTTTACACCTCAGTATTCAACTCCATCTTCTGAAAACACACAGAGCAATGTGGGATTTTCTGATGCAACTGATATCAACAAGATGAGTAGTGGTCCAACAGTAGTCGGAAGTCATTTGAGTCCTACTCAGACTAGTGCGACAATTTCGAAGACAACACTTGGATTATCGTCATTTAATGACATTCATAATGGATCAACAAAAAACACTAATGGCTTTACTGCCCACACTACCATATCATTGAGTACTTCATCATCTGACATCACAGCCCCCTACATCTCTCAGGTTAGTACAACTGATCCTGTCTTTCAGACAAGCCCACCTGTTAGTACAACTACTACACATTGGGAAACCAGTCAGACCTCTGCGGTTCACCCACCTTCGATAACTACACTGCAGATGAATCCACATGCCACATCCACAGAAACGACTTCAGCCCGGGTCCATACGGACATTCCAGTGCCTCAACCCAGCACTGTCAGACCTCCCCAACATTTGACCACAAGCTCTTATCTTATTCAAACAAAAGTACACACAGTATCTACTCAAGCAGTCACCCAAACATCTCAGATCATTTCTACTGCATCCAGCTTTGACAGGAAGTGGCCACACGGACGGCATTATTTCATAGTGGAGGACCAGCCAGCAGTCATCAAGGGTGGGTCAACATTTCCGTCAATTTTGCTTTCTCCAAGACTCCTAATTTATCACTTTTCCACATTTCTGAGTGAAAAGGGATCTTTTTTGTTTTAATGAAAACCATTTGTTGTTCTCTTTTTCAGAGAAAACATTTCAAGTACTCTTACAAATCATCTTGGAAGGGGATTATGTCCCTAGTCTGAGACTGCTTGAGGTGAAACCATTTGAATGACTTTATATACACTACTGTTCAAAAGTTTGGTATTATTATTTTTTAATTTTTTTAAAGAAGGCTGCATTTATTTGATCAAAAATACAGTAAAAAACAGTATTATTGAGAAGTATTATTCCAATTAAATTAAATAATAATTTAATTATTACAATTAAAAATCATTCACACCTTCAGAAATCATTCTAATCTGCTGATTTAGTGCTCATGTTGAAAACAGCTGTGCTTAATATTTTTGTGGAAACCTTGGTAAAACATTTTCAGGATTCTTTGAGGAATAGAAAGTTCAAAAGAACAGAATTGAAACATAGTTCATGCATTATAAATGTCTTTACTGTCTGTTTGGATTAAATTAATGAATTTTTTTCTGAATTTTTATTAAAAAAATGTCTTACTAACCTCACACTTTTGAACGGGATGCACATTCATGTCAGAGGATGGTTGATGTCATTTGATTGGCATTGCAATAATGTTTGGTAATCATCCACTCCTGCAGGTGGAGACATTTCTTCAGAGACTTTCTGGATTTAAGAATCAACATGTGACCTTTCACAGGTAAAAAGCTTTACTTTTCATCTGTTTAGAGATGTGCATTGAAGTCACTGTGAGTTAGCTGATTGACTAGATTTGACTGTAATTATTGATTAAACTTTTCATTCAGTGAGTCTTTGAGAAGTTGTTAATGTAAATGAACAAAATTTTCTTTTTAATGTAATTTTGACTGACTGTCTAAACTTTAAGGGGCCGTTACACAACACCGTTTTCAACAAAAACATAAACATTTGTATGCGGTTTGGCTGTTCATTTACATGACAACAGTGTTTTGGGGGCCTGAAAACGCAAACTTTCGCCAACTACTGGCCTAGCATGAATAACACAGCGGTTTTAGTCGTTTTCGCGGATCCTTGTGTTGTGAACAGGGATCGTTTTGACAATGGTTTCATCTGTATGTGAAAAATGCAAAGGAAATGCTTTTCCATTTAAGTACATTGTTGTTGTGTAAACGTACCCTAAATATATGTAACCCCTATAGGATCATAATTAAACTGCAAAGTGTTCATGGGATTGTGATAGAAATGCCAATGCAAAATGATGCTAAATAAAACCTTTTTTTTTTTTATAAAACAGAATATATTATTAAATATTCATTGTATTATTAGGATACGTAAAATATAATATTATTAAATATAAATTATTAAAACAATCAAAATATAATATTTTAGGTTTAAAATCTCAGGGAGTACTTAAGTAACTAAGTATTTAATTTAAGTCACAGTGGTTCAGCAGACAAAAAGATTGTAAAAACCCGATCTAAAATATCTAGGTGGTTGATGACTTGTTAATTAAGTGCTTTTGATTGACTCTGTCATGGGTGTTTTCATCAGTGGTCCAGTTCTGCAAACAGTAGTTCAATTCCAAACAGTGGAAGCGCTCTCCTGGCTGGGAAGGGTGGAGTCTCTATTACAGGAGGCGGGGTTAAACCCACTACCGAAGAAAGGAATACTTGTGGGAGGAGTTAGAGTGAAAAATATTACTGTGGGAGGTGAGTGTTGAACAACTAGACCTCTAGCATTTATTCGTATCTTATGGAGCCCCTATGGGAGCATGGTGGTTAAAAAAAACATGAGATAGATGAAAAAAATATTTTGAATGCTTTTTGCATTTGCTCGCAAAACTTTTGCGTTCTCTTGCATTACATTTGTGTCACTCGAGAAACTTTGCATTTGCTCTAAAAATCACTGAAATATAGTTTGTTTCTTCCACCTCATATTATTTCCACAAAGTTTCACTGGGGAATGCAATACTTTTTCAAGAGAATGCAAAAGCATTGGAAAATAATTTCCCCTCCCGTTTAATTTCCCTTTAAATCCCTTTAGGGGCTCCATAGTATCTCAAACATTCATGCCTTTCTTTGTTCTTTGTTCTTTGTTTCTTTCTTTCTCAGGTTTGCAGACAGAAGTTTGTGAATGGTTGTTTGAATGTCCTTCTGGGTTCCAGTGTGTTTCTTCGAAGAATAATATCACATGTACATCAGTGTGCCACTCTGAATACTGTAAACATCAGGGCATCTGTGTCCATCGCCTCGGGCAACAGCCTATCTGCCAGTAAGTTACATGTACAGTTACAGTACATACAGTGTAGTTTGACTTGCGGCATAAAATCTGGTCCTCATTGCAGGTCAACATCTTCCCATTTATCAAGGAAGAAACCTTCTGATGGATACATATAGCTTTTATATAATACTTGCTGAAGTGACCTGCAGGTTTGACTAAACTCTGTCTTTCTGCAGGTGTCCTGTTGGGGAGGATTACTGGTTTATGGGGCAGCGCTGTGACCTCCACATGACCCGACCGCGTTTGGTGGGCATGTGTTTTGGGGTACTGGTCGCTGTCACTACAGTCATGGCTCTTCTGTCTTATCTCGCAGTGCGCCGCTTTAAAAGCAAGCTTATGCAAGCCAAAGTGGAACAAACACGCAGCAGGTATCACATGTGCAATCATTTTAAAAACACACGCTCACTCCCATAAAGTCATCTGTTGTAGCCTTGTTTTGTTATTGGAAATAGTTTGCAGGAAATCATTGGCTAGTTAAAACAAACCATAGGTTGAGATAGCACCACACTGAAAGTGACACAGGGAGGGACGGGGTCAAGTGAACACACACAGACACTCTTAAATGTATATACTTCTGTCTTCTGTATGTTTGGATAAAGTTATCGCAGATTCAATCACTTTGATGAGCTTTCGGCTCGTTTTTGGGGAAGGTCCTGGCCAGGCTCTGAGGATTCGTTGGATAACCCTGCCTTCACCCGCTCAGATGAATTATTACATCTGAGAGCACTTGATCGTACCTGCTGTTACCACGATGACACTCTTTCTGTGGTATCCACATACCACGGAAGTGGAACACACCTCAACACCATATATCCTCATGGGTACCGTAAGATTATTTGCATATTATTGTATAAACAATGGTTTACCATTGATTTTTGGACATGGTGCCATGGTAATATGACGGCAATCTTGAAAATACACTGTCAATATCATGGTACACTACTGCTCAAAAAATTTGGGGCTGGTAAGATTTGTATAAAAAAAGAAAGAAATCCTATACTCACCAAAGCTGCATGTAGTTTTCAGCATCATTACTCCAGTCATCAGTGTCACATGATACTTCTGAAATCAATTTAATATTTAGTTCTTAAGAATATTTCATATTTAGTGCTTAATATTTTTGTCGAAACCACGATACATTTTTTTCCAGGATTATTCGATGAATGGAAAGTTTAAAAGAACAGCATTTATTTAAAATAGAAATCTTTTGTCACATTATAAACATCTTTACTGTCAATTTTAATCAATTGAATGAGCCCTTGCTGAATAAAACAATTCATTTCTTTCAACATAAAAAAAAGAAAAAAAAAGAAATTGATCAGTAGTGAATATTCCAAAGTACCGTATTACATAAAATAGAGTAAGTTGTTTACTTGATTTTTCTGTGTATGTTTGGGCTTACAGTTCTCAGTATGGTTGGGATCTCAGCAACTGCAGCTTGGCGGATGGTGTGATGGATTCTGGGAAGGCTAGCGACCTGTCGGTGTGTAGCTGGCCGATCGAGCCGATTCAATGGACGCCATTCCCTTTACTGCAGCAGCTCACCAGGAATACAACTACGGTAAGACACAAATACAGGCTCGATATCTATATTGTTGTAATTGAATGACACAAAACTGTGCTGATTATCCAGGTGAAACCGTCTCGTCCTCGCTCTTACTGTGAAGGAATGGAACTTGTAGATTTAGAGAAGAGCTGGACAGCTTAACGGAGATTCAGAAAAACAGCACAACTTCTGGCCAAGTGTGGGAATATTTCATCTGTGTGAGAATATTTAATCTGTTTAAGGAACACCATTGTTGTACCATATACATCCATCTTAATAAAATCTCTTTTAACTAAAAAAAAAAAGACTAAATTTGAGCTGCTTCCAATGTACTCTGCAAAATATACACTACCGTTGGGGTCAGTAAGGTTTTTTCATACTTTTATTTATCAAGGACACATTCAATTGTTCTTTTGAACTTTATAATGAATCACAGTTTCCACAAAAAAATTAAGCAGCACAATTGTTTTTCACATTGAAAATAATAAATGTTTCTTGACCAGCAAATCAGCATATTACAATGATTTCTGAAGGATCATGTGACACTGAAGAGTATTGATGATGAAAATTCAGCTTTGCATCACAGGAATAAATTACAGCTTAAATGTATTACAACAGAAAACAGTTCTTTTAAATTGTACTAATATTTCACAATATTACTGTTTTTACTGTATTTTTGATCAAATAAATGGAGCCTTGTTGAGCATTAGAGAATTCTTTAAATTCCACCAACCCAACATTTTTGAACGGTAGTGTACATGAACTTAATTGAAATAAAATGCGGTACTTTTTCATTGTTTTTCATATTAAAAGACTAAAATCTTTAAACAAAAATTAGTTTTTGAGAATATTTTGCAACACTTCCACTCCTTGCCTTCCAATGTGTGACAACAACCCTGGAGTTAGAGAACCCAGACATGTGAAATGACTGAGGTAGTGAGACGCTTATGCGTTTTCCGATTAGCTAATATGCAAAACCATGGGTTCAAGTTTCAGTCATAGTCATGTGTGACCCAGGCCAGACACTAATTTCACCATCCTGTTCTGTCCTCATTAAGTCTAAAATCAATCCACTTAAACCACGTTGCTCAAGGCCTTCTGTCCTATCAATTGTGTTGTCAGTTAATTTGTATAAAATTGTCTGTTAAATCACCCAATCTAATAGACTCGCATAAAATGTACACCAAAGACCAAATGCAATTTGCTATTGCTCTGAGAATTTCTCTTTTGAGAATAATAAAAAATTTGAATTGTTACCAAACACTACCATACATTATCAGCTTAAAGTTTGTGTTTTATGATTTAAAACATCATTACATTAAGTTTTACCACTGGCTGGAATTTGCAGATGTCTGAGCACTGACTTGAGAGTCATGTTTACTGGATTGATTTTACGAATACGGATCTAGAAATGGTGGAAGAGTGTCTATTTTTGACATGACAGATGCACTTTGCTGCTCATGTGGCCATTGTGAGTATTGCATCCGAAAAAACATCCAAGGACAAGGTTCACTGTTCACTTCTGCATAAAGACAGCAGAAGGTCAATAAACAGCACCAATTATTCGCCAAGTACATGAAGCTAAAAGCAAATAATATGCACATATTCAGTGAATGTAATAGCTACTCTTCACTCAGATCTTTCATATAGCTTTTCAAATAGCAGCAGCATTTCATTTCACACTGGAGTTGTTCTTCTTGTCGCAGTGCCACTTTGAGACACATACGAGGGCTCTTTTACAGCATTTTGCATGTGCGCAATGTCATTCCCAGAATTTTGCGCGTGCACTGGGCTTTTACTGGAATTTACTGAGTTGAGTTTATAGTTCTGCGACAGCATGACTCCATTTTCCGGCTTGACTGAATTTTGTGCATTTGGTAACACAAACCCTTTCTCGGTGCTCAGCGAGTTCTGTATGTGCGGAAGCACTCTTTCCGATTTCACGGAGTTCTGACGATTTGTAAAACTGTTATTAGTAATGACAGAGTTGTGAAAATGTGCAAAACCATGGCCGGTGCTGACGGAGTTGTGCGCGAGCGCGTGAGTAGCTGTGGGTGCAAGCCCGCGTCCCAGGGCGTACAGCCCGAGGTCGTTCCCTTGACGGGCAGGGGAGGGTTCGCGAGACCGGGAGTCAGACGAGCGGTTTTGACCCTGCCTCCAGCGGTAGCGGGAACGGTAGCTGGACGAGCGGTGATGCTGCAGGGAATGCGTGCTGGATTGGAACGTGCGATGCGAACGCGCTCTCAACACACGGTGTGTATCGATGAACAGGTGCACGGTCAGGACTCCCACAGTCTCTGCTATGATGAAGGAAAGAGCGCCGCAGTAGAAGCTCCAGCCGTACCAGTGACTGCGCTTGGACTCGCTCTGGTTGGGGTCGCCAGCGTTGGCCGAGATGTACACGATAATGCCAATGATGTTGCTGAGACCTGAAAGAAATACATGCGATCAGTTGTCCTTCTTTTTCTGCAATCCACGTCGGTGGACTGTTTCAAACCTAGTTATAAATGGTTTGAAAATAATGTGCCTAGAAGTAAGCTAAATGTCCGTAGAAGTTATCATGTTGGGATGATTAAAGGGGCCCTTATCAGAGAGGGGGTACTGAACATGAGACCCACAGTAGAGGGGGACCCAAAATCAAATCATGCTTCGGTAAATCATAACTATGACATAAAGAGTAGAAATGATGAGATACTATGTCATAATTATGAAGTAAAAGTCAAAATTGTGGGAAAAATAAGTCATAATTATGAAATGAAAAGTAAAGTTATAATTGACATCAAATTTTTATGACATAATTACAACGTTTTATCATTATTTTAACTTTGTCATAAGTGGTTTTGTCAATGACCTTTGTCATAATTTTTACCTTTTGTCATATTTGACTTTTTATCTCATAATTTCTACTCTTTATGCCATTATTATGACTTTTCTGTCATAATTCACCCTTCTCCAGGAGTTTGATTGACAGGCAATCTGCCATTTTGCCCAACAAACAAACCAGACTGGAGAGTTAGTAGAATAAAGGGTTAGTTCGCCCAAAAATGAAAATTCTGTCAGTAATTACTCACCCTCATGTTGTTCCAACCCCGTAAGACTTACGGAATTGGAACAACATGAGGGTGAGTAATTACTGACAGAATTTTCATTTTTGGGCGAACTAACCCTTAAATGTCGGTTAACATGAACTTGAAAAATGGTGTACATTGACTTCTTTCTGCGGTTGAAACAACGTAACTTCTGATGTTCATTTATGTTTATTTCGTGCTATAACTAGTAGGAAGAGATTATCGGTTCACGTGCTGCTTGAACCGAGGCGCTACAGCAATCAGTCACGACACAAAGAGCACCAAAATGGTATTTAATGTTTGAAAAGGTCTTTGCTAAGGGTCTGTTATGATTTACCAAAGCATGATATTTTGTGTAGCATGTGGCAGAAATTAGCTTCCATGTCATTGCCATAAATTTGGTGCCACCTAAAGGCTAAAAAGTTACAAATATTGCAAAATCTTAACCTTTCAATAGGCTGCTATTGGAGTGGCTCACCCTGTGATTGCCACAAACAGATATATTCATATTTAGATTTATTTGAAAATAACATCTATGGTGCATACCCATTTAAAGAACTATGTAAAAGTCTATATATGTGCATGGACATACCAGCTGAAACAAAAAAGATGCCTGCACACAGGATGACGTTGTGTCGGCTTTTGTAGAACTCGCTGGCGGCTACACACACTCCACCAATGAACAGCAGTCCCACACTCATTATAGGGAAAAGACTAGAGGCACGCACAGCACCTGCCACACACACACGACAAAAATGTATATGTAACTGATTGTTCTATTAGTGTATATAGTTTTACCATATTATTTCTTTTCACACACAAGTACATTAGTGTCTCTGATCTAAAGTCAGTATTTGTTGTGGGTTACACTTTATTTAAGGTGTCCATGTTACAGTGTAATGATGCATTTAAGTATTGTGTAATATTAATTAACTACATGTTAGGAATAGGATTGGGGTTTGGCTTAGGGTCAGTTGCATAATTATGCATATTTTATAGTTATTACTACAGTAACTAAATGTAACTGTAAAATAAAGTGCTACCTTGTGATTTATCTAAATAATTGAACTGAAAGTCAAATGTTGCTATAATTTTTCTAACTAATCATAATGACTCAATATGGGATCTCTTTCATACATTGTAGTTTTTTTTTTTTTACAGTGAGTGAATATGAAAAATGTCTTCAGAATCCAGCATTTTCATATTTTAATCACTTTTAACAGTGACGATAACTCCAGTAACTGGTATTTAATTGGGCACTATAGAGTTTTAAGTGTTATTTTTATTATATGTTTTTTATTGCATGTGTTTGACCTGTAACTGAATGTCAAGCATTTGCAGATACTCACGTAGTAGATATTCCGCAGCATCTTGTTCATAATCTGCGTCCTCTGGGAAATGATCAATGCTCTTACAAACCCCAATAAACGTGCCTGTAAGAAACACACACACACACACACACACATCCAGATGCCTTCACAGTCACACATGCGTCAGTTAATGGGCCAATGCCATTTTCCACATGATTGGACTAATGCTATCAAATCATTAACAATATCAATATCCTCCCATCTAATTAGTCATTCTCAAAACACAGACAGGCAAACACTCTATTTCTCTTTTAAATGGGCAACACATTTTCTCTTTTTCTTATAGTGTCATTCCACATATCAAAAATCATAAACTAAGCTGATTAAAGAGGCATTGATTAAAAAAATGGGTCTCCATTGCTCTTTTTAGTAGTTATGTTCAACAACAAAATCAACAAAATGGTCACCACATGGGGGTACATGTTATTGTGTGAGGTAGATGCCACATATATAAGTTTAGAAACTGTATTTCTGTTGATGTGTGCATAATTGACATCTGTAGAGAAAGTGTATGGTCTGTGCCAACCATCTTTCATAACTGTCTATTCATCATAAACATCTCATACTAGCTTTCGCATTTACTCTCGTGAAGTGAACGCTGCCACTTTGATGCCCTTTTAACAGAGTGAACGCTTCATTACACATTCCATTAAAAGAATTGATGTTGAACTGATATAGGTCAGAGAGTAGGGTGTGAGAGATGGGTCGAAACTAGAGGAAGGCGCATTGTGAGAGAAAGTAAAAATAATTAAATCAATAATTAAATAAATAAATCATCCAACAGGAAAGGGGTTTGTTTTGGCTCCAACTTTGATACATTTATAGCCAACACACTACAAAGAAAATGTGGTAAAATGAGAGTCATGGTAATAAGCGAGAGATGATATAGGATAATAGATATATAACAGAGAATATTGAATAGTGTTTACTATATTCATGAGTAACCCAAAATACTTCAAAGACTAGCATGATACTAGCATGGGACATGGTAAAACTATTGTACAATCAAAAAAAGTAGCAAGGTGATTTTTTATACTTTTATGTATGAGTATGAATATTGGTTACACTTCATTTTAAAGTATCTTTGTTACACTGTAATTATACATTTAAATACTGAGTAATATTAAATAACTACATGTACTTACTATAGGGTTAGTTAGGATAAGGGTTTGGTTTGGTTTAGGGTTAGTTGCATGTAATCATGCATCATTTATAGTTATTACTAACAATGACACTGTAAGTGTAAAACAAAGTGTTATTTAAATAATTCAGTACATTAAATTAAATCAACCATAAAATCTCAACCAATCACTGCATGAAGGTTTCATAACCTTTCTGTCATTTAATTCATTCATTTGATGAATACCAAATTTTTCCATTATCACAGTTGTATTGCAACAATAACTTTGTTTTAGCTGGAAATGATTATCATGTTAGAAATATAACCTAAACATATACTGTTTTTGTTATCATGTCATTCACATAAAAAGCAGTTTTGAAAATAATGTACCTTCCATGCAGCACTGTCTCCAGAGCCCCGAGTGCGTAAGTACCTCTTCATTCTTTCGGTTCGTGTCATTGTCATTGACGCTCTTGGTTCTGCAGACCCCACGCGAGTACAGCCAGTAGTCGGTGCCCACCGCGATGGTCATCAGGCTGAAGGCCGCGAAAGCCCCCGCCGTGGTGAGGAGCATCTGCACTCCACGGTTACACACCCTCATCCTGAACTCTGGTGTTTCTCTGGCATCAGTGTACACTTGTGAGGGCCACGACCGGCTTATCCACAAGGAAATTCATTGCTTTTAACGAACTCTCACATGTCAGTGAAAGTTTTGGCACGCGTCCCTCATGCTGTGCGGTTTTACGCGTTAAGTGAGACAGACAATTCGGGTTTATCTCCTTCAAGTAGGTAAATCCTCATGTTGACGCTCCAAACTTACCTTACACATCAAAAATCAACTCCAAGAATAACTTTCTCCCAAAAGTCATTGCGGTGATGTCAGATTTTCTCCGTATTCCCTCAGATAAGTGAAGTTTGCCCATGACTGAAGTGTGCGCATTCCCGTGGAACATGCTGAGGTGGTTTTGGTGGAGTTTCTGCTGGGTCTCTGTTCGTGCGTGTGAATGTAAAGCACCGCCTCTTACTTTGCGCTCGATAGTTCAAAGTTACGCAATGTAAAAGAGCATCTGTACAATTTAAAGAAGAACATGCACTAAATTAACTCGACGTCATTTTAAAACTGTAAAAATTAGGTGGGACTTTTAATTGCGTATAAGAGGCGACACGTTAATAGCAACACGATTTTAGCGCATATTTAATTGATGTTTAATGTATTGCTCTCTTTTTAGACCACTTTAAATTTAATTAGAGTTAAAAAAACTTTTTTTTTTTTTTACAAAAACTTATTTCGGTCCTCACAGACAATTTTTCAAAACAAAAATGTTATATAAATCTTATAAAAAATGATGAAATCGTCAATTAAATCATATAAAATGACTGTAAAAAAGATGGACACTGCTATTATAATTATAATAAAAAATGTTTTACAGGTATACATTAAGTTGCTACATTGTAGCCTATTATTCGGTATTCTGCTTATGTAAAAGTTCCAATGGTCATGTTGAATGTAACATGAATGATAATGTTCAGCCTGACTGTATGTTTCATAATCTACAGTCGCTGCTTTATATAATACTTTTATTCTCAGGAAACTATTTGTGTCCCAATGATGACTTACTACAATGACTGATATATTAAGACTGATATTACTGATATTATACTGCAGCGGGTGGTGAAAACCGCCCAGCGCATCACTGGGACTCCACTACCTGCCATCGAGCACATCCAGAGGAAACGCTGTCTGCATCGAGCTCGCAGCATCCTTAAGGACTCCTCTCACCCAGCCCACAGACTGTTTTCTCTCCTGCCTTCCGGCAGGCGTTTCAGGTGCCTCCGGACCAGGACCAGCAGACTAAAGAACAGTTTTTTCCCCAGAGCTGTCTCTTTATTAAACTCTAACCCTCATTGATCCCACTCCCCTTATATACTGATTGACTCTCCTCTCCCTCCTCACACCTGCCTCCATTTTGTTATTTGCAATACTATAATGTTCATTTGCACTGCTGACTGTTATTACAGTAACAACTGTTTACATATGCATCTTGCACTACTACCTTGACTGGAATATGCTCATTTGCACTGCCGACTGTTTATTTACAGTACCGACTGTTATATATACATTGCAATATCGTACCTTAACTGTAATATGCAATTACTTTCCACTGCACTCACTCGGATAGCTTCTGTCCAAACTTTATTTGCACTACTTTAAATCCATTGTTATACTGCTCATTAGCCTAACTTATACATATATCTACTTGTAAAATTCTGTTTATAGTAATATCCATCTGTATATTATGCTCACATTCTGTTTATAGTATTCATAGTACATATCTATCTGTAAAATTATGTTTATAGTAACAGCCATCTGTATATTATATTCAGTACATATCTATCTGTAAACATTCTGTTTATAGTAATAGCCATCTGTATATTATTATATTCAGTACATATCTAGCTGTAAATTCTGTTCACAGTAATAGTTATCTGTATATTATATTCATAGGACAATCTATCTGTAAATTTTTGTTTATAATAGTATTCAACTCTATATTTATTCAGTACATATCCATGTTCTGCACTTATGAACCACTGTATATCCTGCACTTGCTGCTATTGCACTTCTGGTTAGACCTAAACTGCATTTCGTTGCCTTGTACCTGTACTTGTGTAATGACAATAAAGTTGAATCTAATCTAATCTAATCTAATTAAAACCATGGATACTATATATATATAGGCCTATATATATATATATATATATATATATATATATAAAGATTTAACTCTGTATTTTACAAAAATAATAATTGTCCCAGTTTTTCAGTATCATGGTGTATACACACACACGTTGGGTTTCTGCTGTGTTTTATGGGGACATTCCATAGACGTAATGGTTTTTATACTGTACAAACTGTAGTATATTCTATCCCCTTACACTAACACCTAAACCTACCCATCACACAAAACTTTCTGCATTTTTAGATTTTCAAAAAATATCTTTATGTATGATTTATACACTTGTTTCCTCATGGGGGCCAAAAATAAATGTCCCCACAAGGTCAAAATGTACTATACTTGTGTCGAGACATTTGGTCCCCATAACAAAGCCACAAATGAAAATAAAATGCTAGTAAAAAATCCTATAATTTTCAGATAAATTTCAGACAATTTCTTGTGAATGGGCCCCCGTAGGTTTAAAGGGACTCATAACAACACAATTTTACAAGTTTTGAACACACGGATTGGCATTTTAAAACTTCAGCTTTAATAATCCACATAGCATAAATAAACAACATGCAAAATATATCTCAATCACCAGCGATAGCCCTCCCCCAAAGCCAGCCACTGCTGCTGTCTGGATGTTAATGTGTTTGTGTCGTTGTTGACATGCATCTGTCTTGCATAGTATAAAAACTCATTTTGGGGGATTGATTCTTGTACAGGAAGCCCTTTAAAGTCTTCATCATTAAAACATGATAGAAAAACTAAAAAATGAACCAGGGCAAGGGGTTTACAATGCTAGAATGCGCACGTTGTTTTTCCCTCAAAGGTTTGACAATTACTTTGATCACGTAAAGGCCACATTATTAATTTACAGTTGTACACACATGCCAAAGCGATTTAATAGTTCAGGACAGGAACGGTAATAAGGCTGTCAGTTTGTATAATCACTTATTTAATCTGCACGTTCTCATGAAACATCCAGTTAAAATAACAGCTTTTCTACCCTTCGTTCTGGCTTTCGCATCTTTAGTTCAGGATAGAGGTCCTTCATAAACTTGTATCCTTCCATATACACTATACAATAAATATTATCTTTACATTATCCTCACTTTTCCATTCATCACCTCGGGAAAAGCAGATTATACTTATGTTATCACTGTTTACATGATCACACGATGTGTTTTCATTTGGAAGACTAGAATACTTATATTTCTATTTCATATATCTAATTACAAAATGAAACATTAACAAATAGAAATGTTTAAACACCATCACCCTTATAAGGATCTATGCTACAACAGATCCAACCATTACTGACACACTTGGTTAATAAGTAAACACCGAGTTAAAGAGCAAGGGCTCTACCAGGCATGCATAGGGTAGACTAAAACTCCTTATGGAGTCTGTTTAACACAGACACATGGCGCATAATGAGCTCCCTAAACACTGCAGACAACCCCAACCAAATATATGGCACATTAGGGTTTCAGCCAAGACTGCTAGTTGGAGTTTTTCAGCTCAAGAATCACATTCTCTGCAGCCAGTGATATGCACTGAACAACCTCTGATTCAATTCACAGCACTAACGCACTTTATCGAGGCTTGCAACCGCATGCACCTGTCATCTGTTTGCAAATCAGTTGAAAAGAAATGGTGAAACTTAATACTTTAAACACAATAAAGGTAGAAATCAGACTGCAATTGCAAATCAGAAGTCAAATAGCAATAGCATTTGTTCTGTGCCCTCATAGATGTCTCATTATCCGCAAGCTTATTTTCATCTATTTGTTTCATATTACTTAAAGCTACAGTCTGTTTTTGATTTCATATTGTGTCGGGGTTTCAGAAAGTTTCCTTCTCAAACTCTTTGATTTTTTTAACCCTAAAATGGCTCAATAAAAAAAAATCGAATTCCTCCACAAAAGAGGAAAAAAAAAACAATAATGCTTTGGTAAATCATAATTCTGACATTAAATGTTTAAATTATGACATATTAAGTCATAATTATGAGTTAAAAAGTCAAAGTCATAAAAAAAAATCATAATTTTAATTCTAAGAATAAAATAAATGATGGCATTAAAAGTCATATGACAAAAACTTAATTATATCAAAATTATGACAAAAAATCATATATATAAACAAATTCGGCTTTTTATGAGCTAATTTTGACTTTTTGTTATTGTGACTTGGTATGTCATAATTTCGACTTTCATGTCATAATGGCCTAGTGTTCAAATTTCAACTATTTATATCATAATTATGGCTTTTTATGTCATAATATTGACATAAATATGACTTGATCTCATAAATATGTCATAACAGGAGCACAGATTTCAAATATCAATGTTTCTTGAAAATTACTTTCTACATCTGTAAGATTTAGTTTTAATATCAGATTTCGATTAATTCCTACCAAAGGTAAACAATCAACATATTTTTGCCTCTAAACTAAAGTGATCTGTTTTAACATAAAAATGTTGACTTTCAAAGCTTGATGTGCATGCTTTTGAGTTGCATGTAAATTATAAATGAAGCCTGATGGCCTATATTCCCTCCAGCTATCATGACATACACAAATAATTAATTTTTAAGAGCATCTCATGAACAGAAGCCATTATGCCAGTAGCAAACTAAAGGCCATTAGGATATCATTATTTGACTGTTGTGCTTCTGATGATATGCTAATGCTGAGAAGCTCAGAGCAAGCTGAAAGATATCAACCATTTAAACGAACATCCAGGAATGCTTGAGCGTATTTGCTTATCTATCATTTACCGACGCACTGGAACTTCACCGAATTAAAATCAGATTTGAACTTAAAAGGTTCAAGGTTGCGTAAGGCTTAATTAGCTCTGGAGAAACAAATCCATTAGTGCTGCATGTTGTCAGGCTAATTCATCTGGAAACGAGGGGCTGCAGTTAAAAAGCTGACTGGATATATGGAGAGAATGCATAAAAGAAAGAGGTAGGATAATTCTCTTGGAGATGAAAAGACAAGACATTCTCATGGAGACTATGAATACACTCTTTTATAACCGTTCTCTCTCCTCTGTCAAATTCAATTTCAAGAGTTTCCGAGGCCTTGGTTGAAAAACTGAGTATAATCCTGGTTTGGTTCTGTTTGATCCTGCTGGTTTTGTGCCTTTTTAAGTGAAGAGAGAGGACAATCAAGATGCACTGGGACAAAATAATGCTTTCTGGGTAATACGAGCGCCTCCTCCTCTCACACGACCTAAAGGAGCAATCGGTTGGAGTTTGGCATTAAACCTGAATAACAAACTCAGGGTTGGTGTAGGAGAAGCCTTGGAATTCATTTTGGTCCAGATTCATAATGAAGAGTTTGTCGGTTGGCGTCAGCTCAACCACCATCTTGGTGAACTCCTTGTCGAAATTCCCAGTGTCGCGTCGATTTTTCTGGAAGAAAAAGAGAGAAAGAGAGTTATGAATGTGACCATGAAACTGATCATAACGTTTATCAAATCTGATCAATTGTTTGGGTTAGAACTACTGTGCAAAAGTTTTGGGTCAGTAAGATTTTTTGATGGTTTTGAAAGAAGTCTTTTATTATATTATATTTTTCTGATGGTAAAGCTGAATTTTCAGCATCATTACTCCAGTCTTCAGTGTCACATGATCCTTCAGAAATCATTCTAATATGATGATTTGCTGCTCAAGAAACATTTCTTATTATGATGAATGTTAAAAACAGTTGAGCTGCTTAAAAATTTTTTTTTTTCAGGATCATTTGATAAATAGAAAGTTCAAAAGAGCAGCATTTTCAAATAAATTTCTTTCAAAATTCATAATCGTTCATATAATAAAAAGTATTATATATATATATATTTTTTTTTTTTAAATCTTACAGACCCCAAACTTTTGAAGTTGCATAAATTAACATGAATTAATCACTGTGTTGAGAAAGAACAAAGAACGATGTATATTTATAAATGAATAACATTAATAGATGTTGTAAGGATATTCAACAAGAAAAACTTGATCCATGGGAAATTGCTCATGAAAATGCTAATTGGTTAACGTTATCCAATAGCCCACAAGGCCTTGGTGACATCAGCAGAAAAGTAAAATGATTTCAGAGGCGGAGCAAGTTGATGATTTAGGCACTTTGGAAAAAAATCCCGAAACACCAAGAACGTGTATTAAGAAATCGAATAGGGACCATTTAGGTTTTATGTTGACTTTAAAGCTAACGTCCATCATTATGAATGCATATCTGTAAGACAACACAAAAAACATCACAGAGGATAATCAGAGCAGAAGTCAGAAACGGCAAAAGAAGACCAAGAGGAGGAAACTGATGAGGAGGAACCCACAGCTGGTCACATCAGAATCAGAAACTCAAGACAAAAACAGAACTTTGAGAGTCAGTCTGGAATAGGCAGAATCAAAACACAAAAAACATAGAGGGACAGAACAGAGGAGAGCAGACTGGACCATTAACATCTAAAACACACTCATGAGAATGAGATGAGCGTCTGGACATCAAGTCCAGCCGCCAACTGGAGACAAAACAGCTCAAGAAAGTTCTGCTAAACACATAAACCAGGAACAGAGACACCAAATGCCCTTTCAGTCAAGACGGGACAATCAACAAGGTCCTACCTTCTGCTAGAGGCCCAAACCAGCTCAAGAATTAGGGCCCTTGGAGAGTACTTCCTGAGAGTCTGGTCCCTGTATCTACTCAATAACTGCGCCATCATGTTCTCATGAGAAGTCCAAAAGCAACAATTTTTATAAAACACTGCATTTGTTCTCATATGGATCTGCTGTTCGCTGATGGTTATATTGCAGGTATGCAATTGGTAATAGTTATTAAGCATGTACGAGTTCAGAAGAGTTGATCGAATATGTTTAACACTGGTCAATTAGTGAAAGTGTACTTGCATTGTGGTATTAACTATTCACATTGTGAACATTTATCACTATTTGTCACATTTTATGTCAATAATCATCCTTTCCCTGCTGGATTATCCTCAAGTATCTGGTATGCAGTAGCTGGAATTTGTTTTCTTTATACTCAATGGAACATTGAAAAGATTTTTTTTTTTGAAAGAAAGAAAGAAAGAAATTAACACTTTTATTCAGCAAGGATGCATTAAATTGATCAAAATACCAATAAAGATAAAATGATTATATTTCAAAGAAACTTTCTATTCATCAAAGAATCCTGAAAATAAATGTTTCAGGTTTCCACAAAAATAAGAAATGTGTTTTTAAATCATAATTATATTTTACTTTATTTTTGATCAAATAAATGCAGCCTTGGTGAGAAGAAGAGACTTCTTTCAAAAACATAAATCTTACAGACTCGGAAACATTGAGAAATATTAAAGACATATTTTAAACTGCAGACATATATTCACCAGCTGTATTCATATTCATCTAAAAATGATGGTACATATTATGTCCTGTATTTTAACGTACATATCTAAAATGTCATTATCCAGATATTTTGTTTTCGGCACTGTTTGTGTGCGCAAGAATAAACACAAAGGAGGAAAATATACAGACATACAGAGATCATTAATATATTCCAAATACATATTCATATATTTTCTTCTATAGAAACAGTCCGTCCACAGTTTTACAGTAATTTGATCCAAACACTGCCAGGCACAGGTAACAAGTCAAAAAATCTCATACATCACAGATTTGGCAGAATAATGACATAAAAAGATATGTTCTCGTAGGTAGTTACAACATCATCATCATCATGTCTGGAATTAAGTTGTTGTAGTTACATCACTATCATTTCCAGTTGGTTTAAGGATGTGGTTATGAGTATCCAAGCAGCACTTGGTTTGGAAAACTACACGTTGCATGACCAGCTCCTAAACTTTTATCTCTGACTTGGCACAGTTTCACACAAACACACGTACGACACCCAACCGAAAAAAGCACTAAGATGGGGTGACCCAGTAAACATCCTGATCAATAAGTGGTAAATGGTTCATCTGAGGCGCATGGTTCGTGTAAGTGTGTGTGTGTTATAGGGAGACAGATAGATTTGGCAGCTATATTTAAAATTCTAAAGATATGTTACATCAGAGGCAATGAAAGAATCTCATAAAACCTGTCACTGACATGTCCATGTCACATTTCACTCCAAACTGGGAAAAAAGATGAAACATTTGGGAATATACGGAGCCCCCGGACATGACATGCGGACAAAATAAATTAAGAATTCGCTCCCTCGTTTTGGTTTAAATAAAACAAGGAAATTAATTATCACAACGTGGCCACAATCGGTCAAAATTAAGGTACAAATTATTATATTGTGTGCATGATATACTTTTTAAAAAAAAGGGGACAAATTATTAAAACGTGCTGACGTATTATTAAGTCGTGGGAACGAACTCTTAATTCGTGGCCACAATGTCAATATTTTTTCTTCCAGCATTTTATGTGAGGGGCTCTGTAACGATAAAGAAAATTAAACCTATTTTTAAAACGATCTTTTTTTTTGCATTGTGACGTTTTCATCACAATTAAGCCTGTTATTTGTTTGATTCTCATTAAATTGTCATAACAATAATGTCACAATGTAACAAAAAAAAATCATTATGCTCCCAAAACAGGCTCATTTCTTTTTGCAAAAAATATTGATTTTGGAGTCAAATGGGACGTGGACACTGGATTCACCCAGATATTTTTTAGTTTTTTTTAAGACCCGTAACACTACAGTCCATGATATACAAGAATCAAATCCTCGAAACCTCGCTCACACTCACTCATTATAAGTTCATTTACAAAGTTAGTCAATCTCTCCCCTTAATCCTTTGAATCAAACAAGAAATAATAAGAAATATAGATTGAAATTACCTCCATCAATCTGGTTGAACTCTCTCATTGGCTCATATGTATATGTAATTTCAAGATCTGTAATCTCATTGGTCCCTATATTGTGCTTGGCTAAAACTGGCTACTTGGATTTCACAGATGCAAAACTTGGATTAATGTACGAGAAGCCCTGAAATTCTTCTTGGTCCAGGTTTTGAATCACTTCTTGGTCAGGAGGGGTCAGGACGGGAGGATGGCGGGTGAAAAAACGATCAAAGTTCTCTGCGTCTCGACCGCACTGTGGAGAAGACGAGAGAAGAGAGATATGGGATGGGAAAATGATGATACGGCGTGAGCAACCAAATGAGGAATTCATGACAAATGGAAGCCTCAAATGCGGAAAAAAAGAAATGGGAAAGAATCCATCCAAAAGTGTGGCAATAATAACAGCAACAGTACTAACAGTCTTAATTGAGGGGATGTGTAATGATAGAAAATGATGAGCACTGTATTGCATAACTATTGGCAGTCAAAGGATTACAATCACCCTCCTGCAAAACTTTTCATGCACATCATTTTCTGTGGTGGAAACATATTTCTGATGCTGCAAATGATTTTACTGTTACAGAATGCAAGTCAGCACATGTTAAAGCAGGATTTCGTTAGGTGCAGCATTCAGAAAAATGTGATCCGTGGAATTAGACAATTCCAAGTATTTCAAAAGAAGTGAGAGAGTGAAGAGGGATGGTGAGAAAATAATACGGTATCTGTATCCAAATCACTTACCTGTGAATGGATGAAATCATTTTAATGAAATATTTAAATGTTTATTCTGAACTTGGGCAGGGCTTACTGGCCAATCAGCCCACAGTCAAATGCATTATTAGACAAATACACTTATTATCTAACATTAACCTGACTCCGGCAGCACTGTTATATGGTCATCTATGCACAAAGACTCGCCATAAAGAAGTGAAAATTAATAAAATAATAAAATGAAACATAAAATACTCATAATACTCGCAATTTCTATTAAATGCATTTGGTAACAAATAAGAGCAGGTGTTTAGTAATGATCTGAAAAATCTCTTTAGCCCCTCTTAACATGTTCGACATGATTTTAAATGCCTAGTTGCCATGGATACACTCATAAAAGATATGCTTAAAAGCTTAAAAATAAAACATTGGCAATTACTTTAGCATTATTGTCACTTTAATTATTAGAACTAAACTTTGTTGCAACAGCTATGAATATAAAATTGCATATATACACCATACAAAACATTTTGGGTCAGTACGATTTTTTAACATCAATGAATAAAATAAATACCGTTATACAACAAGGATGCATTAAATTGATCAAAAGTGACAGTAAAGAATTTGACATTGTTACAAAAGATTTCCATTTCAAATAAATACTATTCCTTTAAATGTTCTATTCATCAAAGAGTCCTGAAAATATTCTATCCCGGTTTCCACAAAAATATGAAGCAGCACAACTATTTTCAACATTCATCATAATAAGAAACGTTTCTTGAGCAGCAAATCAGCATATTAGAATGATTTCTGAAGGATCATGTGACACTGAAGACTGGAGGAATGATGCTGAAAATTCAGCTTTGCAATCACAGGAATAAATTATATTTTAAAATATATTCAAATTGAAAACAGTTATTTTAAATTTTAATAATTCACACTATTACTGTTTTTAAATATCTTTCCGAACAGTAGTGTGTGTATATATAAAAGCAGTGGATTACCATTAATCGCTTGTACATTGTTCAGCCAAATCAGCTGTTGTTTTATCATTAATAACTTATTTTTAAAGTGTGCTATACTTCCTTAAAATAAATGCCATTCATACATTTTCGTGTGGTTTAAGTGTCCAAATATGTTTTGGGGTCACTGTATTTCCACATCCTGTGTCAGACCACACTTAACAACACTGAAAACCCATAAAATGCTTAAAGTCTTAAAATGCTCCATTGTTGTTTTCTACAGCATTTGTGCATCTCAATCTAAAAGCTAACCTTCACATATTAGTGTTCACATAATCTTTGCGGTTTAACAGCGAAACATGAACTGTGACGTTTTACTTCCTGCACTGAGCCGGGTGGAACCACAGCATCTTGGCCACAAGCACAAAATCTTCTCGGAAAATTAGGCACTTAAATAACAGAGATATGCTAAAATACAGTGTACAAGGAGATAGAGAAGTGTAAAAAGGATGCCATTGTACTTTTATTACCACACGTGCCGCAATGCACCCTCCTGATATAAGCAAAGTCACACTATTTAGATGGTCCACTTTAGACATTCTACTACTAGTAACTTTGCAACTACATGTAGACTAACTCTCATTCATTTGCAACTACATGTCAACTAACTCTCATTAGAATATTATTAGACTTTTAGGTTAGGGTTAGTAGAATAAGTTGACGCAAAGCTACTTACAGTCTGTAGAATGTCTTTTGGGGGACAATCAAAATACAGTGTTAAGCCTGGGACACACCAAGCCGACGTCAAAGAACTAGCGGCGACGAAAGCCGACCGAGTTGCCGCCTCTCGGCCAAAAAGCTGTGCTTGAACACACCAAAAGGACTAAAGGCGAATGTCAACTAGCATGTGCGTTCTGCGACCTGCGTGTAAGTAAATATCTGTCTGTATCATCAGACATCAATAGTCTATTTTCATCATTCAAAAAGGGAAACCAAAAATAGGACTGCAAACATACAAACCGTAAACAAAGCAGCGCTTGCTTACAGTTTTGAATATCAATCCCGTTGATCACTTTCATCATTCCAGACGGCTCATGTTATTATAAAAATATTTGTGCATTCGAAAGCTCATGCAAGATGACGTAAAATTATAGGCATTCTGTGAGTACCGTCTTAACTTCTTAGCTCGCTTTCATCAATTTCGCTTTTATTCTTGTGCACTGACTCGTTCGCTAAGCTGAACAGCCAGCCAGAGTTCGCTCTCTCTCACCGATGGCCCAACGGAGATTCAATATGCTGAATCAGCCCAAAAACCCAGATGGCGTCTGACTACATCCAAACAGAAAAACTAAGTAATGTTTCCCCACATACTTGGTGTGTCCCGGCCTTTAGCGGACAGTCTACTATAAAATTATAAAGTTAGTAGAATGTCTGAAGTGGACTATCGAAATAAAATGTAACCAAACACACACACACACACACACATACAAACAGCTGCATTATTACTTACTGCTTTAGGTTTGAAGGGGGGTTGAACTTCTTTGTTTTGCAGCTTTTCCCAGTCCATGTAGCGGAAGAAAGCGTGTTCCTTAATGTCTCGTTCTCCCTCCGGTCCACAACCCAGACGCTTCCCTGGGTGCTTGGTCATCAGCTACAAACAAGTCAGAATGTCTGTTAGTGTATCCAAGCCAAAATGTATAAAGCGTGTGCTTGTGTGTGTCACCTACCCCCTTGCATATGGCCACTGCTTCTTTTGACATGGATTTCGGGTAAGATACATGATGCTCCATGATGGACTGGAACAGCTCATCTTCATCCTCACCATCAAAAGGGGGCTAAAGAGGTGGAAAAACATTGGCATCACTGTATCTATCACAATTTCTTTTGAAACCGGCTCATCCGATCGGAATTTAGACCCAGAATGAACGTAGCATTAGTTTACCTGTCCCGCCAGCATTTCATACAGGAGAACTCCATAAGCCCACCAGTCAACAGACTTCCCATACGGTTGATATGCTATGATCTGTTACACAGAAGAGCATTTATATGCCTGGTGTACACTCGCTCTAATTCACACAATACACTCATATATTCATACACACCTCTGGGGCAATGTAGTCTGGAGTGCCACAGAAGGTTTTGGTTGTGGCCCCATCAAACATGTTCTCTTTGCACATGCCAAAATCAGCTATCTTAATGTGGCCTTCAGAGTCCAACATCACATTATCCAGCTTCAGATCTCTACACAAACCCAGGGCACAAAGAACAGTTCACATACACACGTTTATTAGTAATCATTTGCTATCACAACAATTTGATTACAGTTCTTTAATAACAATGCAATGCATCATGAAATTTGATTCCATTATTTTGGTTCTATTCATAATTTAGTTAAAAAAACACAAATTAACCGAGGGAAAATTGACACAACAGTGGTATATTGACAAAAAATAATGCATTGCAATTGTCGCATTTAACTTTTATGCTTAGATTCCACCGTTCAAATTAATTTTATTTTTTTACCATGTCAAACCAAACATTTACAGTCACAAACAAACAAACATGTCACCTGTAAATAATGCCCTTAGAATGAAGAAAGAACAAGCCGATGGCAATCTCTGCAGCATAGAACCTGATGGTAAACAAAAAATAGAATTAAAACCAGTTAAAATACTGATCCGATGTAGAAATAAATCTAAACAACAGTAGTTTTGTTGGTTGGCATAAACGTTAATATTCAAAATTAGACACACCACAAATCGATGACTATGGTGATTGCTTTTATAGAATTCCGACAACAGTAATATTTTAAAATACTTAAAACATTTTTTTCTTTTGAAAGAAGTCTCTTCTGCTCATCAAGGCTGAATTTATTTGATCAAAAATACAGTAAAAATAATAGTATTGTGAAACATTATTGCCATTTAAAATAACTTTTTCAATTAGAATATATTTTAAAATGTAATTTATTCCTGTGATGGCAAAGCTGAATTGTCAGCAGCCATTAAAGTCTTAAAAAAATATATACTACTTTGTTCAATAAATAATTAAATGAATAATTTTCTCATTCATTTTGTCATTATTCACGTGTTTAGTGTGTTTGGGAGTAAATACATACACAGCATGGGGTTCCTTAAATTTTCCCACTTGTTGTATCTGATACATCAAATCTCCACCATTGATATACTCCATCACGAAGTAAAGGCGGTCCTACAAACAACAACACCACAATTGAGTAGGAGATCATAGTGTTTGTCACGTGTATGTGAATCTGTTCTGTGTGGGATGTTTACCATGGTCTGAAAGCACGAGTGGAGGTGGGTGAGGAAGGGTGGTTTGCCTGACTGAGCGAGAACTCTCTTCTCCACCATAGTGCATTCCACATCATCATCCTGAATGACCACGTCCTTCTTCAAGATCTTCACTGCGTACAGCTCATCTGAGCCTTTACGCTCGGCAAGCATCACCTAGAGAACGACAGAGCATGAATACTGTGATAGACATTCAAATAATTTCATTATTAATTGATAGTTTATTTCAATGTAAAATAAATGTGTAAATATTGAGTAATTATGTATAATTGACATGATGAGAGATAAATTACATAATATGAAGCCTAGAAATGACATGTTTTTTGTTAAACGTCCCATATGTATTTAATTTATAAATAAATTTGCTGTTAAAAAGGTCTCTTTAAATTATTTAATGATAAGTATGGCCTACAATGTTGTGTTTTTAATAGTTTTTTTTCCTTATAATTTTCTGACTACTCAAGTCTTGAAAAATAACAGACTTTTAAATCCTTTTATAGGATACTAAACATTCACTACCATTCAAAGGTTTGGGGTTTGTAAGATTTTTTGGTAACACTTTATTTAACAGTGTCCTTCTTATATACGTTATATGCACTCACTGTAGTAATAACACCCAACTAACCCCAGATCAAACCCTAACCCTATAGTAAATACATGTAGTTAATTAATCTACTCAGTACTTAAATGTATAATTACACTGTAACAAGGACACATTAAAATTAAGTGTAACCGATTTTCTTTTTAATGTTTTTGAAAGCCTCTTCTACTCACCAAGGCTGTGCTTATTTGATCAAAAAAAAAAAATACAGTATATTGTAAAATAATATTACAAATAAGAATAAGCATTTTCTATTTAAATATATTTTAAAGTGTAATTTATTCCCCTAATGGCAAAGCTGAATTTTCACCATCATTACTCCAGTCTTCAGAGTCACATGATCCTTCAGAAATATTGACTGTATTGTCACTTTTAAATTATTGTCCTTGCTGAATAAAAGTATTAATTTCTTTAAAAAAAATATATAAACAATAGTGTGTGCTACCTTGCCAAAGCTGCCTTTGCCCAGCACCATGATGAAGTTGAAGTCTTGAAGCTTCATGCGGTCTTGGTTGCCATTGGCATCATATTTGGAGATATCGTTCTTTGAAGAGCCATCTATATTCTTAGTGCCAGGGCCGATCTTGGCTCTCTGGAGTTTTTGGAAGAAGAAAAAACAAAAAACATTCAGAATATTGTCAGAAAGGGAGGAAAGCTAGATGTAAAAAATAAATAAAAAATGTGTCAACAAAATGGGAAGGTAGATTTCACCTCAAATTTCTGCCTCAGTTCTTCATTGCCCTCCTCTCCATCTGGCGGAACTGGAACATTGAAATATTCCCCTTCCTCTTGGCCCAGACACTTAAACCTACAATTTAAATCTACAGTTTAAAACGATGGTCTCAAACCTCGAGCACTGAGGTCTGATGTGCGGGTGTATCCCATCATGTTAGTGCTTACCATCCATCGACACCTTGTTTCTGCAGCTCGGAGATGCCAAAAGACATGGCCCCCATGAAGTCATTTCTGCTGGTCAGATCCCAATCCCACACCTCCACTGACAAACGCCTGTCTTTATCTGTATCTTTGAGGTTACTATGGTGGCATGAAGATGGAAAGAGACATTACACACACGTAAAACATCCACATCCACACAACTGCATTGCAGAATGGTTTATTTTTCACTCACAAGCTGAAGTGTTCATCCCAGGTAGGATTGAGGGAGCACTTGATGGTTTTGGTCTTCTGCTTGCTCTCGCTCTTTGGGTCTGGAATTAATTTAAGCTTCACGTATGGATCTGATAGTCCATTTGGATCCATTGGCACCAAGTTACGAGCCTCCTTGACTATAAATTAAAAAACACAATGTGAAAACCAATGAATGCAGGACTTTATAGCATTATTATATCTTCAGAAACCTTATAACTCCATTTGATCTAAATTAGATTTCATCTAATTCATTTCAGTGTTATCTCAATTAACGAAAATGATTTTTAGTAGTTTTAGTTGACAACAATACCACTGATCTAAACTAAATTTCTAAACTACAGTTGCTAGGCAGTTGCTAGGGTGTTCTTAGGTAGTCGCTAGGCTGCTAGGGCGTTGTTAGATGGTTGCTAGGCAGCTTCTAGGTTTAACAGGTAATCTGGGTTTGTGTCTGTTTCTGGTTTTAGTTTATTTTTTATTATTTAGTTTATTATGTTTTTTCATTGTTTGATTTATTACGCACCTGTGTCTTGTTTTCTTGATTAGTTTGTCTTTGTATTTAAGCCCAGTGTTTTGTTCAGTTCACTGTCTGATCTCATCACATTTAACCAGTCGTTCTGCTCATGTTTCTGACAGTTGCCTGAGCACTTTGTGTTTATGTTGAATAAAACAACTGCCTGCGCTTAGGTCTAGCACTTTTATTTCGTGTAGTTTCCAGCTGCGTGTGACATTAGGCTGTTCTGGGTGTTGTTAGACGGCATCTAATGTGTTTTGTGTGTTTGATAAAATATTGCTACCATGCTGCTGGGTGATTGTTCATGTTTTTTGGTGTTTGCTCAGGCATTGCTATGCTAAGGTTTGTTGTTTGATCAGGCTGTGCCAGGCAGTTGCCATGGTGTACTAGTTAGTTGCTAGGATTATATTATAACAATGTCAACTGCAGTACACCTTTTGACACTCAAGAATGTAAGAATGCTATAAATAATAGGCAAATTGTATGAAACTTCAGCTATCAATATACACAGCCCTCTAAATGTAGCTCTAGAGAGTTGATGGATGAGTGAGCTGCTGTGAATGGGATGTGGGGCGATCGTTGGCGGATTGATCTCATGTTTCCAGAGGATGCTGTTTCTGCCCAAGGCAAAAAGAGCTGAGAAAAACACAGACTCGTTTAGAACACTTTGTTGCAGAGTTTCTTTATTTTATTTTATTGAGAATCTAGAAATCATCTTTAGCCAAGCTAAAAACATTCAATCTTCACCATTTCTGCAACATTTCCATTCCATTCTGTTCTCTTGTTCTACTGATTTGCATGCTTGGCTGAAAGTTTAAGCTAGTAAAGCAGTTTGCTTTCTGCCCAGCTAATATATCACATAAGCCACAACAGCACTGACCATATTTGCTTATAACATTCCATATTCAAAACCAGCACAGCTGTGGGTTTTCTAGTTTCTGAACAAAGCCCTTCCTCAGTAACTTCAGTCCATAAAGATGAGTAAATTATCATCAGAGCATTTGTTTGGAAAAGCAACTGACCAATAAAAAAAAGAAGCACAAATTACATAAACATCCAGTGCATTTTATTTTAGCTGTTTATCTCATCTAAACCGGTAACACTATACAATAAGGTTCCATTTGTAAACACTAGTTAATTGCAATGAAAAATACTTCTAAAGCATTTATTAATCTTAGCTCATGTTAATTTCAACATTTACTAATACATTAAAATCAAAAACTGACATGAACTAACAATGAACAGTTATGTTTTTAAGTTTTAACGTTAAAAGGGTCATGAACAGGGAAAACCAATTTTCCTTGAGCTTTTGACATATAAGAGGTCATCACACTATAAGAATATCCTATAAGTTTCAGAACTGAAAACGTCCTTGTTAGTCCAAAAACAGCTTTTATTGTAACCAGGGCCAGATAACAACTCGTTGTGGAATGTGCAACCTTTCATCTAAATGTAACGCTGTAACACGATTAGTAAACCTTGAGAACTGTAATAGTAAAAATGTGCTTAAAGTTTTCGAGAGAGTTCCGCACGTAATACTTGTCTATTTCATATGCAAAGATGTCAGCCAATCACAGCCGTGGGCGTTTACACTAAGTCTCACAGCAGACACGCCCCTTCAAACAGAGCGTTCAAATCAGAGGCTAAAATCAGGGTAGGACATTTTTTTAATGTAAAAATCATACTAACATTATAAGTGCACCCCAGGAAACATTATAAAACAATAAAACAATGCAGTTTATGACCCTTTTAACAAAGATGGACAAATACTGAGACAAATGTATTGCTCACTGTTAATTAATGCATTAACTAATGGGACCTTATTGTAAAGGGTTAACTCTGTAACAATAAAATCTGTATCCATGCCAGGACCAAATATCCGCACACAGGTAGTGCAACCTAAAAGACTATATTGTAGTGTCTTGAGGTTATAAAACCAGACAACCAATCAGATCAACCAATCAGATAACCAATAACCAAACGTGTTATTTTTGCTGGTCAAGGTGATTTACATCGGTTTTAGCTGGTCCTCAACTGAACACTTGAGTTCAGCTAGATTAGCCTGAGCATCTGAAAAGTGGCCAAAAGCTAAAAAACAGGGGTTAGAAAGATTTTTTTTATGTTTTTGAAAGAAATCTCTTATGCTCACCAAAGCAGCATTTATTTGATCAAAAATACAATAAAAACAGTAAAATTGTGCACATTTATTACAATTTTAATATATTTTAAAATGTAATTCCTGTGATGGCAAAGCCATTACTTCAGTCCAGTCTTCAGTGTAACATGATTTTTTCAGAAATCATTCTAATATGCTGATTTGGTGATCAAGAAACATTTCTTACTATTATCATTGTTGAAAACAACTTACGCCCCTTAATATTATGTGGAAACCTTACACATTTTATTCAGGATACTGTAATGAATATCAAGTTCAAAAGAACAGCATTTATTTGAAATGGAAATCTTTTGTAACATTATAAATGTATTTAATGTCACTTTTGGTCAATTTAATGCGTCCCTGCTGATTAAGTATTAAATTCTATCAATTAAGTATCATACTTTTGAATGATATTGTATAGACCAGCCTGACCAGGCCAAGAGACCAGCTAAAACCAGCAAACCA
Organism: Rutilus rutilus; assembly: GCF_951802725.1. NCBI lineage: Eukaryota > Metazoa > Chordata > Actinopteri > Cypriniformes > Leuciscidae > Rutilus > Rutilus rutilus. The sequence goes on along the minus strand of NC_140210.1, from coordinate 8,236,078 downwards.
AGACATTGCTATGTGGATGATTTGGTTGCCAGGACATTGCTATGCGATTGCTAATGTGTTCTGAGTAGTTACTATGTGTGCTATGTGGTTACTAGGGTATTTCAGATGTTACAGTGTTCTGGGTTTTTGCAGGGGGTGCTGTGAATTTCTAAATTACCTGAATTTAATAACATATATGTATACAAACTGTGTGTGTGTGTGTGTGTGTTTGTGAACTTACTGGTCACGGCGAGAACATAATTTGTGATACTAGCACTGATATGGAGCCGTCCTCTCCTCTCGGTGTGGTCTGTTCCACACAGACTGGGAACATTTTCCACACATCGTTTATGAATATTCATCATACAAGCTGCAGAAAACCACACATAATTAGATTGACAGCATTACACGTGTAGGTTCTCACTCATTAGTTCTCACTCACTACTTACTAAGAAATGCCCACACAAACACAGCAGACACCAGGACACACACAGCAACACCCACACCCACACACACACCCCCCACACACAAAAACATCCAGAGTCACACAAAGATCACACCCACACTAGCAAAAATATATACAGAACACTTAATAAACAGCTGTATTTACATGTGAACCACACATCGAATTATTTAAAGATATGAAATATTCAAAAACTAAATATTTTTACATATGCATTCCCATGCATCACTTACAAATAACAGTTTATCTCTTACAACAGAGTAGATCAAACAGTGTATCATGTAATGCATGATCACAACCAGCAGAGGTCACTGTATGAGGGGTTTCATTGTGCAGTGACACACTGTTGGTTCAGAGAGTGTGTGTGTGTGTGTAGGTTTAGACTCACTGTCACATTTCATCCCCTGGTGAATGAGCCCGTACAGTAGAGATCCACAGTGGTCACAGAATGTGGGGCTGGAGTATGTGTGTACCTTGAATTTATGCTTACTGCGAGGGTCCTGTGACACAAAAACACACAATACTTTCTTATCAAAGTAAGAAACTTCCTCAACAGGAGAGTATTATTCCTAAACCTCAGGTTACAGCAATAATTCAGAAGCAAAGCAAAGCTATATTTTGTGATATTTAGTTAAATCAATAAATAACTAAAACACACACACACACACACACACACACACACACACACACACACACACACACACACACACACACACACACACACACACACACACACACACACACACACACACACACACACACACACACACACACACACACACACACACACACACACACACACACACACACACACACACACCCTTATTTCCAAATGAACATGTAGAAAATCAGAAGGAACAGCTACAGCTGCTCTAATGTTGTCTTAACAACATTTAAATTACACAGTGATTAATGTTAGTTATTGGACTTCATCATAGCAAATACATTAGAAACAGATCTGTTCACCTACAATAATGCAGTGTTATTTTAATTAAATTGATATAATATTATAGTTTTTATTGATATTTTGAACAAGTTTTCATTTATTAGCATTTTAATTATGGTTGAAGATTCAGTCATTTTGCTGGGTGTTTTTTTCATGTTCAAGTTTTATGTTTCAGGTTTTCTTTAATTATGTCTAAATAGTTTTTAATATATTTTATTTCAGGTTTACTTGGTTATTTTAGTACATCAAGAAAAATAAGAAATGTTTACATTGGGAACTAGCTGACACGAAATAATTAACTTTCAAGCAATGTTTTACTTGATGTTTTTTACGGTTCTAGTTTTAGTTTACTGTTAACCCTATACTTTTATTATCAGTTGTAATTGCTTTCCAATAAAGTCTTCTCTCGACTATGGACTTTGATTTAAAAAAGAATTGCAAAAAATATGGACAGAAAAATGGATAGAAAAATGGATAGATGCAGCGAGATATACAAGAAGGAATAAAAAAACAATTCAGTGGATGTTGAGGCTCTACATGAAACAATATGCTACATTTCTACAGCTAGGAGGCGCCAATGTAGAGACCCAAGAAATAAAATGCTGCAAATATTCCTATAAAAAAATAAAGTGCAGCTATATGAAGAAGCAGAATTTTGATTGCTGCTTTTCTTTTGTTTAAATGATGCTAGCAAGTGCAAGTTAAACAATTAAACAAAAGCAAGTTAATGATCTAATTATTCAACACATCCTTCAAGCTTTTATACAGGAGTCAATGGTGTAAAGGTCAAGATTTCCAAGCTTTTCTACACAGCAGCATCACACAACGGAGTTGCAACAATCACCACTTGTCATGTACAGTATCATTCAAAGGAAAACAAATATAATTGGCAGCAATGCAGAAACAAAGCACAACACAGGATGTGTTGCATGTGTGCGCCTGCTTTTACACATACAGGGAGGAAGCGTGGTTATAAATAGAGATTAGAGTAGAGAAAACCGATGTCTCTGCCTGTGTGCACGTGATTATATAGTGCAAGCAAACACACAAGGAACATGAATAGTGTTAGGCTTCATTAAGCGTTACATAATCAGTTACCATTTAATAAATATTTAAACTGCTCACCAAGCAGTGGGTATACATGAATAAGTGTGTGTGTGTGTGTGTGTGTACTGCTTAGTCACAGGAAATAGTTTAGTTCAACTGAAAGGAAGTGTATTTTCATCAGAAAAGATGGCGCAAGAGAAGCTGGTGGATAGAAAGGGGGTGGGTGGGTGGGTGAGGGAGTTGCTTGTTGTCTAGTAAGGCTTCACTTACATCTGATGCAGGGCCCTTGTCGGCCCCTGGGCAGGAAAAAGTAACAAATTCATGGCAGCGTTTGTGGACCACGAAACCACACACTGGGGGAGAAAGAGAGAGAGAAAGAGAGAGAGAGAGATTTCATCAAGTGACCCCAAAACATACTCATTTTTTGTATTGTATTCAATATCAAAATACTAAAGAAAGCACAAGCACAGTTCTTTTTTTTTTAAATGATAAATGGGTAGATACACAGTTCAGAATGAAGACAAATATTATTTGGAGACTTTCCGGTTGTTAGTAAATGCTCCCTTAGTTCTCAGTAAAGCTGTGGCATCATTTGTTTGCAGATGCCATGTGGTTACAGTAGATATTGTGTGGTCTAATGCAACATTCAGACATATTTTCGCAATATCAAGTTATGCTCAAGTGACCAAATACTTATTGGGATCACTGTATATCTCCAAAAGCTGATATTCTTCAGGAGGGAAATCTTTAGAGGATGAGATGGAGGACATTTGTGCTTCTGGCTATTGACCTTAAAAAGTGTTATTTTAGCATTATTTATATACTATTATAGTACTTATACATTTTAAATTAACTTGTATTTGTTTTTTTTTAAGTTTTCATTTTAGTTGTACCAATTTTGTTATGTGCTTTTGTCATTTTCAATACTTTTATTTTACATATTTCTGTTTAGCTTTTTATTTCAGTGCATCGGCTAATTTTATTTCAGTTAGTTGCAAACATCTAGTTTAAGTTTTTCATCAAATATTTTTATTTTATTTTATTTCAATTAACAATAAACTAGTTCACTTCAATAACAACACTGACAAGAATCTGAGCAGTTTGAGAAGATTATCATGTTTATTTCTTCATAACACCATGTAATGCTCGGGGCTGTATTTGCATATACAGAAAACGAAATGTGAAACTATCATTCGATCAACAAAGAAAAGTTGCCATATATGTAATTAAACTTTGCATAATCATGCACATGAGTCTTGCTGGTTTAGTTGCATTGTGTACTGGAGCCAAGAATCTTGCTCTTCTTGCCTGTATTTGCCTAATTTGCATACTGCTTTATCATAAACCTCACAGCGTGAAGTTATACCAGAATGTGCCTCTGAAAGTCTAATGCTTACTAAACGATTATAAATCACCAAAACCCCAAATTCTCTGGCCAATAAAAAACAAGAAGAGCAACAAACTGGGATAATGACAAATGCTCATATTCATCACAGTTATCCGAACAAATAACGGGTGACATTCACACCTAAATCTCTACATACAATGTTAAACTAGCGTTAGGTGAAACTCTGAATACATATCACATGCTAAAAGAGCCCAATCCATTCCCATTAGGGATCCCATCAAGTTCACGTAGGCCCACACGAAATAAAATAACTTTTTTTTGTACTGATTTAAGAGGAAAATTCTGCAAAACATCTAACAATCTGTTTTAGAATAAACCAAATTAGCCAAAAATGCACATAATGCATAATGCTAAAAGTCCCCGTAAATCACTTCAGAATGTTTGCCAAGTGAATGCAAATGTGTATGGGCATTGATACGGAGTGCATGTATTGATCTGTCTAAATGTGATATTGTCACTAGCACTAGAAGAATAAACAAAATTCAATCTGTTCATAATGCTTCATTAGATAATGCCCCTGCTGAAAATATTCAAAACAGCCTGTATCCCTAAAAGCATGGGATGGGAACAAATAAAAGCTGCTCTTCTTATAATCTGCCAAACAGTGTGGAAAGTAAAGCCAATAATCATAAACCGCAAAATTATCTGCCAGCTAAGCCCCGATCAGCACTGAACAAATGAAACTGAGCACTCCAAAAATCCCTGTCTTTACAAGTATTTTGGTCTTATTTGTCTGGTTAAAATATCTATAAAACATTTAAATCAATATAAATCTACTTGAGAAGCAACACTGTATGAGATAATTAGCGTATATTTTATAATAAGCATATGTTTCAGGTATAAACAAGTTAAAGAAAATGAAACAAATCCGAAAGTGCAGTGCTGACAAAACACACTTGTCTCCACACGTCTGAATATATCATGCTGTGTTGTTTCAAGAAAATTGCTCATGTTAATGCGTATTTTTCCGCTAGAAAAAAACATGTTGAACATGTTCTAAACAGGTTATGATTGTCAGCCATCATACTGTACATATTCAAATTCCTTTTAAAGTCTTTAAGCCTTTACTGTAAGTGTACTAGTACATGTACTGCTTATGACTATTTTATTTTATTTGACTTGTTTTCCAGTGAAAACATGATCAATTTACTTGAAGCAACACTGCATGATATATTCAGACGTGTGGAGACAAGTGTGTTTTGTCTGCACTGCACTTTCGGATTTGTTTCATTTTCTTTAACTTGTTTACACCTGAAACATATGCTTATTAAATATGCAATATAAACTGCAATTTTTGACTAATAAAACTGGATTGACAACCATAAAGAAACAGACAGAAACACAAAACAACAACAAAACATTATAGGCCTTCAGTCTTTAATCACTGGGATTTAGCATTCATTATTAACCAGATTATTAAATATACATCGTTAGATCAATTATTTATGAGGTTGCTAACTCAGTGGCAACTGTTGCGATCTGTGATTTAACTGCAAATCTGTTTCACGGAAAAAACACTTTTTCTTGTACAATGTATATTTTTCCCTCTGAATTTCTGGCCGAACTTGACAGACCAGGTAAAAAAACAAAAAAAAAACAAATGTACCTGAGGGTGGGAACCACATGTATGTACAAATGTTAAATCTAGCTAATCTGACACGCACATTCCAGCAACTGGAATTCATGCTTAGTTACATAAAGGAGGAGGAAGGGACGGTCGGGTTACAGCGGCCAGACTGCAGCTACAGGATCTCCCCTTCACATGTTAACAGTCTATTCTATTCGGCACACCCTTCCCCTTTTCCATAGAAGCATTCCAGGACATTCCCTCTGTAATCTGTCAGTTGTTGCCTAGCAACAAGACCTAAGGGTTAAAGAGGGTGGAACTGTTCTCTCTGCTAAATGTCAAGTTTATAGTCTGCCTCAGCTTAAAGGCCCGTTCATACCAAGGATGATAACTATAACGATAAAGATTTCGTTTTAAAAATCGTTCAAAATCGTCACCTTTCTAAAATAATTGCCTAAGTCATTTTTTGACAAAAATGATTTTTTTGCATAAGTCATCTCCTCATGCTGCTGGCCACCTCTGGTAAAATCCCCACATCCTCAGTTGAACAGATCATGCAGTTCTACCCCTGTAGTGTAATGGCCTATGTCAAGAGTGTGACTTAGGCCGTTTTATTTGGCCTAAGTCAAAAGATTTTACAAGCAATTTAAAAAAATTAAAAGGCAATTTTACAAGCTTTTCAAGATGGGAGCTGCATCAAGAAGAACGAACCTCTGAAGTTATTTTTCATTTTTTTGTGTGTTTTCTGAGAAACCTGAAAAATGACTTAGGCAATTATTTCAGGAAGGTGACGAAATGTAACAGAATAGCAGAGTCCACACCACAACTATAACAATAAGACACAGAGTAACAATATCTTTGGCATCACTTTCAGACTTCTTTTTTTTTTCTAGCTGATGAACGATAAAAACATTGCCAGCCAATCAGAATCCATCCTGAGTGTGTGCTTATAATAAACACAACGTTATGGTGCGTTGGTGTGGACGCTAATATAGTTTTTTCTATAGGCCCTGTTGAAAGGATCTATTCCTTTCAGGCCACCCAAAAATGACTTCATTAAATGTACTCACCCTTAAACCTTCGTAGGTGCATATGACTTCCTTCTTTCAGCCGAACACAATCGGAGATATAATAAATAATATCCTGGCTCTTCCAAGCTTTATAATGGCATAGAATAGTGCCTGACTTTTTGAAAAGCACATCCATCCATCATAAAAGTAAACCACACGACTCCAGTGGGTTAAAAAAGGCCATCTGAAGCCAAGCGATTTAAACCTTTATAAAATATGACGTAGGGTCAGAGGTCACCCTTACACCGGAAATGGACTCTCTCGTGAATGCAAGTACGGCCGTTGACGGAAGCCAGTGATTATAGTTTATAAAGGTTTAAATATGGATATTCTTCTTACAAAAACCCATCGGTTCGCTTTAGAAGGTCTTTATTAACCCACTGTAGTCGTATGGATTACTTTTATGATGGATGGGTGTGCTTTTCAAAAACGTACTATTCGGTGCAATTACAAAGCTGGGAAGAGCCAGGATATTATTTAATATAACTCTGATTGTGTTCGGCTGAAAGAAGAAAGTCATATATACACCTAGGATGGCCTGAGGATGAGTAAATTATGGGATTTTCATTTTTGGGTGATGTATTCCTTTAACTCTTGACAATATCACAATAAAAGACATGTAAAGGAGTGGGGTAAGATGTGTCAGAGGGTAAGACGTGCAGCCCCCTTAATCTAGCAAACTGTAAAAAAAAAAAATTGTCCCGATAGTTTGGGGTGGGTAAGATTCTCAAAAGTTTCTGAAAGAAGCCACTTATGCTGCTCACCAAGGCTGCGTTTATTTGCAGCCTATTCAATTAGTTAATATATTTATGTGAAATAGTTTAAAGTAAGAGAAATGTTTACATTTTCCCGATTATTCAACTTACCCCTTGACATGACTTTTTATAGAAGTTATACTTCTATTCTCCTATGTTACAGACATCTTGTAACAATATAATTTGTCAAATTAGTTTGATCTCAAACTTTGTTCTTGACCAGAGGCAATTTAAGTGGCACAGCTTCGCCAGCTCACACCTTTTGGTCGTATTGGTGCACTGTTTTGATAAGACACACTTTCCAACCATAACGTCTTAGACCTGTTTTCTTTTGGTAGCTAAGCAAGTTTGAACCTGCACAGTATTTAGAAGTTCAACCTGGGTGCATCCCAAACACTAACATATTGCATGGCAGAGATAGAAAATATGCTCTTGCATAGGCAGACTCACTAGATGTGTGGTCACCACAAAGAAAATCATGAACACCATTGCAGCCTCACGCTTGCCAATCAATTCCAATCAAGGATATGGGAAATGCTACCCATATTCTTGACGTCAAAGGCTATGCATCCAATGAAATCAAACTATGTATGTTGGTCCAAATTCCTTTGTCGTCCCCTTGACAAAAAATCATCAAGAACTGTGTAGAGGAAATAAAAAGATTAATTGCAATGCAAAGAGCTTCACTGATTATAATGGAAACATTTTCAGAAGTCCATAACTCTGCTCGCACAGGCAGTGAGCTCAAACATTGTAAAACTTGCAGTGACAGCTTCAGTGATTTAAATCGTCAGTGCTTGCTCTAGTATTGTTTTCTGCATATGATACATTCAATATTTACATAATCGGTTTGTTTATCATGCTGCTGGCAGGACAATGTTTAGAAACTGGTTCACCTTTGAAGAAACAGATTTCACATTGGACATCAAGTGGCAATCCAACATCACACAAAAATGAACAAAATATGCCAGGCAACATGTTTTATGTTTGGCAACAGCTCTGAGAAATTATTGGTGCACATCCTCTTGATCACAACATTTATTTCCATCAAGAGGTGCATACATTTTTGGTCAAGATCTTGTACTGACACTTAAAGTCTCCTCCAGCACATCCCAAAGACTTTCAATGAATTTAAGATCTGGACTCAAATTCATGTGTGAAAATGATTCTTCATGCTCCCTCCCAACCATTCTTTCATAATTTGACATTGTCATCCTGGAATATGGCAATGAAGTGTCTTCCTACATGGTTGTTTAAGAATGAAAAGCCACACACTCCATCAATTAGGGTTAGAAGAACTGTTGCCAAACATATAACATGATAGAAATATAATAATCACTGCAATAATGTTACAATTAGTGTTATCACGGTACCAAAATTTATACCAGTGAAAATCCACGGTTCTCGGTACCAATTCCTTAACCCTGCTAAGAGTTATCCAGCCAAGAATGAGCCTAGAACTGCTTTTCTGACAGACTGATATTAATGACATAAATAGGGATCCTGATAACAGTATTTGGGTGTCGGTCCGATACTGTGCTCGTAAAACTACCCCGATACAACCGCACCCGATACCACTTTAGGGGCCGTTCACATATCACGTTTTTTGCGCGTACAAATTTGTTATTTCAATTATATGCCGCGGCGAGATGGAAATATCTGAACATCTCATCTCAACAGGTCATGTGACAAAAACCAACCGATCAGCTTCGGCCTTTCCGTAACAACATCGAAAGCTTGGCCGAACAGCTGATCATAGCTGTACGGGGCGGCTTTTTATTTCTCATCTCCATAAATATATCTAGAAGTAAAGCTAATGCAAGGGCTAGAAATAAATTAATTATTTGCAGATACTTCCTCGTCATCATGGAGAGCGTAGTTCGCACCGCTTTCTCCTTCTTTCCACAAGCGCTTGCTCTCCCGTGGCGTCTGTCGTTGCTATGCTACCATGAACGAAGGCGCGCCGCTTCTATTATGAGCACGCATGCCGCACGCCTACATTTGAAATAACGAATTTGCACGCACAAAAAACACGCTGTGTGAGCGGCCCCTTATGGCAACGTGACATTAGCCTAATACAAAATATTTCCATATGTGACTCTTTCCTCCTTCCTTGTCAACGAGTGGATTCAGAGCCACCGCATTAGCAGCGACGCCGGTCGCCATGTCTCAGTGTTTTTATGAAGAGGACGCAACTGTGCACCTTTCGGACAGCGTATCAAGAACCGGATTAACCCGGTACTTCGGTACCACCGGTTCTTAAGAAAAGCTGGTACCGTAACGGCTTAATTTGTTTCGTACCGACTTGGTACCGAAGTACCGGGTCTTTTGACAACGCTAGTTCCAATCATAGACTCTTAAACATGAGCCTATTTAAATTCAAACAGCGACTCAATAGTGTACGTCACAATAGGGAAGAAAAGACTAGCTTCTGTTTCATGCTGACTTTAAACTCAGCTTTGAAATGTATTGAGAACCCCTAACTTTAGGGTTAGGGGTTTGTTAAAATGCCTTGTGATGCTTGTCCTAGCAATCACTACCAATAAAAGGAATTACAGACAGTGCATGTACACAGCATACAAATGGCAAAAATAGGACTTCACACACATTCATTATGGAATCTCTTAAATCCCACAGCTACATGCATCTTAATTAGAGTCAAGGTCCTTATTAATTATATCTTTGTGTTCAATTATTGCCCTCCAGTCATTACAGCTGTGTGATTACAGAAGAATCATGCAGTCAGTGATGACAGGGTTCTGTAGCAAAGGCCTGCTATCAGTTTGTCTGTCCCTTTAAAACTCACCAAGCAACCTCAGTGTCCATGCAGTAACTATCATAACATTTCCAAACATTGCATTCAGTGTCCCATTAGTTGTGAACATTTATTTATAATGTTACTGTAAACTAAATGTTACTGTTTACCTCAAAGTTATTGTCTGTCTAGTGCCAATATTTTTTAGGTCTGACAAGCTTCATTAGACAAATGAGTGAACAAAACAAACTGAAGAAGTGACCATAACAAGAGACTTCGTGGAATGGCAAACACTAAAACAAAGTTTTTTTTTTTTTTGCAGCCTAATGTTTATGATTATCCAACCTTTTCGGTTTTCAGCTTGCACACATTTTTGCTAATGGATCATTTACATATCAGACAGCTTTTTACTCCACTCAAAGTATATTTTTAAACTCTAAACTTGCATATAAATGATAAGAATTGGATTGAGAACAGAAATTTATGACAATGACAGCAACTGTTCTTTTTTCAAACACCACATTTTGGCACCGTTCCAGGTTGGTCATGACTGTGTAATTTAATACGAACCTGGGTTCACAGATTTACATACACGCAGGTGCACATCAAGTACATGTTTTGCAGTGGTAGAAAGATCAATGATATTAATGATTGAATTAATGTGCTAGCATTATTAAAAAGCATTGTTTTTGACTGCAGCTGTAACAAAGGCATAAATATAAGCTTTATGCCAAGCATGTCTTGGTTCATTGAACCGTAGCCTTCACGTCAACCTTGTGTTTGCATTCTCATCCTCTCTTTCTCTCTTCACTTCAGACTGCAAGTATTTGCCAGTAAAATTAAATGGTAAAAATAGCTGTTGTGCTGGTCTCAAACACATCCCTTTGTTACTAGAAGCAGGTCATGGATACACAGCTCTGACCTCCTCTCTTACCTTCTATTTTTTACTCTCACCAAATACAAATGCTTTCACAATTTTTTTTACTTTTTTTTTAATTATTATGTATGAGAGATGGGACGTGAATCTTATGTTAGTCTTATGTACATTTTACCTGTTAGTATTTGCATTATGAATTTAAAGAACCCATAAAATCACTAGACGAACGTTGTTTTCTCTCCTTAGTTGATGCATTTCCCGACAAAAACATTGATTTGGTGAATTTTTAGGAGTACACTATTATATGGATGAAGCTAACAGACATAGACCAAAAGCAACAACAAATTTTCATTTCATAGAGTCTTTAAAAATCAACTAAATGCCCACATGAACGACTAAATTATTACAATGATTCTTGCATGAATACAGAAATGTAATGTTGGCACAAGGGAAAGTGCAGGCTGTTCTATCTCACTCTGTTCAATCTGCACATGTGCATAGAGGGAACATTAACAATATGAGGCCAGATCTATGCTCTGTTTAATCAATCTTTATTTCTTTTACAGTTGCATTTATATGTGTGTGTGTGTGTGTTTGTATGTGTGTCCACAAAGTAAATGATCAACATTAACTGTTAACATACCGCTGCATCAGCAACGGTTCAGGCTGGACTATGCAATACAGCAATTATTTAAAATTGGTATCATGCCAATAATAAAATGGCATGAGATGACGTAAAACAGATCAAGATTTAACGTTGGCAAGCTTTCGTATGGAGTTGATGATGCCAGAGTGATGAACTATTAGAAAATTAAGGAATGACTTTGCCCGAGAGAAAACAAACAAATTCAGTACAGTACTCAACATTAGAGACTGCAAAGATACAGAGCCATGGAAGAGAGATGTCTCTAAGTGTGATAAAATATGCTAATTAATTCCATAAATTTAGAATTTGTTGGAGACCATGTGGAGGCAGGAAACATGGGAACAAGGCGTTATCTCCGCAGACAAGCCAAGCAGGCCATTTGTACAGAACTCATTGTGCTAAAACACACAGATGACAATTTCAGTGTATTAATTGTGGTGTAATGTTTAATATAACAGTCACTACTGAGATCTATCTGAGCTGACTTTTACTGATCATCATAGAATGTAAAAATTTTAAATTGAGCAATTTTTTTTTTTACTTTGATCAAGGTAGATTTTAACTGAATGATTTGCTGAAAATCCACACTTTCATACAATAAATGGAGAAAATCCACAGCAGGATTTCCAGGTTTCCTTTTTTTTCCGACAGATGTGTGCTGGGGGTGGGGGATCTTGATTCATTAATTACCTTGAACCTAATTGCCAAGTCCACATGTAATTGAATCATATTTGATTGGTCTAAATCATCTGTATCTTGCTTTTTTTGTTTCACCTGTGGCAGACAAAGCAGTTCATTACATCTTAGTAGCTGGTGTTTGTTGTGTGGCTGAAGTAAGTTTGTGTCATTTTACTGCTTTTTAGCTGATTTAAGTAAGAAATGTTCATGATTGTAAAATGTGTGACAACTAGCCCCAGTTTCCGCTATTATGTATTCGCTGTCTTAGTAAGCAACACTGTAATCTAGTAATTGTGGATGATGCGTTTTTAACAGCCCATTAATGAACTGAGTAGGAGGTGAAGTGTTCAGGATAATGCTGCCAAATGCCATTATAATGGCAGTTCGGGCTTTGACATTCATGGCAACACTGCCTGAATATTGTATTTCTGAATATTCACATAGGGATGTTAACACCAAGGGCTATACTCAATGACACCAAGTAAAGAGCAAAAGTTCAATTCAATTACGCATGGTTTTCTCTAGCAGCAGTTTTGTGTGTAATTGTGCAATAACTTTTGCAGCTAAAACGTTAAGGTATGTGCCTATACAGAAACAAACTATATAGGAAATACTCACTGGCATATAAGCTGTGACAACCAGATCTCATGAGAAAATGTAACTATTTCTGCTTGAATTTGTAGTTCATATGTTGTGATTTGTACAAAAATAAGGGTCCACCCCTAAACTTAACCTTCAGATTGTACTGAAACGTATGGGTGAAATTGCACGAATTTATAGGAATTGGCCAGAATGTAAAACGTATAAGAATGTGCTGTCTGTGACAACTAGCCGTGGTCTCCCCTGCCAGAGTTCAACAGCACCAACTGTCACTAGTCATCTCTTCAACCCACCACTAGAAACCAAAAAAAGCTTCACTGTATTTCTTCCTCAAACACACGCAAATGAATAGAAAGAACCGTGAACTCATGTTTGCAGCACTGCTAGCATTAAAAGGAAATTAGTTATCATGTAACAGAGCATACACAGTTGCAGACATTGAAAATGTAGAAGACTCAAATTTCTCTAGGGGGGCAAAGAGTCTTACCTTGACACTGGAAACCCTGCTTGCCGAAACCCCTGCAAAAGAGGCGAGACTGTGTAAGAAATTACAGCACAGAAAGCAAATCTGGACGCATTCCTCTGCGCGCAGCAGCGAGACGCGCAGGCGCGCGCCATATTCCGCAAAATCCATCTCTAAGGATGATGATGGCTTAATCATAGCGCGAGGAATTTCATTCTCGTGACAGACACGTTAACATGTTTCCTTAATGAAGAGAAGAGCTTAAATAAATGTGCTATAAATGACCCAAATGCGTAAACATACAAATGCATATAAATATATTGCAGAGGTGCAGCAGTGCGCGTTGCGCGAAGCGCTTGTCTTTTCCGTCGGCGGCTTTGTTCAGTGTTGACACCACTGCGGATGTCTGAGAGTGTTCAAACGTTTTAGTGTTTTTCCTCTCACGAGCATCAAGTGAGTCACCTGTGCCCTTCGCAGCCGTGTATATACAACAACACCTCAACGTCCTCCAATACTCACCAGATAAAGTCGGTGCAGTGGCTGCAGAAGGTCGGTTGCTTGAAGAAGCGAGCGATGAACTTGTGGTTCTTCACTTCGTGCACGTTCTTCTGCCTCAGCGCGCCCTGCCTGGCGAAGCCTCGCGCGGCCCCCTCGCCATCAGCCTCTGGGTCGGCCATGATGGGGACGGAATGGATGTAGTGGGTAGAAATCTCCTCGACTTGTAGTTGTGCCGTTGAGGTTGAACGGGGTCTTTCTCGGCTTGCGCTTCGCTTCCCGGTTGGTCGGCGCGCGCGCGCACACGCCTGCCTCTCCCCAGCTGACTGTTGTGGTGGTGGAGCGCGCGGGTAGCGGTGTTTCAGAGAGACTGTAACCACGCCCCCCTTCGTACGACCGTTTTGAATGACTATTGCGGTTGAGAGACACATTTGACAAACCCGTTTAAAAATCACTTCCAAGGAAACTCATCAATGTCTGTTAGTGATCGAGCGCCAGACGCACAGCACACTTGTTATTTTGGCGCATTGCAAACATTTATCATTGGCAACCGTAGCTTTCTGCCAAAATGCTTAAATAATAATATTTACATTAATATTTGTAACTACTGAATTGGCATTGTGGTTACACGAGGTTTCTGGAAAGCTTTGTACCCTCACTGAAGAAGTTCCCATAAATGAGCAATAAATGGTTCTATATTCAAATTGATATTATGTAGCAGCTACTTTAGTTAAAAGTGTCATGTGTCGTATACCCTTAAATATGCAATTGTGCTAAACTTTCAGTAAACTTGAAGAATTTTCAGCTGCCAGTTCTTTACATTAAATTTTCATCTTGTGTACAATAGAAACAACTGTAGTATTTTGGCAGAAACCTTTTACAAAATGTTTAAGCATTCATGTAGAGCAACCCCAAGGTCATGGGTTCGATTCCCAGCAAATGCATGAACTGATCATTTGTATAAACCCCAAGGTCATGGGTTCGATTCCCAGCGAATGCATGAACTGATCATTTGTATATACCTTTAACCTTATAAGCTTCTGCCAAATGTATAAATGCAGATGTGCTTTAAAAATCTACTGCTTCTCCCAAAACTGTGTAAATGAGTGTTAAGTATAAGAAGCACTGCCGTTGTTATACCACAACTTGATTACAATGCAATTATTACCAGCACTGCTGGTAACACTAATAATATTTAAATCAAATTTACTTGTAGGTGTTGACAAAAACAGTTACTCTACTCCATCATTACCTTGCTCCTCAGTTTATGTAACCCCTCCACCCAGGTCCTACTTGCCCCGCTCTGGGGTGCGTTTTCCGTAGGCCTACAACTATATAGCTCGCTGCTTATCGTTGGAGAAATCAACTAGCTAGTCACGACTGTTTCCCGAAACCATATGTCGCAAAGTATCGTTCAACCACGTTGGTTTATGACGTCTCGCACGTGGTGGACTAATAACTTATTTGAATTAATCTGTTTGAGATCGAATTAACGCTAGATTTTGTCATATAAGTTACAGACATGGCATCTGAAGACCATTTCTAATTTTTCTCAGTTATTTTGATTTATTACCAAACTCAATATTTGGCTCGTTCTGACATAGTAGAGCACGTTCGCACATGTGCAGTCTTCAAAAACGGTGCTTTAAATCTCTTGACAAACTAAAAGACGTAAATTACATTTGTATGTATTCTAAATAAATAACACAGGTTTTACTGAATGTCAGCTTGCTTATTTTGCTAAAGATAAGGATTTATTCAGTCTATATTTCATGTAAACTAGAAACTATGCTTCTAACCACAGCGAGCTGTCGTTCCAACCACACAAGTTTGCAATGCTGTTTGCGAACACGAACGATGGTTTCGGGAAACACCAAATCGTTGAACTATGCTGATAACGACGGAACTTGCGACCATAGTTGGCTAACGATGCTTTCGGGAAAGGCACCCCTGTGCGGGCCTCGAACCTGGGTTTCCGGCATGAGAGTCAGGTGCTCTAACAAGAAGGCTAAAGACTGCAGCCTCTATCTGTCGCTAAAGCACCTACTGAGATCAGAGGAGTGAGGTTTACTTGCACAGCGACTACTAGCTGGCCTCCGTTACACAGTACTTATTTTAATTTGAAATGTTATACATATAGGAGATATTTAATTCAAAACAGCAATAGAAATAAAACAAAAAACAAATATACAACTAAGACACAAAACATAGGTTAACAACTTTAAAAACATTACATACAGCGTGTGAGTGCATGTTAGTCACTTTTGCAATTATGTCTGTCAGATGTTGGCTAATAGACTATATCCCATATTGTGCAGTCCTTGTGGGCTCAACAGAAGTACATGTGAAAGTAATGACTCTCCCAGTCTGGCTAACAATGACATTTACATTTTTCATTTCAATTTTTTTTTTTTTTTTTTTTATAGAAAAACTTTTGTGAATGTTTTATCAAATTTAACATGAGAATCACCTTCTAATTCAGGTGACACAATTATGTCATTTATTAACGTTCATTAACACAATAATTCCAGTTAAACACAATTCCAGTTTTAGATAATATGTGGAATACTTAAGAACTCAATTCAGCATATATTTTTCGTGCCTCAGGGACATTTTCCCTCATGATGGACTCACTGCAGGACAGTCTTTAAACTTCTTGCAGGAAATTAAGGACTCAATTGTGCGTGAAGCTTCAGCTTGATGTCATGATGAAATCTTAGGAAACCTTATAAGTTATTCAAAGATAATCTGATTTGAAACGGTTAAGAGTAGCAATCTGATGAGCCCCAAAAGGCATCTCATGTATCTTTTCTTTTTAACTGTGTTATGTAAGTGAGACATGTTTTCTGAGAACTTCTGGCACTCAAACCAGTATAATCTGTTTAAAATAACACAAGCTTTGTGCCTGTTTATGCAAATCACCTCATAATATGTGCAGAAGAGGTGGTAACTCGTCTAGTTTCTAAGGAAGACTGTTTTCATGCCTGAGCACATTTGTTCTTAATTTGTTTTTTAAACTGATGGCTTGGTAGTTTTTCAGGCCAAGTATGTTGTTCACTTGAATAGGTTCTTTCTCAAGGAGTAGCACTTATATAAGAATATAATTGTTCGTTTCACTTTCCAGCAGCATTTTATGCAAACATTGTGGTTAAAGCTGTAAGATGAAAAGATTCAATACATTGATCGTGACAAACACAAAACAATCTGATCAGTCTCTTGATGGCAGGTTTTTTTTTTTTCCCACGATACCTGTAGCAGATACATTTTTGTTCCCCAAAGAACCTTTCAGTGAACAGTTCTTAAAAGAAACATTTTTCTTAGTTTGAAGAACATTTAAAAAATCTAAAGAACACTTTCCCACTATAAAGATGGATGTTAAAGGTTCTTCATGGGCCCATAAATGCCAACAAAGAACCTATATTTTTATTGTAGTGCATGGTCTATGATCTAAACCAATTCCATCCCTAGTGGTGACTAATGAATAAGAGTTCAGTTCGCCATTATGCCCTTGAGTAAGACACTAAACCCCAGGGACCATCAATGGGACTGTCCACGCAATTATTGTTCAAGAGCAAAGCATAAAATGACTGAATGAGGAACAGCTGAGACCTTCCACTTGTTCTTTCACTGTTACAACAAGTTCCCCTTTCCAATGACTTTAAATCTGCCATTTAGCAGATGCTACAACATAAGAGATTAATCCTTAAAAGGAATCAAATTCCATCCAGAAGTTGACCCACAGATGTCTGCAAATGAATTAATGTAGCCTATATGGGTGACCGGAGCTAGTTGTCACACTGGGAAGTGTTTATAAATATAAATTGTACACAGAAATTGATATAAGAAATTTTCACTAGAGTGAAAAGTGTGAAAATAAAAAAGACAACCTGCCGCGATCTGATGGAATTTGATTCTTCGCTGGGTCTTGATTCAGTTGCTGACCAATGAGCTTACTGTATCATACGCTTACTAATTCACACCCCTCAATGAGGAGATCTTCTTTTCTTCACATCATCCAACCTGACAGATGAGTTCATTGTTAAATGCCGTCTGATCCTGAGATCCTCTGATTTTAATGGCAAGTAAAGACTTGCAAATACTTCTGGAGCCAAGTAATAAAATTCTCACGCAGTATGTTCACTAATATCTCGCTGATGAACTCACTAAGGGTCACCGGTGAGTTTAATGATAAGGACACCGACTGTGATTACATTATTTAAACATGCAATATTCAGTCAAAGGGTACAGTTCGTTGACAACACTAATATGTATGACCCTCACCAATCACCAAAACCTTTTTCTTTCAATCACTTGAATTGGCAACAAAAGCATTTGATACAGTCATCCGCCATCTGCTGAGCTCCACACTGGTACAAGATGGAGATCTTGTGATTTACACTTCCAAATCATTGCACAATTTTACTTTGGTTTGGGTTTCATTCTGAGATTAAGCAGATTTTATTGTGAGAACATCAGAGAAATAGTGAAATAACAGGTGAAACAAACACTCTGACCTGGTCTTTATCACCTCACCAGGATTTTCACTGATCAGATACAGTATGAGTTCACAGATAGCAATTAGTTCCTTCAAAGTGTAAACTCTATCTTAAATGACAAATCTCAAAACATCCAACAGGTGGCGACAAAAACCGTGAAATAGTATGTAAAAGCTGTCATTTATAATAGTAAATCATGAGACTACCTGAAAAAGAGATCTGAAAAACAGATTATTCAATACAAGAAATAAAAAAAAAAAGCTAAAATTTACCCTTAAAAGCAATGACTGGACCGTTTAAATACTGCTTGATTTCAGAACTCTTAATGGCAAGTTACTTGAATTAACGTTTTGTTATATCATTTTTATTTCAGTACATATACAGAAATATCTTAAAGGAACTACTAATAAGAAATGTTTTATCCATAACCTACGCTCATTTGATAGAATGTTATTTAGCAGCTTTAAATATACATGATTTATCAATATACCGGTAAATAGTTTATTTGAAAATATCATATTTACATCCCGATTTTCCAGAAAAGTTTTTGTAAAATGTCATAAAACCAAGAATCTGTGATTCGTTAATTCTCTTGATCCTTTATTTAACTGACAAAGGTACACATGTTTTCACTGACCAACTTCATTGTATTTTGCTAAACAAATTTAGATTTTAATGGTTCCAACACTCCAAAAAGTTGGGACAGAAGCAAAATAAAGTTAAAAGTTAAACAGTTTTGAAACAGTCCACTATAAGCAGGTGTATTGGTAATGGGAAAGGGAGTCGTGTTTGGGTATAAAAGGAGCATCTACTGAAGACTCAAAGATTGGTCATGGCTCATACTTTGTGCTAAATTTCATGAGAGAATTGTCAAACTATTCAAAAATCATATTTCTCAATGCACGATTGCAAAGTATTTAGGTTTTTACCATCTACCATGCATAATATTGTGAAAAGATTCAGGGAATCTGGAGAAATCTCAGGCTGTGTAGGGCAAGGCAGGAGATCTCTGTTAAGTGCGTGACCTTTGAGACCTCAGATGGCATTACATGAGAAACCGTCATGCTACTCTGTTAAATATAGCCACAAGCTCATCTCAGATGGTCCAAAAGACAGTGCAGATGTGTGCTGTGGTCAGTTGAGTCCATGTTTCAGCTTGTTTTGGGGAAAAACAGACGAGTTCTCAGTCCCAAAGACGAAAGGGACCATCCAGATTTTCATCAGTGACAGTTGTAAAAGCAAACATCTGTCATGGGGGCGCATCAGTGGAAACAGCATGGGTGACTTGCATATGTGAAGGTATACCATTGATATGGCGGTGTATATTGGGATTGTAGAGACTTGGACTGCCATTAAGATGACATCTTTCCTGGGAAGAAAGACAATGCCAGGCCTCACTCTGCACGTGCTACAACAGAGTGGTGCTTGACGCCTGCCTGTAGTCCAGATCTGTCTCCTATTGAAAATGTATGGCCCATCATAATAAGACAACAATGACCACAGATAGTTGAGCAGCTGTCTTGTATCAGGCGAGAATGAGCAAACGTTCCTTTTTGCAAAACTCTTAATAATTAGTATCCTCAATTCCCAAACTATTAAAAAGTGTAATTAAAAGAAAAGGTGACGTGACAGTGGTAAACATGCCTCTGTCTGAATTCGTTTAGAGTGTGTTGCAGCCGTCAAAATGTTTACAGAATAGCCTACAATTAAATTGGTCAGTGAAAACATTGGAAATCTTTCTCAGTTAAATAAAGGTTAGAGAATTAACAAATCAGAAGAAAAAAGGTTTAGTATTTGATTTTAAACGGTTCATTTTTGCTAGTTTCACTGTAAAGGCTCACTGTCACATATATTAGCATATTATTCAATCTAAAATGATTTACTTAAGTAACAGAAAATTGCTGAACTGATAATGGCTGAAATGATACTGGAGATCAACAGTTAGTCATTACAGGTAATTAAATAACATTTAGATAACAGCCCATTGTCAAAGCTCACGTTACACAAACATATTCAACTGATAACACATGGCCTTATAAATGCTTTCGTTTTAATGAAATGTGACGCTTTAACCTTCCCAAATGTTGTGTTACATTATACATCAGGTCTATTTTTAGTTTCTAATTCGAATTTCTACTTAACTTCACATTTTCATTTACAATTTTTAAATGTCATTTTTTCCATCTAATATTTATATTTTATTTTAGCTTAATTTCAATTAATCGTTTTAGTTACAATAACAACAATGTATACAGTAGGCCTGCAAATAAAAACTAAATCTGAAAATGCATCATAGAAACATTGCGTTTTGGTAGTTAGCCAGTTTTATTGGTCATTGGACCAGTTTTGGGCTAGTTTTGAGCGGGCTGTATTTGTCACACAAACCTGGCAAGCCTTCATGAGGCATCAACATTCATCTCTCTGAAGGGCGGCTCTCAGATTGCTCCAGAACTCGCCTCTCTTTTCCTCATCCTCGGGCCACTCCAGATACGTCCTGGAGTTCATAATCTTCCGCAGCTTGCAGAAGCGCTTGGGGATGGTCTCCTTCTTGATTGGCTCTAGAAGTACTAGGACAGCGGAGTCATTGTGCTCATCGACTATGCGGAAATGCGAGAAGTCCAGTTCGTAACGACACCATTCGCTGGTAACAAAGTGCTCAGACAGAACAAAGAGAGTGCGATGGCTCTTCTCAATCGAGTCGATGATGTTGTCCACGATCCAGCGGCCTGGCCGGAAGTCCCGTTTGTGCAAACACAGGGCGAACGAAGGCTGAGCGCTCTCCAGCTCTGGAACGAGGATCTCCTCGACCCACTCAGCGTCATGTTGACTGTAGGATACAAAAGCGTCATAGCGGAGCTCTTCGGACAGTCGACCAACTGCAGGTTTTCGTTTGGCTTGTATCCATGCTTTAGTCATCTGCAGGTACCATACAACGTGAAGCTTATGGCAGGTGACAGCAATAAGTCCAAGCACTATGATGATCACAGAACAAAGCACTGAGACAGCAGGGATCATATAACACTCGAAGACTGACAATCTGACACTTTCAATGGCGTAACCTCTGAGAGTGAATGGAGTGTCGCACACATAATTGCAACGACCATCTCGAAGTGTGATGAAATGGCCAACATCTCGATTGAAGAAAGATACAAACTCGCAGGAGCACACAAAATTGTTGTTACCCGCCTCCAAGTATTGCAGGTTTTGAAACCTCCTCAAAGAGCTCCCGTTGAACATGCGCAAGGCGTTCCTTTGGATAAGCAGCGTATGGAGCCTCGGAAATAATTCCCCCTGGGGTAGTTTCATAAATCGGTTGCCTGTCAATATAAGTGTAGTAAGTTGAGGAAATCTTTGGTTGAAAACCATCAGGTCATTTTCGCTGAGATCCAGAACCGTCAAGGTAGAAGGCAGGCAAGCAGTCATCGTACGTAGCTTTGTGCTGGAAAGGTTCAGAAACCTGAGAGTCGCTGGCCAGCTACACTTTTCTGGCATGGAAACAAAACTATTATAACTTAAGTCTAAATATATGAGCCTCTTAAGATTAGTTGCCAACCGAGACATCAGCCCAAGAGATTTTAATACGTTCTGGCTCACATTTAGGGTGTTGAGGTTTTGATATGCGCCAAAACCTGTAAATAAGGTCGGTTCGATTGTCAGGTCTGACAGGAGATTTTGACTGAGGTCCAAGTATTCAAGCTTTTTCAACAAAAAAGTAGTTTCCCGAGGAATGACGAACACTGTGCTGTTGATCACAGACACCTTATGGAGATGCATCAGGAGAAATCCCAACTGGGTCATGCTACTAAACCTAAAGAACCCTTGGATGTCAAGATTACATATGTAGGCAGTATGTAAGTCTTCATAATGTGTGTACGAAGCATTCTGCCACCACCCATTACCAACTAAATGTACATCTTTGAGACCAAAATAAGACAAATGAGAACCATCCATGACCTGCAATAAAGAGGTGAACGCTTCATCGTTTGTGATGATATTTTGGAAATTCAAGCTTTTAGTCCCACCTTCTCTCGCCGCTTTGAAGGGTTCTGTCGAAGTGCTCGTTCTGAGTGTGACATCTTTGATGGTCAGAAGAGTTTCGGGGTGGGAGACATCTTGAAGAACCTTAGAGACAAGTTCTGGATCGTTCTGAAAGAGATTCTGAAGGCTCAAAGAGACTAAACCGATGGGACGGGCTGCTTTCAAGCTCCCGCTCTCATACGATCTCAGGTTACTGCCAATAAATGTCATCTCCTCCAGATGAGTGAGCCCTTCTAAGCCATTCTTGTGTACCTTCCTCAGCGATGGACTACCAAATCGCAGCGTCCTCAAGTTAATGAGAGACTGGAAGATGGAAGCAGGTCCCAAGGTGGAGTATGGGTTTCCTACAAGGTTCAATTGCTGAAGAGATTTTAGCTCATGGAACCAAGACGAAAACAGTTTTTTCAGGTTGTTTAAGGACAGATCAAGAACTTTCAGATTACGTTGAGATTTGAATGCCTCCGTGTGTATAAACCTGAGCTTGTTCTTATGCAAGTTTAGGGTGTTCAGCTCAATATAAGGGCTGAGATCATTGATGTCAATTGACATAATTTGATTGAAAGACAGGTCAAGGCCAAGAGCATTCGCTGGAACCTTTGGGACCTGTTGGAGTTGATTTGAGGAGCAATTGCAAAAATAATTCTGATCACATTTACATGTCCTGGAGTACTCAAAGACTTGAGCCAAAATCAACATAAAAAATATCACGGACTCCTTCGCACCCAAGAGTCTCATCCTGTAAAAAGAAAAATATATAAAAAAAAATATATACTTTTATTCAGAAAGGATGCATTAAACTAATCAAAAGTGATAGTGAAGACTTTTGTATCACTTTTACAAAATTCTATTTCAAATAAACGCTGTACTTTTGGACTTTCTTATCCTCAAAGAATTCTGAAAAAGACGTATAATTCAGCGAATACAAGAACAGAAAACCAGAACAGAAGTTCTTCATTTCCAAAATAGTCAGTCAATCAATGCACTCTCTTTATATCTATCTAACCTCTATATATAGTACAATCGCAAGCTGACGTTTGCAGTCGAATATTAAAGTGTTTCCAGTTCTGCATATTCCAAGAAAAAATGGAAAAAATTACCTGACTGCTGTTATTGTGTCTGCTCCTCTTTTGTACGCAAACTGCAGTTTGGCAGTAGTCATAATAAAGGAAAACAAACAGAATTCAAACATGCAAACATAGTGTGAGTCACAGGAGGTAGTGAAACTGAATAGCCTGATTGAAACTTACAAAATCATTTCTCTTTTTTCAGCAGCATTATTTTAGGGAACCATCCCTATACAGACCAGTCACAGAGCATGTGTATATTATATTTGCATGCTGCACATGTAGGTGTGGTTGGGTAATCATTTTTCAGACCGTCTCAGAATGTCTTACACAGCTTTTATTCAAATAGTTTTTTGTAAAACTATTTCAGACATGTTTTTATGTTTGCTTCACTAAACACTGCATTCGAATTAAGGATACAAAAAGAGGAAGTTAGCCTTTTCATGCAAGGCATGACTTTAACTTTACCACTATGAGCATCACTTCACATCTCTTGTGGTTATTGCAGTACACACCCAGTGCTCCACATAGCAGCTTTAACAACAGTCGGTTGTTGTATACTCGTGTGCAATAAAAATGAGTCAAGCCAAAAATGGCAAAATATTTAGTGCTCTTTTACTGGTCTCAACCATTTTAAATCACAAATCACTGGTGAGGAAATTAGCAAAAGTTGCACAAATACTGTAGATAAAGTAACTTGGCACGGAATAACCTTCCCCAATTTGCAGACAGCTTTTTACTGGAAGAAGAGTCAGTTGTTCCACTCAAAATGAATGGCTTCAGACAGTTCATGACGAACAGTTCAGTTCGTTTAATGTGAGACCAAAATATTCAAGATATGGTTCAAATCTGGACTCTGACCAGGCCAAAACATGAGCCTGATGGACTTGTTCTCAAGCCATGTCTTGGTTGTCTTTGCAGTTTGGGCAGGAGAATTGTCTTGTTGAAAAATAACACCCGATCATTTCTCTTCAGACAACAACTTTTCATTTGTGGGAAGCATGCCATTCTTCAATTTTCTCCTATTCTCCAAAGCATTAAATGACTTTTCACAGTGAAGTAGTTCACCAATACCAGCAGCGTAAAAGGCTCCCCACACAATGACACCTCTTCCTTCATGCTTCCCCTTACGAAAAAGAAGTTAATCCAAGTGTGCTATTAGTATACTTCTTTTAAACTAAAACTAAATATACTCTCAGTCTACTTTTTACGTACTTCTCAGAAAAATACGTTGTTCTTCTCAGAAATTTACTTAAAATACTGACAGAAAAGTCTTAGTATATTTGGATTATATGTCTGTCATTTTTTGATCGAGATATACACTACTGTTCAAAAGTTTGAGGTCAGTAAGGTTTTTTAATGTTTTTAAAAGAAGTATCTTCTGCTCACCAAGGCTGCATTTATTTGATAAAAAACAATATACATTTTTTTTGTGTGAAATATTATGACAATTTAAAATGACTGTTTTCTATTTTAATATATTTTAAACTGTAATTTATTCCTGTGATCAAAGCTGAATTTTCAGCATCATTACTCCAGTCTTCAGTGTCACATGATCCTTCAGAAATCATTCTAATATGATGATTTGATGCTCAAGAAACATTCATTATTATTATCAATGTTGAAAACAGTTGTTTAATTTTTTTTTTCAAAATTCTTTGATGAATAGAAAGTTCAAAAGAACAGCATTTATTTAAAATAGAATATTTTCTAACATTATAAATGTTTTTACTGTAACTGTTGATCAGTTTAACTCATCCTTGATGAATAAAAGTATTGATTTATTTTATTTATTTCCCCCAAAAATAAAATTAAAATTCTTACTGACCCCAAACTTTTGAACGGTAGTGTTTAATGTTACAAAAGCTTTCCATTTCAGATAAATGCTGTTTTTTTTATTGTCTATTCATCATAGCATCATGAAATAAAAATGTAAAAAACTGTTTTCAACATTGATAATAATCATAAATGTTTCTTGAGCATCCAATCATCATATTAGAATGATTTCTGAAGGATCATGTGACACTGAAGACTGGAGGAATGATGCTGAAAATTCAGCTTTGATCACAGGAATAAATTACACTTTACTGTATATTCACATAGAAAACAGCTGTTTTAATTGGAATAATATTTCACAATATTACTGTTTTTGTTTGTATTTTTAATCAAATAAATGCAGCCTTGGTGAGCAGAAGATACTTCTTTTAAAAGCATAAAAAATCTTCCTGACCTCAAACTTTTGAACGGTAGTGTATTTAAAAGTATAATTAAGTATTCTATGTATACTTGGCTTGTAGTTGTGTTTACTCTTTTGATTGAGTAGCCTATTAAATACTTTGTCACATATTTGTACATACTGTCTTATATTGATTTATAAAGAAAACAGATATTTTCCTAATCCTGAGTATGAGAATTCTTGTGTAGGCTAGTCCACTGATACTGTACATACTGTAGGAATTTACTTCAAATCTACTTTACTCTTTCCCCGCCATTGACTGAATTTTCCAGCTTTCGGTGTTTTCACTGTTGTACAGCGCTATACGCAGTACAGGATCTCCGGATCAAACACAGGTGAAGAAGAAGATTGCTTACGCAAATGTAAAACAGATGCGATCATCAAACACTCAACAGCAAAACTGCCAAATGTTAGCGAATGAAATGTCGACCCATGAAGAGGAAACAACTGTGAAGCTTTGGGAGTGTTGATAGACTCGATCTACTCTGTGTTTTGATCATCGTTCTGAATCCCATTGGATTACCCATCCCAGATGCAGTAATACAAATGAGAAATGTAGATGTGAGCTAGTTGTGCACTTAAACTACTACTAAACGTTTATACTGTAAGTAAAAGTTTACCACTTATAGTACACTTAAACATAACCATTTATATACTAAAAAGTGGGCCAATTTAGTCCCAAGCATGAAATAGTACAATTACAAGTTTACTACTATTACATTGATATTAGTATACTTTAACATAAAATATAGGCTACTTGAACTACTTACTTGAAGCCTATACTGTATTCTTTTTCATAAGGGTCTCTGCGGTAGAGATGCATTTATTATTTTATTTCTCAACAGATTTACAAAGACCCCGCTCTGGAGCATCACCATGCAACTCGTGTTTCAATGTGACTCACTTAACACACAACTTCCCATATTCTATGACTTTTTAAGTAGCGCATCTGCTCACATTTTGTTTTTTTTTATTTCCTGGCCAATAATTTGTGGTTAAGATAATTAAAAGCTTACTGTTAAGCCATTTTTGGGCTTGACCCTTTCTTTTGTATATGTGTATATTATATTTTATAATAGAATATAAAATACATGTATTTGATATTTTCTAACAAAATAAAACAAAATAGAAGAGTCCTGTGGTGAAATACTGGGATCATCATGCTTATAATATCACACATTTAAATAAAAAATTGCAATATCACAATATGAGTTCTTTGTATCTGCTCTTGCAGGATATTAAATGTCAAAAAGCCTTCTCTTTTTGACCTTTTTGTTCCTCTGGTAAAAGACAGTCTAAAATTTCAAAAGGACTCCTCCCTTGTGTCACTATAAGTGACAGGTGAAAAGAGGCATAAGCCTATATCAGACATAAACAACTACCTCAATTCATTTGGGAAACATGAAGGCTTCCTGCTTCAGTTGATTTGAACTGTTGGCAACACAACAATCCTTCTGTATTGTTTCAATTTTAGATATACAGTACACTGGCAAAAATAATATTTCATGTTTAGTGTAAACATGCAGACTCCTATATATGAGTCGAAAAGAGAAGTGCTGCATAACTAAAGTTATTTTCCTATAAGTATCACAGCCCTCTTGGATAGATAAAACAGAAGAAAGCAGAACATTTATTTGCTATAAGTATAACTTTTGGACCTGTTTTACGCTAATGAGTCAGAAAGGAAACCTTGCAAGCAGTTTATGATAAAAAGTGTGCATCAAATCATGATAATCTGGTCTCTAGAAACGTCTTTTCTTCTAAGTAAATCTATGGGATTTTATCTGCTACCAGGCCAAAACCGAAAAAGTCTGATTACTTAGATAATAACTTACATCTCGCCTCAACAAGAAACAAGTTTTAAAAAAATGGTATGTCTGCAGCACAAATGGTGCAGGGCGACTTATGCTCTTAAGTTTATTACTTACAAAACCCCAATCATACACGATCAATAATAATTTATTCATGTGTCTAATGTTTTTAATTTTCTCAGAACAAATGTGTAAACATCCAAATGCAAAGGATCATTAAAGGGATAGTTCACCCAAAAATGAAAATTCTTAATTTACTCACCCTCATGTTGTTCCAAACCTATATGAGTTTCTATGTTCTGTTGAACACAAAAGAGGATATTTTAAAGAATGTTGTTAATCAAACAGTTGACGGTAGCCATTGACTTCCATAGGGGGATAAAAGGGCCTATTATGGAAGTCAATGCTACCATCAACTGTCTGGTTACCAACATTCTTTAAAATATCTTTTGCGTTCAACAGAAGAAAGAAGTTCATACAGGTTTGGAACAACAAGGTGAGCAAGTGATGACATAATTCTCATTTTTGGGTGAACCATACCTTTATGGGATAATGATGTCAGTTACCACCACAGTATATTGCAGGCTAAACCTTAAACAAAGGATATTCTGGATCTGGGAAATGGAGAGTAGCCTAATTGAGATAAAAAAATTTAAAAAATAATTCACTGTGTCATTGGGGAAGACATTTTTACACATTTTTTACAGACACAGAGTCACATTGATTTGAGGAAGTTAAATAAAAGCAGTTAAAAAGACTCCTATGGATTACCACATTGGCTCGATAACTTCCTCTGACCTCGGTTAGTAACATAGGGTTAGCACGCAAGTTTACACAGTTGACCATAAATTCGAACGCGGGCGCTTTAACCAGTTTGTGTAACCACATCTAAGTCCCGCCTCCAGATCTGCAGCCATTGGCTCAACGTCTGCAATAGGGGAGTTTTAATTGGATGCGTAAGATGGCATTTAAAAAGTCCGGAACTAAATGCAGCTGTAAACAACCGACGCGTGTCCTTGTAGATACGGTTGAGGTTTTATATAAATTTGGAAGAGTACACGTTTTAGAATACTTTTTTTTTGTGTGCTACAGTCATGCCGACATCCCCCGTGAAGACACGGATTCCGCTGACAAGTTTTGGTCATCTTATAAGCGAAGTGAAGGTACACAAAAAATAATTCATTGTTCAACATATCGCAGCCATTCATGCTGTCATATCAAATCAATAAAATATAAAGTATATAAATAAATATATATAAAGATATGATATATATCCCCTTGTCCTTCATAAAAAACATGAGAAAGTGTCTTTACCATTATATCAAGAGTTGCTTACAAATAGGCCTAGGCTACATCTAAATAATACACTAAATACAGTATAATAAAAATGCCATATGCATATTATGCTTATTCAGTTCCATGGTATTCATAAAAGTATGATAATACCACCTACCAATTAATGTATTTTTTGTTTGTTTGATGTACATTTTTTATTTTCATCATTTTTTAAAAATGTTTTGGACATGGTGTCAAATCTTGATATTTTGTAATGTGTATTTATATGACAGAGACAGCTCTTCGGGATTGAAGCACCAACCCCAACAGAACTGACTGGATGGAGGAAACATTTTAACAGCTACACAATACAAGGACGCAGGAACGTAAGATCAGGTTTCTCTTTACTGAAGAATTAGTATTACTAATTGCCTTGTCAGTAAGAGCATGTCAGATTGTTGATTGATCAAAGACAACAGTAACATCAGTAACAACTCCTGCTCACGTCACCACTTTGTCATTGTGTAATTTTTTTTCTCCCACTTATTCCCTTTTCCAGTTTGTTCTTGCCACATATGGTGTTCTTGGACTCACAGCTGCTGCCTACATGCTGAGACGCAGCAGCAGGAAGGAGGAACATGAAACAGCGTCTGCCTCCTCATAAACTAAAATGGAAAGTTAAAAATACAATAAAATATTTATGATCACTATATGGGAGGACTTATGTTTCTCTACATGTCACCGGCCAGATGTTTTCTTTCTTTATCACGCATACAGATTGTCGTTTTAAAAAATGATTAAAGTTGCAATGTTTTAACCCATTAGTCATTTGCCAGTAGAGTGCAGTGTAAGCTTATTGTCAAGTACATTTCTTGGAAGCGCTTTGCTTTATCGGTTCAACAGGCAAATTTGGTGGTTATTTTACAGCTGTTGATTTTAGGTTAGTGAAACTAGCAGCGCAGATGGGGGACGTTTTCCTGTAAAATGAAATGTTCAGAAACTATTTCAGAAATAACTGCTGTTGTAATATATATTTTTTCTGCTTTTTGTTTCATTTCAAGTTAATAATGGTCGGGCATCATTCTGAAAGTGAAGCTTAATTTACATCCTATGGATTTCATTAGCCTACAATATTCCATTATTATGCCAATCAACTCATGACTGAAAAACTACCCCTTTAACAATCCAAATTTCTGCCATATGATTGGTTTCATCTTTTAGACAGGGTATACTATTCAATTTGCATCCAGTGATTTTCAAACAGTTAGACATGAAGTGATAGTTAAAGTGCTAAAGTGAAACTGAAATGAAAGCACACCTGAATACAGGTCATCCGTTGTGATGATTTTTTTCTCCTGTAAATAAAGAGCAGTAGTAACCAGCCGTAGTAATTTGTGAATATGCAGGTGCTGTGGTGCATCAGGCAGTTGAGGTCAGTGGCATAAGATTGGGGCAAACAAATTTGGGTCTCATTTCAAAGGTAAAACTGCTTCAAGTGGAAATTTATGTTTGGACTCATCTGCAGTAACAGTGCAAGGTATTATATATTTTGTTTTTAAATTTGCAAACAAAACATGAAAAATCTATAAATGAAAATATAATGAATGCTTAATTATGTTTTAAGCAAACACATACTTGTTAAAGATATTTTAATACTGGGAATGGATTTGGGAGTGTTTTCTGATGTTTCTGATGCCCTGAACCTAATGTATGATGAATTGTTCCAGGGATCTCTTAAATTCTGCCTTGCCTGTCAGGGATATATTTAACAGATGTTTTTAGAGATGGTCTGATTAAAGAGTCAGAAGTAATCTTACAGACATCTACAGAGTAGAGCATCTGTTTACAGTCAAAAAGTGTATGTGTATGTATCCATTTACCAGTGAATGCTGCTCAGTTTACTGTGCAATAGTTGTCTGGCACACGAAAAAACAAACCGGACACTTTAACACTGTTTACGTTTTACTTCACAATTAAATTAGTATTTAGGTAAAAAAAATCTACATCTTAGATGCTATAGGCTATAATATTGACTTGCATTTGCACTAAAGGATGATCTGTGTTCTTTTAGTTTATTTATAGTGTAATTTCTGCAGAGTCTATGGAAAATAACATTGCATCTCGTAAATGTGTGGCTCATATTTATCTGTCATATGTAATTTACGGTGTCTTAAGGTTAAACAATAAAAGTAAGCCAGGGATAAGATGATACTCTTAACCCTTAACCTGTCAACGGCGATATGAGTTGGAGAAGATCACGTGATTTAAAGTAAACCAGAGCGTCCAAAGTGAAAGTGAAACAAAAGTGCACACTTAATAGCAGGCAAATATAATTAATTAGCAAGTATGGACTCATTTCAGTCATTGATTATTCTGTAGTCGTTTGCTTTTATCAGGCTTTTTATGTGCATTATTTGCTTAAATCGCCACGATCTTCGCCATTTTGAAGGCATTGAAAGAGAGTGCTGCCAAAATCCAACCGCATTCCTACATCTAGGATTTCTCTCGGCACATTACCCACTGAGTCCAGAGAGTGATGTAAATAAAATACGTTTGGATACATTGAGACACGTGTCCTTCATCCAAACAGTTCTAGGAATAAATGTCATCTATCAGTTATGATGTGCAACAGGCGAGACCGCCTTTTTTAAATGTTTCTGAAAACTTTCGCTTTCGATATAGCCTATTCTTTTGTAATGGTCAGCCTGAATCGGGTAACAACTAAAAATGTAGCATCGCAGGAAATCTTTACACAGTTCTGGAGAAGTCTGGGTTAGTCAACATCAAACTGCATTTGCGGTAAGTTGGCTAGTGGTTTTATTTCCGAGACCGGACAGCATGGAGGTGTTATCTTCACCTTTAATTTCACAGTGACGTTCATGTAGTGCTATTAGACACCGTTTTATGAAAACATCTGCAGTAGAAATGTAACTTAATGGTTATTCTGAAACACGTATGCCTATACGTGACAGATACTCGAAAATTGCTTTTGCCTGTTTTACTGGAGAAACGTTTACATTTCATTTGGAAGTTCTTTCGAGAAAACAGCCTGGAGGCTACTTGTATTTCAGATAAAGGCAGGGGCTTCACTTTTCCTCTGCTAACGGTTACAACCAACGCGTTTGTCTATAAAGAAGATATAACATCAAGACATTCAAAGAATTATGTAGCCGACCAAAGAAAACTACACAGAAAAAATTTATGATTTTTCAAATACGCTTTAAAAATAAAATTTATTGATACAAATACATTTTTTTTTAAATATGTAAAAAGTTTGATGTGAATATTGTTTTGATAGTATATTAGTTTACTATTCAAGTTTTCGAGAAATAGTTATTCTAAATGGCATCGTTCATCATACATTTTTCTTAAAATGTTTGTAGCCTACCATTTTCTACAGGTTTTTGATTTACAAATGTGGTGTCACCATTGCCTAAAGTAAAAAGTACTCAAATATACTTTCACTTTGGGTACAGTAGTCATCAGTGTATAAAATAGGTTAATTAAAAGGCTTATTAAAAATTATATCAAAATTACATTCTAAGGGTTACCCGTGTTGACGTGAACACAATGTGCCTTTTATGTCAAAAAGTTATTTGATACACAGTCATGACTCATGAGAGGTCTGCTTTTCTGTTTTATGGTATTTTTATCACAACATTCACTTGGCATCTAGTTTGTTGGTTACGCCACGCTGACTTTGATTTGGCTAACAAAACAAAAGTATAGCCTATATTAAAAAGATTTTTAAAACAAAAAAATCTTTATTTATTTTTTTGTCTCAAGCATCATGTGCATATAAATAGTCAAATTCTTTTTGGTTTCTGTTTCCAAGAATTTTACTTAACCCTCTGGTGCTGCTCGGCAGTCAAAAATGACAGATGTGTTTTTGTTTTTTCAGTGAAAAAAAGTACTATATTTTTGTTCAATAATGTTTTTTATTTACTATTTCGTATTTCTAGGGTATTTTTATGGTACCAAATTATATTTATGTAATAATTATGATCCATTTATTACCTGATAATATTTTTTTTTTAGCATAGACCTGAAAACTTGAGTCCAACTTGAACTGTTGTAAATCTTGAATGCTTTGGAGCACAGACTTATGTTTGGTTTCTTTTAAAAGAAGACTTGGCAGATTATTGTTTAAGTGAAAAAAGTTTTAAAAAAGTGAATTTTTTTTTTTTTTTTTTTTGTTGTTTAAGTTTATTATTATGAAAAATGCATAAAATACTATTTTAAAATTTTATATGAATATATATTTTCCGAAACATGAATAAATCTCAACAAGGTTGATTACTCAAACGAGCTTTTTTGTTTGGGCGCAGTACCAAACTAGCCTGGAAATCCAGACCTAAATCTAAAAGATTAATGGTCTGGCGTAGACTAATGAAAATCGCCCAGCTCGAGGGGCGGCACCAAGCATGCATTTGAAAATCTCACTGCACGCAATTGGATAACACTACGACCAATCACAACAATAAACCCCATACGCTTAGCTACCAGCGGAGCTAACTGGTAGATTAGACTCTTGCCGTATCCGGTCGGCAAAACAGCAAAAACGTCCTTCTTGCAAAGGAACGATTCGAGCGGCATCTTCTGTTCCTCTTTTAGATAAAAAGCCAAGTCTAACTCGTTCATTGTAGCGGCCAAAGCCGTTTCAAACAACTGGTATTCATCCATAGCCATCTTGCAATGTTCACTAATGACTTCACAGCGCTGTCGTCATCTGTTTAGCTCGCCTCTGGCCCGCCTATATCAGATAACCCGATGTGATTGGTGCAGCTCAGATCGAGGGGCATATTTAATGAGCATGTATTACTCGACACCAACACGATCTCATGAAAGTGCGTATCTATAGCACGAATGATATTTCTCGTATCATTTATACGCCAAAACGAGTTTTTGCGTTCAAATGATACGCACTGTAAACCCCTTGGGTAGGATTAGGGATGAGGA
Source organism: Rutilus rutilus (assembly GCF_951802725.1). Lineage (NCBI taxonomy): Eukaryota > Metazoa > Chordata > Actinopteri > Cypriniformes > Leuciscidae > Rutilus > Rutilus rutilus. The sequence goes on along the minus strand of NC_140210.1, from coordinate 8,202,450 downwards.
GGGCGTGCATATTACACGCCATAAAGTGCGTATCATATGCACGCGAAAACTGCGTATCATATGTACGCAAAAACTCATTTTTAACACGTATCATTCGTGCTATAGATACGCACTTTCATGAAATCGGACTCTCGACACCAGAGTAACTCGCTGAGCAAGTTCAACTTGTGCTCTCGCGAGAACTCTGGATTACCAGGGTAGTACCAAACGTTTCCACAAGATGAAATTCGCTTCCCATTAGTTTCCAGTACAAGCGTGACTGTTTTTTTTTTCAGGACCATTTAAGCTATTCAAATCATATCCATGATTGTTTGTTGTTGTTGTGTTCACATAGGCCGTGCCAAAACTTTTCCCAAGTTTTGAACCATTCTGATAAAGTAAAAAATTAAAAAAAAAACTTGTTAAACTAAGCCAATCTTTGGTTAAAGCTGTGCTTAAAATCCACTGTACATTCTCACACGTACTTGCACACTCACAGGCTTATCTCGAATGTGTCCGGACATGAGCTCTTCTCACTTCTTGATGTTTGAACTCTTTGTTCATTTGCGCAGGCTGCAGAATCATTCATCCATGCTTTGGGACCATGGAGGAATGGTATGAGTGGGCCCCGATTCAGAATGGTCCAGCACAATGACTCTGACCATACAGTTGCGCCACAGGGCCCATCCAAGCCGGCCGAGCCCTCTAAACCCTGTTCCGACCCCCCAACACACTTTCAGCCCTTTCGGCACCAGCAGGAATGTGACCTCATCACACAGGCTGTGGATTACTTGAAAAACAGTGGATTTTACTGGGGTCCCATGGAAGCAGATGAAGCTCATGCACAACTGGCCAAACTCCCTCTGGGGACGTTCCTGATCCGGGACAGCATGCAGGCAAATGTTTTCTTCACTCTCAGCTATCGGGCTCCTGAGGGCCCGACCAGCGTGCGGGTGCTCCTAAAAGGAGGAGGATTCAGTTTAGCAGGGAGTAAACATACTTTCTCTTGCCTTTTCCAGCTGCTTGGATACTATATTGCGTCCCCAAAAAAGAGTCTGAGTATGCCGTATCGCGGAGATGCGGCGCAGAGCCTACAAAAGCTGGCAAGAAGAGCTGTGGTACAGAGTTATGGGAAAGATAGTATTCACCAACTGCCTGTGAGCAAAAAACTTAAAGAATTTCTGTGGCTGTACCCTTTTAGTATATGAATGTGTGTTGTTTATTTGATGATTAAGTTACAGATGTTGACTCTTTTAACACAGGACAGTCATTTCATAGGATACTGTGCCCTTCACTGAACCCAACTAGAACATGTATTTACTATTTATGTGTGTAGTGATCGTTTAGACTATTCTCTGATAAAAAAGCACTACAAAATGTTTTATTTGACATAATGCAGTTCAGCACAACTCCACCTTTGGCCTTCGACTGTTTTAAGACAATACGGTACTGGGTCAGTTTGTATTTGTGTTAAAGGAATGATTTGTCAACGTAGTTACTTTTATTATTGTATTGTTTGTCTTTATGTCTGAATGTAAACCACTGACCACATGACATGTCGATATCAGTATGAACATTTAATGATTTTATATGGGTACATATATACAATATGTAGACTATAATCTATAGTATGTATTGTATAGCAATGTCATTCTGCTATGCAGAAAAATGCATTTCACCTGAAACGTTTGGATTGCATTTTATTAATAAAGATAAATTATTTGATGTGATTTACAGCTGTTTTTGCTGTCATCTCTCTCTCTCTCTCTCTCTATTTCCCTTTCGCTTTGGTTTCTTGTAACTCAAAAAAAAAAAAAAAAGAGAGAATCAGGAACCTCTCACATATTGACTTTACAGAAATGGCCCCATCTAGGGGGAAATTAGTTTCAGATTTATTTATTTATTAATAACATTTTTACTCTCTTTATCTCTATAATTTTACAAGTTTACTAAATTATTTGTTTAAATATTAAATATTAAATGATCTGATTTTAAATTCACCAATTACTGCATGTCATCATGTACATGTGCTTGTCAGGCCGAGCAAAACTGTGTTCATGTTGTGTTTTTGAGTGTATGGCCACAGCAGAAGCTGTGGGATCATATTAAAACCACAAACCATACACAGCCATACATACACAGAAACCACATCCTCTTATACAAAAACAGGAAAATGTGCATTTTCCTCTGTACCTATATTACAATTCCATGGCAGAATAAAACAGGAAGACATATTTTGTTCCAGTGAAACATCGCGTGCCTTTTTATAGGCCAGAAAACTGAAACAAAGACATCCATTGTGGTACAATACTGAATACATCACATACCAGTTACACAGAAGAGGACGTTGATTTTTGACAAGCTAAACATGTCAGTCTTTGGATAACATGTAATTTAAGCCACGAAATAAACTTCATTCCGTAAAACTTGTATAATGAACTACGCAAAAATAATTTCTAACGTATCCAGCATGTTTTATATTTACCGAAAAATCAAACATAGTTCACCTCTCAAGCACGTTATCACTTCTGTCAAAAACTTAGGCTGGCTGTTGGTTGGAATATTATAAATAAAAACATCGACATAGCACACTCATGGGAATCACATTTTTCTAACAATTATTACCTTATGATCCATCGGTTTTCAAATCCACCTCATTTGAATATCACATCATCGACGTCTGTCAAAAAATAATGTGCACAATACACTACCGGGTGTTTTGACTAGATGTGAGGGTGAAAATGGCGGCCTGAGCGGCTTCAACATGCTGTCTGTCAGATAACGCAAGTGAATAAAATGTGTTCTTCACTTGCTGAAATTGAATTGGAATGATCAGGGAACTGAGTGAAATACTTCACACTGCATGCTAAATAGAATAAAGCAGGGAGAAAAAAGTCCTACTGAAAAAACTTTGTCAGGTTAGTGAACATTGTTTAACGTGTTGGTTTTGACAGACATTTTTTATGCACGAACTATGCATTCAGGATTGTTTAACATGTTGGTTTTGACAGACATTTTTTATGCACGAACTATGCATTCAGGATTGTTTAACATGTTGGTTTTGACAGACACGAACTATGCATTCTGATATTCCTGATTTGAATGTTTTCAAATCATCTAATTTTCTATTCTATTGACTGATTATTTTTCATAATTTTGGTAATAGATTAACTGTTAAATGAGTGATCTTGAGATGAGTCCCTGTTGTTTAATTTTCCAATAAAAGATTTTTAGAAGAGACATTTTAACATGATTGATTACATTTAATTACCCCTTTTCTGTCCCAAACCGATTCAACTCCTAGCTCTCCACCTTCCCCAGCACCACCTGCCTAGATCTGGCGGTTCTCCCCACTTTTGTCTCAGCAGCTCGCATTTGTCATGTGTATCGTGGTTGATAATAAAAGCATAATGCAAAACTTCCAACTAAAGCTTCTTTATTACTACAGAGAATATATACACAAGGTTAATGTAAATCCACACATTAACACTTAAATCACAGAAGAGAACTGACAATGAACTGAATGGAACAGGGAGTAAATACACAGGGAAACATAATGATTAACAACTGAACATAATCTGTAGACTAATTTGGAAACAATCAAGGCTAAATTGAACTGAAGCACAAGAAACAACCACAGGAACCAAAACATAATCCTATTCACCTTATTAATGTGCATGTTTCGGCAGTAGCCTTCACTCATGCAGCAGCAGCGTAGCAGATCTAGTCCACCAAGACCAAGCCAATAAAATCTATTGTTTTATTGCTGATACAGGAAGCTGTAGGACAAAATATTCTTTCCTCCTCAACGACACTTAAGACTCATTTGGCATCCAACCATCAGCAGCCAGTCTTTCATCAGAAGCCAATTTACTGAATAGCAACATTATACATGGTTCAACCAGACATTTCAATGAGATTTACCATTGTGATGATTGGAAACACTGGCCAAAGTATCCTTTTGCATGCCTTGGCATCAGCTCTCACTTTCAGGTCCATTAATCAGAACAAAAGAACAAAACTTTCTTTGTGCTGTGTGTTATTGCTGCACTTATAATAAAAACCTGAAAGACAGAAAGAGAGCAAGATAAATAGCTCTTGAATGCTTAAACCACACTTCCTTCTTGCATACACACACACTTCTTTTGTATCTCAAACATGACTGTCTACATAGTACATTCAAATTTCAACATATGAAGTCAACATAAATATTCTACGCAACCAAATTTACTTCTTAACATTTTCTTAACAACAAGTGAAAAAGATATTCATTGAGGGGGAAAAAATGTAGGGGTTGATTTCATCCATCGGAAATGGATCGAACCATGACAAGAGAGTGTTTCATACGTTAATAGAGTCAGGTGATTGAAGGGAAGAGAATAAAAAAGTGAAAGCAATTTGTGAAAAAGGAAGTAGTGTCAGAGGAGAAAAAAACAAACACATGAAGACAAAACATTTATTTTAAGAAGAAGAATGTGCATCAGTGAATCATGCAGTTTCCTGTTGACATAATTTAGAGGGGCTTCATTCTGTAAAAAGTTTAATCCAGGGTTCAGTAATATATATATATATATACAAATCTGTTGAGAAATATAATAAATGCATCTCTACCACAGTGAAGCATAGAGGAAGAGGTGTCATTGGTGTACTTCACTGTGCAAAGTAATTTAATGCTTTGGAGTACAGGAGAATATTGCTGAATGGCCTACTTCCCATAAATTAACAATTTGTTATCTAATGAGATTAGATGTAATTTTACAACGAGATAATTCTCCTGCCCAAACTGCAAAGACAACCAAGACATGGCTTGAGAACAAGTCCATCAGCCTCATGTTTTGGCCTGGTCAGAGTCCAGATTTGAACCCTATAGTGAATATTTAATCTCACATTAAACTCAAAAGAGTTTACTGGGAGACATTGTTCAACTAGGCTACTCATGACCTGTTCATCCTGTTAAAAGCTGTCTGCAAGTTGGGGAAGTGTCAAGTTACTTTATCTACAGTTTTTGTGCCATTATCCCTAATTTCTTGACCAGTGATTTGTGATTAAAATGCTTGAGACCATTAAAAGACCACATATTTTGCCATGTTTGGCTTGGCTCATTGTTGTTGTTGTTGTTTGCCCGGAAATGTGTGTGTGTGTGTGTGTGTGAATGTGTGTGATTTTTGTTTATATTGTGTAGAATGCCTCTGATATCCAGACCAGACGGAGGACTTGCGCCTAGACACGACCACAACGCATGATGTAGTCAGCCGAATCCAGGCCGTATCCAGACCAGATGGAGGACCTGCGCCTAGACACGACCACAACGCATGATGTAGTCAGCCGAATCCAGGCCGTATCCAGACCAGATGGAGGACCTGCGCCTAGACACGACCACAACGCATGATGTAGTCAGCCGAATCCAGGCCGTATCCAGACCAGATGGAGGACCTGCGCCTAGACACGACCACAACGCATGATGTAGTCAGCCGAATCCGGGCTGTATCCAGACCAGATGGAGGACCTGCGCCTAGACACGACCACAACGCATGATGTAGTCAGCCGAATCCAGGCCGTATCCAGACCAGATGGAGGACCTGCGCCTAGACACGACCACAACGCATGATGTAGTCAGCCGAATCCAGGCCGTATCCAGACCAGATGGAGGACCTGCGCCTAGACACGACCACAACGCATGATATAGTCAGCCGAATCCGGGCTGTATCCAGACCAGATGGAGGACCTGCGCCTAGACACGACCACAACGCATGATGTAGTCAGCCGAATCCGGGCTGTTTCCAGACCAGATGGAGGACCTGCGCCTAGACACGACCACAACGCATGATGTAGTCAGCCGAATCCAGGCCGTATCCAGACCAGACGGAGGACCTGCGCCTAGACACGACCACAACGCATGATGTAGTCAGCCGAATCCAGGCCGTATCCAGACCAGACGGAGGACCTGCGCCTAGACACGACCACAACGCATGATGTAGTCAGCCGAATCCGGGCCGTATCCAGACCAGACAGAGGACCTGCGCCTAGACACGACCACAACGCATGATGTAGTCAGCCGAATCCGGGCTGTATCCAGACCAGATGGAGGACCTGCGCCTAGACACGACCACAACGCATGATGTAGTCAGCCGAATCCAGGCCGTATCCAGACCAGACAGAGGACCTCCACCTAGACACGACCACAACGCATCCCTGAAGTGTCAGCAGAGATTGTGTCAACTAGACTCTCATCAAAGGCCTCATCGACACGACAGCCATCAGCACTGATCCTCAACAAACCCGTCTCCATCCCGGTGTGATGACTCCGATCTTAAACCAGATGGAACTGGATAATATTCTGATTGTTTCAAACCAATCTGACTTCTGACCTATAATGCTGCCTGAATCATAATCATACACTGTTCGTTCTGAAGGGGGTGGATTGGAATCCACTGCTGCTTCAATGTAAATGTAATGAGTGATTATAATCAAGGTATTAATCAATATTTCTCCTTCTAAATATCGAGTTGAATGACTTCTCTGGAGATTTTACTTTGTTATATAAGTTACCAGTGTGATTACTGAAATGTTCTTTTCATCTATTCTTTAATGTCTGTATTTGATATCTGAATGCAGTAACAGTGCTTGCTCATTCAGCCCGGCGTTCAGAAATGAAATAGGGACTTGTTTTGTGTTTGAGAAAGGTCTTCAACGTGTTAAAACATAAAGGGGTCATTGAAGCCAATAGTTTAAGGGACCATTTCTTTGTTAAAGCCTTACTTTCCAGTTAGACTTAAGTGTTGCTCTCCTTGAGAGAAAGAATGCATTATCTTGATGTTTTGAGACGACTTTCCTGTTTATAGTTAGAGCCTGACCAAATCCAACCTTGGAGAAGCGGTGTGTCGGTATGTGTTAGGCTGAGTCCCAATTCGCCTACTTATACTACGACCTAAAAGTATGTACTTTTTTTTGTGAGGAAAAAGTACATACTTTTGAGTGTGTAGCAAAAGAGAATGCACGTTCTGGGACATACTTCGATGACCTCATGCAGCGTAAACGAGAACGTGGTTGCCTAGTTACGCACACCGCGACTGTTAACAAAACATTTTACATTTCATTCATTCTTATATATCCAATATAATTTTATTTACTATTCCCATCTTTTTTTCCACAATACATTTACAATGTGTTTTACCAAATTGAGGAGTCAAGCAGGGCGTCGTCGTAGATCAAACAAACGCAGGTCGTTTGTGAGGCGGCTGGTTCTGACGTTCATGTGCAATGTGTGTAACGAAATTTAAAATTATATGTTAAATATATAACATGTTAAACGAATAAAAATATTTAAAGTTTATAGTATAACTATTGTTTAACGTATTTTATACTTAATTATGACCGCCGCTAGCATAGCTAGCGAAAGCGGTCATATAGGGATTGTCAAAGTTTTTTTTTTTTTTTTTTTTTGTCATCTACTGAATTTTTCGTCAACGATACCAGGGACACCGAAACACCGGGGAACATGAAATTTGGTGGGCATGTAGCCCCACTAGACTTTTACGGAAAAATTTCGTTTGGTCCCCGGGGGCCACTCCCCCCCCACGCTGGGCCCCCCCAAACCCAAAAAATGCAGTTTTTCCTAAATAACTACCTGAACCGTGGCACCGAGGATGAAGACATTTTTATGGTATGTTGGTCTTAAGGGCCCACATCAACCTAGCCCATAATCACTCATTAGTGATTTGCGCCCCTTCCCATAAAAAATGAAAATGCAATATTATTCTGCTTTAATCGCCCCTATCTTCAGTGGAGATGTTCAGAACTGCACCATATTTCATGTGTATGATTAACTTGACATCCTCTGGGGGTATGCTAAGTTTCGTAGAATTTCATCCATGGGGGGGTATAAAATAAATTCATTTATGTGCACATTTAGTGACTGTACACTCATCGGCCTGTAGATGGTGCTGTTGAGCGAAGGGTTGCTGGTTTAGGATGATACTGTCACACACACACACACATGCAGGAATACAAACAAACGCAAGCATGCACACACACTGACATCCACACGCACAGACACACACACAAACACACACGCGCACACACATGTACGCACGCATACATACACGCACAGACACACACACACACACAGACACACACATACACAAACACACACACATACACACACACACACACACAGACAGACATGCACATACTACTACTTTTTTTAGGTATCAGCCATATACCCGATTTACCAATACCCAATGTGTTATGCTTGGGCAGTATACTAATGAGGTGGGTGGGACATGTTTCATGCCATGTTAGATCACATCCTGAGAGTCTACGCTTTCAGAAAATATATAGTTTATATTATTATTTATTTATTCTTCCCTTTTATTATACAACAGTTTCAACATTATGCATGTGACAGTTAGACTTATATTGGTAGATACAATGCCTTAAACATAGATAAAATTAGTATCAGTGAATTAATTTACATAACTTTTAATGTAACCTCTGTCCTCTGATTCTTGCAAAATCCTCACATTTCATATAATATTTTACATCCTATGAATACATTTTAGCAGCGTTATGGACATAACATGAAATACACACACTTTACAAGTGTCCTACAAACTCTGTAAATTATTAAACAAACTACCAATGTAGCATGAAAAAGACTTGCTTGAACACAATAAGTGTGTTTTTGAAACTCATTTTTATAATACATTATGTAGGGAAAACCACTGTTATGAATGTGACATTTTCACATTACGGATGTTAAGTGTCTAAACTAATGACTTTTGATATAAAACTTAAATAGTAATAGCAAATAATTACAAAACTCTAAATTATCCATGATCCACAGGAATACTCCAGACAGTCTTTTAAAATATACAACTTATATACATAAACACGCAATACAGCCAAATTGCTCCACGTCATTTATTTTTGTGGAAAGTCAGTGCAGGCCTGAGCGGCGGTCATATTTTGTACCGCCATGCGGTACATCTAGTCTTATACTTATGTATAATACTTAAAAATACCCCGATGAAAATGAACCATGCTTTTACTATAGTAAAAGTGTAGTAACCATGTTTCTTTGGTTGGACTGATAAAGTTAACATCTGTACAGCCACAGTATTACTACAAATAAGTCAGACAGAAACATCAAAAGAAATACATAAAAAAGACACTTGCATGACACTGTAACGTAGAGCCTTTTTATTTATTGTTTTGTAGCCTGATAACCCCAATGAGGCGCTCAGTATCTTCATCGGACCCTACAAGATAAACACGGTACTTTTTTGGCACAACATAAACCCATTAATATTACGAGACAATAAAATATACATTTAATTAGGGTTAAACATTTGAATTCTTACACTTAAAAACTGAGGGCGCATCTCCGCTGCCGCATCCCTGCTATGTTTACATCACCACCATCACCACAAAGCTCCTCCCTCCCGCACGCAATGGGTTGTGGGCAATATTAGCCGTTAGAGTGTGCATTGATCTGCACTTCGAATTCTAACCGGAAATAGTAGACCATCCGGGTATCTTTGGAATACTCATTTCAACATACTACGATTTGGGACGTACTAATTCTAGTTTCGCATACTATTTAGGATGGATAGTATGCGAATTGGGACTCAGCATTAGTCTTCTTGGTTACAGGTTAAGGAACCACTGGCATTATTGGAGATTGACTGAGATTGTTGTTCGGGACATGCTGGTGTACAGCAACCCAAATCTGCGACCTGCAAGGTCACAATGTGCCTAACTTCAGGGTCCGAGTGTCAGCTGCATAATCGATGGAGATATGCTTCTGTCTATCTGTATATGTGTGGAAAATGTTTATCTATTTATTAGCCAATCAGAAACTGCAACCTGAAGCAAGGACGTAACTTAGACCTTGGTAAAGGGTATAACTGCTGTGATCTTTGTAACTGTAAGCGGGGTGGCCTACAAACTCAAAGACATCTGCTGATGAAACTGCAAACTAAAACTTTTCTTCAATTTATTATAATTCTGACTCCGGGCTTCTTTCAAACATCTGGTCCTTGGGTTCTAAACTGTTACCCCCTAACAGTTCGTTGGCCTGAGGAGAACTGGCCCCCCGACTGAGCCTGGGTTCTCCCAAGTTTTTTTTTCTCCATTCTGCCACCTGATGGAGTTTTGGTTCCTTGCCACTGTCGCCTTTTTCCACCTTTGTTGCCATTGGCTTGGCTTGCTTAGTTGGGGACATTAAATTTACATTAAATTAAAAAATGTATTTAATATTCAACAATAACATTGATCTACCTGGTTTGACACTATTATACAAGAAATTAACTGAGCTGGACGATGACATCACGGTTTACTCCAGAGCGGCTATATATATATATACACTCACCTAAAGGATTATTAGGAACACCATACTAATACTGTGTTTGACCCCCTTTCGCCTTCAGAACTGCCTTAATTCTACGTGGCATTGATTCAACAAGGTGCTGAAAGCATTCTTTAGAAATGTTGGCCCATATTGATAGGATAGCATCTTGCAGTTGATGGAGATTTGTGGGATGCACATCCAGGGCACGAAGCTCCCGTTCCACCACATCCCAAAGATGCTCTATTGGGTTGAGATCTGGTGACTGTGGGGGCCATTTTAGTACAGTGAACTCATTGTCATGTTCAAGAAACCAATTTGAAATGATTCAAGCTTTGTGACATGGTGCATTATCCTGCTGGAAGTAGCCATCAGAGGATGGGTACATGGTGGTCATAAAGGGATGGACATGGTCAGAAACAATGCTCAGGTAGGCCGTGGCATTTAAACGATGCCCAATTGGCACTAAGGGGCCTAAAGTGTGCCAAGAAAACATCCCCCACACCATTACACCACCACCACCAGCCTACACAGTGGTAACAAGGCATGATGGATCCATGTTCTCATTCTGTTTACGCCAAATTCTGACTCTACCATCTGAATGTCTCAACAGAAATCGAGACTCATCAGACCAGGCAACATTTTTCCAGTCTTCAAATGTCCAATTTTGGTGAGCTCGTGCAAATTGTAGCCTATTTTTCCTATTTGTAGTGGAGATGAGTGGCACCCGGTGGGGTCTTCTGCTGTTGTAGCCCATCCGCCTCAAGGTTGTGCGTGTTGTGGCTTCACAAATGCTTTGCTGCATACCTTGGTTGTAACGAGTGGTTATTTCAGTCAAAGTTGCTCTTCTATCAGCTTGAATCAGTCGGCCCATTCTCCTCTGACCTCTAGCATCAACAAGGCATTTTCGCCCACAGGACTGCCGCATACTGGATGTTTTTCCCTTTTCACACCATTCTTTGTAAACCCTAGAAATGGTTGTGCGTGAAAATCCCAGTAACTGAGCAGATTGTGAAATACTCAGACCGGCCCGTCTGGCACCAACAACCATGCTACGCTCAAAATTGCTTAAATCACCTTTCTTTCCCATTCTGACATTCAGTTTGGAGTTCAGGAGATTGTCTTGACCAGGACCACACCCCTAAATGCATTGAAGCAACTGCCATATGATTGGTTGATTAGATAATTGCATTAATGAGAAATTGAACAGGTGTTCCTAATAATCCTTTAGGTGAGTGTATATATATATATATATATATATATATATATATATAAAATATATATACTCATATATATATATATAAAAATGAACTAAATTAATAACATTTTTTTTAAACAAAAATGAAACATCACTGAACTTATTTAAGCTGGACTGTGACGCTATTTACTTCTGGAAAAAACGTTTTTGCATTATTTTCCTGTTATCTCTATAAAGCTGCTTTGAAACAATCTGTATTGTAAAAAGCGCTATATAAATAAATGTGACTTGACTTGACTTGAGATGTCTAATGAGAATCTTACAATTGTGGATGTACATTGGCCACAAGGGGGCAGGCTTCCCTCTACACTGTTAATCTGTCAAGTTATCTGGTTGTAATTCCTAAGTGATTGAGAAACAATTTGTAAACAAAGTTTAAAGGCTAATGCATATTTGCAGATGTCATACCCTCATGTTTAGCTATTATATTTATAGTATTGTTTTATTGTGCACATCATTATTTATTACCTTGGGATCAGCTCAAGAAATCAAAGTACTAAAGTGCCAGCTAAGCAAAAAAAAAAAAAAAAAAAAAACGTTTCTGATTCTGAACTCATAAAAACCTAGGAGCAGCGAACAAGAACAGCTCTCATACAGAATCAAAAACTGGGGAAAGGTGGAGATATGTTGCAGTATGACAGATTTTAGTGAAGATTTACCTGCAGTTCCAATTAGGAAGAGTTTGTACATCTTGAGTTTCTTTTAGTAACAGTTATAGTGTGTACCATATGTGAGTTTGCATGCCTGACCACACACGTGCACAGGCCCTTGACAGAAAAATCTTAGTTGTGATAAATAATAAATAATCTGACAAATCGACTGTAAAAATGACATAAATCCACCATAACCAAATAGGGTGTGTGATGTGTTTGTCTGTACACGTTTAAAAATGATCACTGTCTTGCGTGGCTTCTTCAAACAAAAAAAGCAACTGTGGCACTTCATCAAGCAACTCTACAGGACTGGTTCCACCGGAATACTGCGATTTCCCAGAAATCATAAAGCACCATTTCCATGACGGAAATCAGTCAGCACCTATTCTTTTATTACGACTGACCGACAACTAGTTTGGATTCCTTTGCCTGGCCCTAAATGATGGTAATTTAACCAGGCAGGTTTTCAAAAGCCAACAGCAATTAAATTAAACGAGAAACGGAAACACTTGGAATTAACTGGAATATTTAGTGGTACATTGCTAGCGTTTTCATATGACAGGCAGGATTGCTTTAGGCTGTGTTTCTATTGGATTGATTTTATCTTGTCAATGGTTGGAGAGACACCTCAGGGTTTTCCCAGAGCAGAGAATGTTACGCCATGTCATTTGCATAAACATCACACAATATTTGTCTATATAAATAAACTTCCAGCTATATTTACAGGAAATGTGATTAACTCTAATATATTACACTTATCTAATCGGTCTTACCCAAAGCGTTCTAAACCTTGTCAAAGGGTTCAAACATTTCTACGATTAACATATCTTCAAAGAATGTGAGTAACCAAACTAACACAGGAACGAAAATACAACTAACCAAAAACATAATCACATTTCTGATCCCCATTGACTTCCATAGTATTGGTATTTTTTTTCATAAATGGAAGTCAATGGGGACCAAGAACTTTATGGTTACCAACATTCTTCAAAATATCTTCTTTTGTGTTCAATAGAACAAAGTAACTCGTACAGATTTGAACCAACTTGAGGGTAAGTAAATGATGACATAATTTTGGGTGAACTTTTCCTTTAAATTGACATTGCAAAATTTCAGTGGATCCGTGTGTTTGGTTTTCATGCACTTTGCTTTTGGACTTAAAAGTCTGTTTTTCCTAGATTTTCTAGAAAGTCTCAATTAATCGTTCTATTTTTAGCTCGGTTCTGATAGATAATGTTCTACAAACTCGAAGAACATTCTAAGAGCATTTAGAACTGATAAAATGTATTATCTATGACAAAATATTTTTTCCATGTGAGATTTCAACTCTGAGAATGTTTTGATTTGACCCAGATGAGTCATGTTGAGAACAAATCTGCATTCTTTAAAAAACCAATAAGATGCCCCCTTTCAATAAGGTTACCTGATGCCCTCTGGTGGATAGTACAGTATTATGGATGTACTTAATCTACTTGTGGTTTTGTTTCCCCTCATGAGAGGTTCCTAAATCCACGATGGGAACCTAGATGCACTCAATGAACATTTTTCACTATTTAAATAAAAAAGATTTATGTTGATTTCCTCAGTATTGATTACAAACAGATCAGGAATTATTTTGTGTGTACTTTAACATGTTTATATAAGTCTTCAGATAAATCAGCAACATCAGCAAGTTTCAATCTGTTAAAGGTACACTGTGTAGTTTTTTTAAGTATTGTATTAGCTAAAATCAATGTCTTTATTCATAAATATGTCCTCATTGGTGTACAATTACCTCTGCCAATGATCTGACTTATCCTCGTAAGCGAAGAATTTCTTATCTTTATTTACATGGGATGGGTCCATGGAGGCTTCCATGTTGTTCCGCCATTTTGAAAAACTATAATAGCAGAGAGGGACAAAAAGCATAGCCTACCTCAACACGTTTCCACAACGCATTTAGTTTTTTGTAACGCAGTACACTTTTTGAGTATTTGTACTTTAGTTGAGTATTATCTTTTCTGGAAACTTTTTACTTTAACTTCACTACATTTGAAAGACAAATATTGTACTTTTTACTCCACTACATTTCTGTCAAGGTCCTTGAGTAGAAAGTAGTAATGTCAGTCAGGGGATGATTTTGGTTTGGAAATGAAAGTCGGGTTGACGTCAAAACCCGACGTCAGACAGACGTTGGATTTTGGTTGGAAATGAAAGTCGGGTTGACGTCAAAGCCAAAAAACTTTAAATAGGGCACTATTTGAGGGAACAGCCATTTGGGTGTCCGAAACCATTGTAGACGTTACTGCACTTATTCAATCTCATATTCAATCCCACTACTGGAACTGTGTTCTAGAAATAAATTTGATATTGATATGAGGGAAGGCAGGCATAGATTCAGAGGCATACTGTAAGTGTTACATTCAACAATGCAACAATAATAAAACAATGCATTGACATTTACTTTTTACTTTTGATACTTAAGTACTTTTAAAAACGAGTACTTCTGTACTTTTACTTAAGTAAGAATCGGTCTTTACAACTTTTACTTGTAACGGAGTAATATTTGACCAGTAGTATATGTACTTTCACTCATGTAAGGAAGTTGTGTACTTTGTCCACCTCTGGCATCAGCTGACTGTGACTGAAACCAGCTGAAACGGACAAGGAGATCAATGAGAGGCGCTTGTCACTCCCCCGGCAGATTTGAAAGGCTGCACTGCATGGTACTTTATAATGCAGGACCATAGTTATGCCGAGCCACAGGAGAAGGAATCCTCCTTGGCAAAAAAGCCCAAAATTGAAAGTAAAAGGAAACGTGACCGGCGATTTAAAAAAACGAGGGTTAATTTTTCCAGGTGGAAAGAGCTAATGAAGGAGAAAGGGAGGCAGGCTAATGAAGGTGCCTGCTTTCTTCTCAACAGGTAAGTCATTATTACGGTCTAAATGACAAGCTTTTTTTCATTGCTTGGTTGTGTAATTCATTATATAGGCAGCATAACAGTAGAACATGTACAGTTAAACTCGATGAAGTGCTATTGGAAGACATGTTGTCATAGCTTCTTGGTGCATAACAGCTACCGTAGTTGCAACACGCATTTGAAAAAGCGAGGCGCTAGAGAGCACTATTCGTTTGAATGCAAAATACAATTTCACCGCTAGATGGGAGAAATTCCTACACAGTGTACCTTTAATTGTGAAAACAATTAAATTGAATTGGTGAAAAAAGTATGATCATGGTTTAAATGTGACTGGAACAAGCAACATTTAGTTAGTTCAAATGTATGAAATTGAAACAAATTGGATTTATTGATAAATATATAAACTTGGTTATTGTGTTGTGGAGCAAACACTTTTGGTTTATTAGTATACTTTGTATGACTGACAAATATGCATCACATTAAATTTAAAGTTTATTAGTTTGTTACAATTGTGTAATGGGTTTATTTTATTCAAATTAAAATGCATACATCTTAAATATTAGGGTGTTTTTCGAGTGTACAGTTGTCTTCCTACCTGTCCTACTTCCAACTGTTCTCCAGCCAAGTTATCCTTGCTGTTATTCCCTGCCTTAGTATCTTTGCGTCATTCTGATTGGTGCATCTGCAAAAATATATTTTTTTTTCCTGTGTATTGTCTGCTTATAAGTCTATCTCTACCCCATTCCTTCACTTTCTCTCTGTAACATGTCAGTTTTGCTGCCATGGAGTCTATATGCAGATAATGATCTTAGTCATTCTCATGCAGAGAAAGAGAGAGAAGCACTGACCAGGTGAAAACAGTGTAAACTTCAATAGTGTAAAGAGACGGCAGCATTAGTGGGTTTGACACTGTCAGAGAAACGCTCTCCTCACTACCCACATCTTTAAAAAAAAAAACCTGACACTTTGCTAAGGTGTGCATGCATGTAGGATTGTTGACTGAAGGTGGCAGTTCTAGAGACATTTTTATTGACATTTAAGCAAAGGTGTACGAGCTAAATTGGGGGGTTTGAGACAGTAAATACAGTTGTCAATCCCACCAACTGTGTGAATCCAACTTAGACTCAACTTGGTAACCACATCTGCGTTAAGTGATTATTGAGATGTGGGCTCAAGACATGTGACTCCAATAACAGTTCTGAAGACCTGCAAGTATTTGCAATACCTTGGCAAATATTATAATACCTGCGACTCAGACTTGAGGTGAGTCATACCTTTACAGGCTAAACATTGAGTTTTTACAGCCCACAAAAACTGCAGCAAAAATAATCAGGTACAGCTTGGCTCATCTTTTGAAAACTAACGAAGACAGGTACACATTGATTTTTGTTGTTGTAATTTTTATAGAAAAATACTGCAAATTGGTCAACATCCAATTATATGTTATTTGATCGTAAAACACTTATGGTTTTTGCAAGTAAAGATTTACCATACAAATTATGGTGAAAAACAGGACATTTCCTGTGTGACATCACATTTGATTATATGTTATTTATATTCTAATTTTTGGTGTGCGTGATGGACATGTTGTGTTACATTTTAAGCAATTTAATTTATGTTGACTGCATTATTTTAGAGTCATGTGTTAGCCTGTTTTGTGTGTGTGACTCTCCGTCTGGATAAATGTATTAGCCAAGTATGGACACACCACTTACGATGAACTCTGATTCATCATGTGGGTTTCTGTTTTACCAAATGTATTGTTAGGGTGTTTTATCTGTACTTTTTAAGGTAAAACGCAGATTTTCTTGGTTTAATAGATTTTTATATTAACGTTATATCACTTATTGAAATATATGGTTATAAGTTGTAAAATATACAAGCACAAATTTGTCATTCTGTAATACCTGAAACACCATCACCATTATTTTTTCAACCACAGCTGCTGTTTCTTTTTTCCCCCATACACTTGACAAGATATTTTTTACAGTGTGTGCATGTAACAGAGGCCAGCTATCAAAGAGCTGTGCAAGTAAAAGTAGGACTAGCTACATTGGTGCCGTGACCCGGATGAGAGTGAGGTTTAGGAGGGTGAGTGTAATGGAGGCCTGCTAAAGAGCTGTGGAAGTAAAACCTCACTCCCCTGGCCTCAAGAGGCGCACTAGCGACTGACGTTACAGACTATGGTCTTTAGCATCCTTGTTAGCACGCCTGCCTCCCATGCTAATGTTGTTGGTTCGAATCCCGCTCTGAGCCGTATAGGAGGACCAGTTACATGTGGAACAGAGTTGGGGTCAAGACCAGAAACATATTGCAGCAATTGCATTTTGTTGCAGCAATCATTTAAAAAAAATCTGATAATAAAGTCAATGGTTTCAATTTTTCCAAACCCACAAATTCCAATGAATTGTGGCTGATTTACAGAACATAAACGGTGTGCACCTCAAGAATGGATTTCCCTAATAAACTCAAAATGAAAACAAAGACTTTTGAAAAGATACTGTGCCAAACACTGGAAATAGACTGTGTCTGTTGTCTGAGACTGTAAGCAGCGACCCAGATCCAGACCAAGACACCAAGTGATAGCACCCAGACTAAAGTCATGTGTATGCAGTCTAATGAGGCTGAAGACCAAGACTACAAGGTCAAGGCCAAGAGTAGATTCCCTGGGAAAACACAAATATGGCTTTTTCACCTTCGATCCTTGAGACATGACTTTACCAGTGTGGGGTGGTTATGTTATGAAGTCTGAATTTGAAGCAGTGCCTCTGGCGTATTTTGGTATATTCAATACACTTTGTATTGCATGTCAGGAGTAGATGTAACACGACAAACATGGACTTTGTTGCAGATATCTGAGCTAGAGAAGGCCAAGGACTTTGGGGAAAACATCTGTCCCACTCAGAAATCCAAAGTAGGTTATAAAGTACAACCAAGAATCCCAAAGCAGCGCTCTGCTGAGATCCACTAGACACAAAAAAATCGCATATATACAGTGAGGTCCAAATATTTAAGACCACATTGAAAACATTTTTTGTTAATTTAACTTGGAAGTAAACTGTCTGAAACAGGTGTTGGCTGAAGCTCTTGCTTATAATGCCTACCCTTTTTGAAACATCTCATATTTTAATTAAAAGTATAAATAATTATTGTCTTACATCATTATAATGTTGACAAACAAATATAAACAGAATACAAAAACATTAGTATTTCCTATGCAATACCGTTGCACAATCCAAATACAACAAAAGCAGCTTGTTCATTTATCATTCTTTAAATGGTTTCATACAGTTTCAGTGCATTATTTTTAAATAGTTTCTTTAACTTATTAAGCGTCCCACATATTTCTAGTTCCTCATGACAGCTATTCCATAGATTTACACCTTTAACTGAAATACAATGGTATTTTGCATTGGAATTTCGCAAATTCAGAATCATTGACCATGTCTTGCATCCACTAAAGCACAAGATGCTTTTTGGGTCATTTTCAAATCATAAAATAAAAAAAGTAAAACCTATAACACGCACACACACACAAAGATAAAAGCCATACAAGAAGAGTCACTGTCATGTACACTTCAACAGATACATTCATGGACACACATGAGGTTAAATGGTGGAAAAATAGCCTGTGTGTCTGAATGTGTGTGGTTTCTGGCTGTTGTCGGATCTGTGGCGTATCCAGGACACCATGTGTGTGTTGCGTCAGAGTATGTGTTAGGCCCACGCGTGCTCCAGATATTGGCTCGGAGTAAAACTGTCAGTACAGAAACTGTGGAGCAAAGCACATGTTCACTACAGTGAGCCATTCAGCTTGATGAAGCTAACCATGCAACCCTAAATTAGCGGATTACACTTAGATGAATACACACACACACACACACACACACACACACACACACACACACACACACACACACACACACACACACACACACACACACACACACACACACACACTTAGATGAATACACACACACACACACACACACACACACACACACACACACACACACACACACTTAGATGAATACACACACACACACACACACACACACACACACACACACAAGCCACCACCCCCCCACCCCCCCATTAGATCTGAACGTGTCTTAATAAATCATTATCAGACAGGACAGTGCATCTCCTTCCCAAACTTAACGACCAGTTGACTTTTACAAATATCCCCCTGCACATTCTCTCTCCTAATGGCTAAAGTGCAGTGACGCTGGGGTTGCGGGACTGTAAATCATTCAAGTTAGTGTCACACACTTCAGTGATTTAGTGACCTGTAGAGGGAATCAGTTTAAGCTTTAACGAACTGACTTTTATGTTGCATGTCATGTGCTAAAATATGTAATATTGGCTTCCAATGACCTTGACGATAGTTATTAAAGAACCTGGAACTTTTCAGTGTCGATGTAACAGCAAGCTGAGGAGCCAAACTCTGAACAAGTCAATTGAGTTTTGTAAAATGCCTTAATATTATTTAAAACTTTGTGTAAATTTAGTGTCACAAACATAATTTAATAAATGAATGAATATTTATTATTTCATATTATTAAATTATATTTAATAATATTAAATATATATTCTGTTTACAAACAAGTTTCCCAAACACTCCCCCTGAGGTAGGATGTCTGGCTCAAACAAATAGAGCCACAGCCTTTACTCTTAGGGAAATCAACCATGAATGGCTCATTTGTAGCTGTCTCTGCACATTAAGCTGGGTCAGGAGAAAGTATTTTAACACTGAAAAAATTACACACATCACCTTTAAGCTGAAGTGGAGAGAGAAAGAAAGAAAGAAAGATAAAAGTTTTAGATTAAAGATTAAATTTAAGAAGTTTTAAATATCTGACACATGCAGACACAATTTATCATTATCTAATTCTAATTCTAATTATTATAATCACCCAAAAGCATCAAAGGTAGAATGAAAATTATATAATTTAAATATAGTGAATAATTAAAATAATAATAATAATCATAGGCTATATATAGTTCAAAAGTTTGAGGCTTGTATTAGTTGATGTTTCTGTAATAAGACGTTTACACTCACCAAAAATGCATTTATTTGATCAAAAATACAATAAAAACAGTAAAATTATTACAATTTAAAATAGCGTTTTTTTATTTGAATATATTTTAGAATGTAATTTATTCTTGATGGCAAAGCTGAATTTTCAGCATCATTACTCGTCATCAGTGTCACATGATCCTTCAGAAATCATGCTAATATGCTGATTTGATACTTAAGAAACATTTCTCATTATTATGAAAGTTCAAAAGAACAACATTTATTTGGAATAAGAATATAATGTATAGTTTTGTGACAATTTAAAAGTCTTTACTGTCAACTTTGATCAATTTAATTCATCCTTGTTGAATAAAAGTATCAATTCTTTAAAAACTAAAATGTACTCCTATACAGATAATACTTTTGAACGGTAGTGTACATGGTTAATCTTAATGTAAATATAACTTTAATTAGTCATTATACTCTCTATTTTTACATGGCATTATCATCTCGACACAGCAGTTGAATAGCTGATTATGGCTTCTAATATCGATGTAGGCCTATGTGTCCTCCTTGGAAGAAACAGTAACGCGCAATTATCTCAAACTATTCTAACCTGATATCAAATCAAAACAGCCAGAGAGGAATTATTACGATTAGAATATCTCGTATGCGTCATTTTACCTCTCTGCGAAGATGCCCCTCGTTAAACTAAGGGTAATATATGGACAATGTAATCATCACAGACACAAGCTATTACAATTGGAAAGAATCAAGTTTTTTTCTGAATGCCCTAATAAGTAGCCTAAAGATCGGACAATTTTATAAACTTGTAACCCAGCCAGAATAATCACAACATAGGCTACAACAACAATGTGCAAATATGATTTAATACGTAGGCTACTAAATTCAAATCCGCATAAACTCCATATTTTAAACGCTAAAAAACAGACATCCTCACAGCGATTGGCTGGGTCTCGGGTTTTTCGCTTGCGTTCAGTCACACCCTGCTGTTCCTTCCCCCAGCCACCAGAGGTCTCCCCCTTCTGAATGCCACAATTTAATTGAACGCACCTTTGTTTACTGCTTGTATGTTTAAGTAGTCTGGCTCTGGTCACCTGTAAGTAGGCTAATGATATTGCTATTACGAAATTCTGAGTCACTTCAATGTCATGTTTGTTGTATTTGTGTTTTTACCTTATTTTGATTAGTTTGCCTTCTTCAAATTGCTTTTGACTCTGCCTGCATTATTACTATGATTACTGCATTAGCATTTTACTATTTTGCTCATTTAACTTGCTGCAACGGGATTCTCACACTGTGACAGTCCGATAGGTTATGTAACAAGCTGGGAACATTGAAAATGACCATTAGCATAGCAAATAAATCACTGAAATAGTAAGATTCAGAATCACTACAGAGGTTATTGTTGTAAGCCGTGGTATTTTCCTTTGCTTAACTCTCTTGTATGTTTGATTGATGTTATGGAGGATTTATGAGCTGGAAATATGAGCATAATATTTTCCAGCTGCAGTTTTTGCAATAGTGTACACCTTGCTCATTGGTATTCAGAAGAACCTTCAAATTCTCTCCTCATTCATCTCATTAATTGGATCATCTGACTGAAATTACCCCCATCAAAAAGGAAATTATCCTGTAAGTATGTTGACCAGCTGTCATTTTTCTTTGCCAGAACAGTAAGCCTATCATAAAGATGATGTTTTATATATGGGACAAAATTCAGACAAATCCAGAAACGTGAAAAGGGTCTCAAATATGTTAACCCGAAAAGAAAAACAGGAAGTCGTCTGCTATACATATGCTTTCAGTTAAAAAGAAAATCACTCATCTGCAATAGCCAAAACCACAAAGCTCACTATTTTGATTCAGATTCATGTAGTGCTGGATATAGAATACATAGATGTTTTGAAAACCTCTATAATTTTGTCATCTATATGTAGTAAAGTATGTGTTTGTTATTGAATTGGTATCAGTGTTGGCCTGAGATGACCTCTGAGTAAAATATGTATTCTTGCTTATTTGTTTGTTCGACAGCCTCCACGTTGCATTGTAAAAGTACTGCAGTCATTATTCAACATAATTTCCACATTATATACGGTATCAGACTGCATTGAGGGAAACAATGTAATGAATTTAGACATTTCTAAGCTTTCAGGAGTGATTGGATTTTGTGGCAAGCTTGAAAATGCCGTTTCTGCATTAATCATTTATTGTTATGAATTAGATGAAGATTGGTAAAAAAAAAAAAATGTTTTCAAACTATAGGCTATAGATACATTTAAAGAAATTATAAAGCTTATGTGCAGTATGTGATTTTCTTTGTACAGTATGTGCAAAAGCAAGCATGTGCATCAGGACTTGTATGCTGTGTATGTAAATGAATGCATAAGGACTAAGATTAGGGTTAATTTATAATAATGACAAATTCAAATTTTCATTATTATTAGAGTAGCCTACATTCTGTCTTAGTGTTTTGCTTTTAATCACTCACTAACACTAGATGTTTGTGGGATAGTGGTGTGTTAAGAATGAAAAGTTTGCTCTTGGAGTACTTTTGATAAAAGAAAAGTCTAATTAGACAAGATGACTATGTTTTAGAGATTATTGTGTATTAAAGTCAAAGCTAAAACTGTCATGCAATCACTGCTGTTCTATTGAGTGAATGCATGCGAGTGTGTGCGCACATTTGTCTGTGTGTGAAGGGGGGTGTGTTTTATGTAATGTAGCATGGTCTGTTTGGTAACAAAAGTGGTGACACTGAAAATTGGGTTACCATGGAGACAGAATTTTCCCACTTTTTTTGTGCTCATGACAGACTCGTGCTAACCTCTCTTCCAGTTCTTCTTTATTTCTTAATTCCCTTATTTATTCATGAAGTTGTGTATATTTCTTTTGTTGCTGTTGGCTGTTTTATGCACTAACTTGGCTTATTTTGTCTGCGTTGGAATTGGAAAAAGCAGATGTTTGTTTGTAGATGTGAGATGAAGGAAATGTAATGATGTGTTGTGTAATCTAAACAGTCCAAGGAAATGGGAGAATCTTCATTAGTCAACGTTCGCTTGTGCCGGTTGCCAAAGCATGTCATTTGTGTATAGCTCTCTCCTTTAAAGAAAATTTCAGTCGTAAAATTGTTTCATTATGAGCTTTGTGGATAATTACCTTCGACTCCTTTTAAGTCAGTTCTGGGCTTTCATTTAATAAGCAAATAACTCCTAATTTGACACAGTTTAACTCTGCATTATACACACAAATAAGTGCTTGTCTTTGAGTGATTCATATTAAAGATTTCTTAATAATTGTTACAGATTCTCTGGAGCTTTAATACTGCTTCCATACATACACAAACAAACCTGTGTTTTCTAATTAGACAATGAATTAACTAATTAATTAATTAATTGAATGGTTAGCTAGCAGAAATACCTTCCAGAAAACATATTTCATTTTTGTTAGATGGAGCACTGCTAGCGTCATTCTCTACTGTTTGAGCCACAGGAATGCTTATGTTCAGATTTTAGATTTTGCTGCCGGAAATTTCCTAATGTTGTTTTGGAGTCTCCTGCAACAGGTTTACATGCATCAAAGGTAAAAAACCTGTTTAATTTCCTCATAATATACAGTCACCTAGATGGTAGAGTCAGAATTTGGCCTAAACAGAATGAGAACATGGATCCATCATGCCTTGTTACCACTGTGCAGGCTGGTGGTGGTGGTGTAATGGTGCGGGGGATGTTTTCTTGGCACACTTTAGGCCCCTTAGTGCCAATTGGGCATCGTTTAAATGCCACGGCCTACCTGAGCATTGTTTCTGACCATGTCCATCCCTTTATGACCACCATGTACCCATCCTCTGATGGCTACTTCCAGCAGGATAATGCACCATGTCACAAAGCTCGAATCATTTCAAATTGGTTTCTTGAACATGACAATGAGTTCACTGTACTAAAATGGCCCCCACAGTCACCAGATCTCAACCCAATAGAGCATCTTTGGGATGTGGTGGAACGGGAGCTTCGTGCCCTGGATGTGCATCCCACAAATCTCCATCAACTGCAAGATGCTATCCTATCAATATGGGCCAACATTTCTAAAGAATGCTTTCAGCACCTTGTTGAATCAATGCCACGTAGAATTAAGGCAGTTCTGAAGGCGAAAGGGGGTCAAACACAGTATTAGTATGGTGTTCCTAATAATCCTTTAGGTGAGTATACATTTGCACATCACCACATTTTCAATGATTCTCAAACGACTCGTCAGATGAATCAATCTCTCTAAATCCCGCCTTTCCGCGAGCTACTCTGCTCTGATTGGCCAGACAGCTCAGTCTGTTGTGATTGGTTTACCGTGTACAGTGCGCGTGTCGAAAACAAAAACGCCCATTGCCATTACAACGTCAGGTCTGTGTGTGTGTCCTGAGGCTTCTTACACCGTAAACTAAAGACAGTAACAAACAATGACGTCGATTTTACCATATCAATGTGAGCGCGAGTCCGATGATGAAACACTGGAAGAACTAGTTATTGAACCCGAACCTCCATCGCAAGGACGACTCGAGCAGGACGTTTCTCACTACTCAGTTTGAGGTACATTATGAGATGTTGCAACTGTAATTCCTCACCATCAGCATGAACAAGTGCATGTCCATCAACAAACCGATTATTTTACTTGTACTCATTTATTTACAGAGTATTTTTGTAATATATTGCGGTGAACACGTGGAAACTGTCTCAATAACAGTGCATACATTAGCCGAGCTCTAGCATGAATGACTGGTGTAACATAAATGTTGGTAGAACAGATCTTGCTCCATGCTTAATCTTTCCTCAAAGTAGTGAGAATAACAATCTGCATTAATAGATACAGTTATACGTAATAGTGGCCCACAAACTGATTAGCAGAAGTATTTAAGACAGCGATAACATCGCAAAGTATTTTGAACACAAGAGCAAGCGGTTTGCGAATCCTACATTGAACTCCGAGATTTGAGAAGCAGTCGTCAGTGAAATAAAGGGAACAAAGCAAAAGTTTAGGATTATACTGTAATTGCTGTGATATCAAGGTAAAGATGAATTTTAACCACTGATTCTTCACATGCTCGTCCTTGACGTCACAACGAAACCGGCTTATGACTCGTTTGAAAAACAATTCATTTCATTGACTCAGAGTCGACTCTTACTTTTGAACGACAAGAACTTTAGCCTATATACGGTGCACTTTCAGATTTAAAACTTTGCAGGATGTTTTCATTCACTTAGAGCTGTTACACAAAAGGTCATTTTCAAAAATCCATAATAGGGGCTTTAACTTTAACTTTTAGCTGTTCTGATGTGTTTTCTATCATGTATAAACTGAAAAAAAAGAAAAGAAAAATCTCTCTTGCCAAAGCAAATCAGAGTTCCCTTTGAGCCATGAATTTGCATTATTTGCTCAAGCAAGCAGATAATGGGCATAGGTTTCCAAACTTAGATACACAGACATGGATAATCACAATGGACCTGCTGTTACAAATGGTAAAGTTTATCATCTTGAAATTTGTTCAGTGGACTGTAAAACGTCCTTTTCCTGCCTATTCTGAAACATGATTGGCCGGCTGAGGAAGACAAAAAAACGCTGGGGGTAACAAATAGCAGCAATGCATTATGATATGTGAATGTATAAGTTTAGATACATCAAAACTAGTTTATAGAGGTTTGCATGCTTACATTCAGCAGTACATTAAAATCAATGTAATCAATGCAGGTTGTCAAAATGGGTAATTTCTAAATAAGAATTAGTATATAAAGGTCGACTTACAGGGAATGGGTCATTATAATGCTTGTAAGGACGAACAGCAAGACTGAATGTTCCTGAGGCATATAACTTGTGTAAGCATGCCTGTGTGTTTGTTAAATGATATGTGTGTTAAATGGTTTTGTAGTGTTTGTTACATCATAATCAAATATAGTTTTCTGGTAAACATAAAATAGTAGGGTGGTCGGACTGTGTTGTTGAATAGCAGTATAAAGTGCTACCAATGCTTTCAAAAATCATTTAAACTGACCTAAACATTTAGAATAAGATTTAGCTATCTCTATTGGAATATAGAAATGTGTCATTATTCTAAATGTGTCTAACAGGGATGTTGTGTAACTAGTTTTTTTTTTTTTTCAGGGGTACCAGTGGCAGTCCTGAAATTAATTTCAATATGGTAAGATGTGTTAAAACATAGGCTACCTAAGAGTATTATACCAATTGACAGCTAAATGAATAATGCAATTAGGCTAAATACATTTGTGTAGAATAGGTGCAGAATAAACTTGATGAATTCTGTGTAACTCTGCTGAACTTTCTGTGTGCTGGCATAGGTTTTGTGGGGTTAGACATGACCAGGGGCTGAATGACAGAAACATCCTCAAAATCCAATTGAATTTGTTTAGTAACCATGGTAACTTCGCTTATGAGAAATAACTTTTGCGAATCTTAAACCAAGAATTAATATAGGACGTTTTTGTAATACAGCGCCAGAAGACAAACACTTCTTCTGAAAAACCCAGCAATGCAGCTGACAAATATTTGGATTTAAAATCTGCTTGTCTCAAAAATCTGAGGGGAAACTTGCCTTCTGTAGGCTATATCTATACTTGTCCACACTGTCATAATCTGAAGTTTAAAAGACTTTAAATAGACTTGTCAAGCAGTTTTCATTTGACTGGGTAAATGATCTTAAAGCATAAAATCATTTGATTTAATTGCACGAGTTGGGGATCATAACGGCTCCCGTGGATTTCCTACAGGGAAAGTACACAGATGGGAGCGTCTGACTCATAACAAACCACCAATTTTGGCGCAAACGGAGCAAGCTCAAAATCAGCGTTTTCATTGAGACAGACAGGAGTCGGTTCGTTGAACTGTTTTGCTCTCTTTAACACGTGGAAGCGACAGTGGATGGGACATGGTTTTGCAACATCGAGAGGGAAAATGAGTTGTTTACTGAGGCGTCGTGTGATTGAGAATTTTCCACAGTTTTGACGCGCCCATCATGCGCAGGGACTGTTAATGGCGCTCATTATCATTTGACTGTATTCATGTGTGTGATGTGGGGAGAGAGAGGGAGAGAGAGAGAGAGGGAGAGAGAGGGAGAGAGAGAGAGAGAGAGAGAGAGAGAGAGCGCGCGCGCGCCTCAATCCAACATCTACTTGATTCATGGAGTGTGCGTCTGAGAGCAATGGTCTGTAAAGTTGGGTGGAAATATGAACGAGCATAACCAAATGTTTTTCCTCAGATAAGAGATACAAATACAATCCGTCTGCGTTTACAGATAGAAAATCAGTTTATATACCCCTCTAAAACGTATATGTTTACGTTTAATTACAGGTGGCGAGGGAAGAGAATTGAGTTGAATTTGTCGCGGAGCGCGTGGGAGGCATTGGCCAGTACAGTCTCAATTCCGCGCTGAGATGTTAAGGAGCGTACACGCGCTCGACAGTTTGCCATGATGTCTCGAGTTCAGTCGATGGTGTCGCAGAGGAATCTATATCTGAAATAGATCTCATCCCTGCTTTCGACGTTTTAACGTCTGAATACGGCATGTTGCAGTTTTCTCCAAAAAGGATGCGATATTGACGGAATTCCCTCAGAGGAGACACGCGGACCTGTTCCTCTGCGGAAAGCGCTCGAGACCCTGAAATAAATAACACACATATTAGGGTGAACAATCCATGTGGTCGTTTTATGTCGACTAAAACACTGAACGTATTTTTTCTTCCCCTTTTTCTGGTGAACCTCTGCCAGGAATGGACACGGTAAACACAAGGGCACTGGTGGAATTACGCCGTTAAGAGCGCTGAACTTGACGGATTTGTTTATAAAGAAAAAAAGAGCAAGGTTATACGATGACGAGTGAGAACACGGTGTAATTCCTGACTGGTATTTTGGAAATGTATAACCAGGATATTCGGTAAGTTGTTCTCTTTTTACTTTCAATAAAACATCAAAGACCCTATTATTCACATATTAATATCCTTACCAAATGTGGGTTCGCTCTCTCATTCAAATGGGAGTCGTTGGATCCTGCCGTTGACAAAATTCGTCGGTTTATTTTCGTGATGGGAGAAATTATTTCAACCGCCTTGATGCGCAACACCTGCTGCGCGAGCGAGCGCCCTACATAGAGACAAACCCCGCGCGCGCGTGAGGGGAATACCACACCGGCCGTTATTTAAACACACCAGGTCTCACCTTTGCATCGCTGACTATACAGCTTAGAAGCTCACTGATGGGTATTCTTTAAAACACGCTTATGTGGTATTGGTAATGTGGTAATATAAGCATCTTTGAGGTTACTTGGTTCTGTGCGGGGGACCGTTACGCTTCCACGCAGATCAGTTTGCCCACGAGAGATAAGTTATTGAAATGCACTAAATAATGAGTTCTGTCCTGTTTGTTAACATAGTGTAAGGATTTTGGTTGACTTTCTTTCAGAACATTGAATACTTAAGCTCCTGTCAAGGTGGTTCGCCGAAGGTCTGAAAAAAAATGCGCCGAGAAACGCGCCTTCTCTGTGAGGAAATCTTCGTGGATAACATTCACAAGACACCGGTCAGTTTCACAGATGGCACATTTCAACCACGGCGAGTCTTCTTCACTGACACCTCGTGACACGCAAGGTAAGATACGTTTTAAATATTGAACGTTTAGTAATTGGTGTGAAGCGGCGGACAGGGAGATTCGACAGGGGGCGCCGTTGTTTCGTGGGTTCAGTCTAAATGGGGAATGAGGGACTTGCAGATTTGGGTGCAGTCACGTTGTCCAAGCACATTTTTGATGTTTTCCTCTTGCTTACAGGACCAGTCCTGAAATAGTCTTTCCTGCTTTGGAGGATATAAATTTAGGAGCTGAAATATATCAAAACCGCCCCCTCTCTACCCACACATGCATGTATAGAGACACTTATGCACATCTTGAAAAAATGACCTTAACTGAACACCCAGACATAAAGCAATGCATTCTTACATTTGCTATATTGAGACAACTCTTGTTACGCTTTAGGCTGGAAAAATAATTTACGCAAGTACTCAAACATAGACATGAGCACTTGACCAATGAAATGCCCTGTTGAACATTTTTTATGTGCTCTTTTGCTGGTAACAAACCTCAGGACTCAAGGGGGAAATGGAGTTATCTTCAAAATTTTAATTTAATTAAAAATGAAAGTTGCTATAAACATACTGACTTTAAACTTGCATGGCAGGATTCTCTTCAAACTGTTGCTTCGACATACCAGTAGTTGAGAGAGAAAACTAACATAAAACATAAAAGAGTAATGCCAGCGGTACCACAGTTTTCCACAAATTTCGTAAGGATGCATGGCTAGAAGTGTCTGTGTTCACATATTTAGGTAGAATATGTTTAGGCCTTAAACAGAAGAATATATGAGCATACGTGTTGGTCAGAGAAAGAGATAGATGGGGGAGGTGGACCTAGTGCAGGTGCTTATTTTGAGAATACTCATAACTGTTGACCCCTCCGCCTTTCCACACAGTCAAACTCAGAAATCCACCCACAACCTCCCCATTCGCCTGCGTAGAGAAGTGATCTCAGCGGTGATATTCTGCTAACTGAGGAGCCGATCTGCACTTCGCACTTTACGCTGTGGTTTTGAATTATGAAATATGGGCTGTGACAGTCCATCAAAACTGTGGTGGGTACTTCCAGGCATATACTCAAACTTCACTCGTACAAACACTCCTATTGGCAAGATGTTTTTGGCAGCGTTGCTTAAATTTTGATGCGTAAAAAGCCATGGGTCTGTTTTGTATGTCAGCGAAACAAACTGTCTTTATTTTGAACCTTGGCTGCTCTTCAGCTGTATCCTGCAAGCTTAGGGTGAAGGTGATGTCTAACGTGACTGAAAACATTACCATTTGTCCGACAAATCTGACAGTTGCACATGCAGAAGCAGTGAACGAGATGCAGATTGATGCACTACATTTGCAAACACTAAGTGCTACTCCGGGTTAGACTTAAGGGCATGGATGCTTTGCTGGGGATGAGGATGCCAATTACGGATGTTAGCGAGTATACAAAATGAGAAAGTTACAGGGACAACAGAGCACAGTTGCCAGCCTCTGGAATCTTTAATGCATCCATTGAGGCATGCACGACTTTTTGACTTTCACAAACTACCAGTGCAACCATCAAAAAAGCAATTAGGCAATTATGGGATTGGCACTAATTAGTATGCTTCACAATACAGCTAAATGTTTTAGCTGTCAGAAGCTAAAACCTCTTGCTATCTGCAATAAGTGTTTGCCAA
Source organism: Rutilus rutilus (assembly GCF_951802725.1). Classification (NCBI taxonomy): domain Eukaryota; kingdom Metazoa; phylum Chordata; class Actinopteri; order Cypriniformes; family Leuciscidae; genus Rutilus; species Rutilus rutilus. Next base: position 8,171,980 of record NC_140210.1, on the reverse strand, counting down.
CAATTGAAAATGCATCAATAAATTATTAGTTTGTCAAGTGTTGCTAACTAGTCTTGCTTCATTTATTTAAAAATGACATTGTAGGAGGAATTATATAATACATTAGCCGATAACAGTCATCCACTTTTTTTCTATTCCTGCATTGATGTATTGATGTTGCGATAACATATAAGTAATAAATATCAGTATACTTAATTAATTGTGTTTGGTCATATACAGACACACACACACACGTAGGTGTGTGACATGATGTACAGTACACCATCTAAAATTACTTTAAATAGCATTTTGCACAGGGATTTTCCTTTTTATTATTATGCATGCTGGCTTATTACATAATTTTAATTAAAAGACTACATGGAATATTTATATTAAGTTTGTCACATTGAAGGTGATTAAATTGTAAAAATATAATTTAGTTATTAGAATTATATTTGTTTTATATAAATATGTCTTATATAAATATAAATTTAACTATAAGTTGAAAACCCTATTAAATCTCAACAACCCATATAAGCATTTGCTATATATTCAGTGTAACTTTTCAGGGTAAGACTTTTTCTGTTAAGCTGTGAATTTATGAGCTTCTGTATTAAGCTTTGTCCTTTGTCGAGGACTGGTGATATAAAATGGTAGTATTTGCCGAAGCTGATGGCAGCACATTCTTATCACATCATTCATTGCTGAGCACACCAAGCAAACTCCCCAAATTCAAGCTGTAGAGACTGTGGGGTTCATTTCATTTAATTGATTTTTGTCATTATGAGGATTGATTTTACATCACATGCCCTGGAACATGCAGTATATTAAGAGACAAACTGACACTATTTCATGGAGCTATATATATGTCCTGTTTATGTCAGTGTGCCAATGACATCCTCAAGCAGACTTAAATAAGAAACAGAAATGTTTGACTATTTTTATCATAAGATAATTCTCAACATCAGAGTACTTTTTCATCTGTGGCTGGTGGCTGCCCAGTAGTCAGTGAATGAAATGGAGGCATAAATGACTGATGACTGAACTCTAGGGATGAAGCAGGTGTATCCAGTGACATTTCTGAGAGTGAAAAGTTCAGAGTGAATTTGATCAATTTTGCTATCAAAGCATGTCTGATAGCAGACAGAGTATCTCTACCTTGGTAAAAGAGGCCAAATGAACAAATCTATATTTTTTAACTTTGAAGGATTAAAATCAGTCAGTCAGTCAGTCACTCTGACTGGTGGACTAGTGGTTTATTCTGTGTAACACAAAAGGAGATGTTTTGAACTGTTCACACTGCTGTTTTCCATTCAGTGAAAATGAAAAGGAATGGATGCAGATTGACTTACAACTGTGAGTATGTATGGACTTACCATTATGTTGTTTGGAATGGAGCTGCTATACAGGAATGCATCTCCTTTTGTGTTCCACAGAAAAATAAGTGGTATGGAATTCCTCCATTCTGAAGTTGACTTTTACTGTACATTAAATCTCCTGAGATTGAACCATCTTTGAACCGCTGACATCAGTGCACTTAAATGTAACCATGTGTAAGCTGTTCTTTACTCATGAAGTTATAATGCACTCCAGTTAGTGCATGGTGTCATCAATTATTACTGTAATTTAAGAGACCGCTACACTAGCCATCTGGAATCATTCAGGCATCAAATTTTGCCTAGAATCGTAATAAACTATTGAAGAGTCCTATCAATTAGACGGGCCATTTAAATGCAACCACGCTGACAGTACATCCGAGTTAATTGCTAATAACTGAGCGACTGTTCCGTTTAACTGTTTAGACTAATTGAAAAGTATTGACTTGAAATGATTGAGTAGTTGAACAGAGTACCACGCCTTCTTAACCTTTAAAAGCTTGTCTTCCGCTTTCCAGACCCCCTCACTGAATCATTGCTTGCAAAGTAATAGGCCGGATGTAATTTATGTCTGTGCGTTATCTGATTTTGGTCTAGTTTAGATCTAGTAACCCTGATGTGTTCTGATATCTGAGCATGTTTTGCTTCCTTCTAAAACTTCTCATCTTCACAGGGGCTGAAGCCAGGAATGATGGGAGCTGTAGTCTGGTTAATGGTCTTATGGGCTTTGCTGGGTTGGTCGCAGGCTGCAGAGAAGCCTCCATCCCTGAGTGTAGCTGTGATACTGGGCCAGACCCCCACCGTATCCGAATCAGCCCTGCGTCCGGCTCGTGGGATAGGTGCGCCTCTGGAAGTGACTGTACTCAGCGTCCAGGTGAACCAGACGGACCCAGGAAGCATGCTTACACACCTGTGTGAACTCATGTCCCGACAGAGACTGCACGGGCTGGTCTATGGAGACGGCACGGACCAGGAAGCAGTGGCACAAATGCTGGACTTTGTTTCCTCTCAGACTTCCATGCCCATACTGGGAATCCACGGCGGCTCTGCCATGACCATGGCCGAAAAGGTAAGCGTGCATTCCTCCCTGGCTGGCTGTATGCGCTTTATTTGTCATTTTTATTTTGCTTAGGCATTTACAGCAACCCACCGCAGAATATTTCATCATATCTGGCATCAATCAGGTGTTTTCCACCAAGGCCTAAACAGAAAGCTTCATTTCAAATATTCAATGCCATGTTTTGGACTGTCTAGCTGTGTGGCATTAAACGAGACACAATTCAGATACCTGGCAGATTTTCTTTATCATCATGCCATCTGCATCAGATATAGCCTGACGGATTGCCAGTCTTTCTGTCACTGTCCCTCTGTCTGTCTATTTGTTTCTGCAAAGTTGGCGATGAGCTGTGTTTATAGCAAAATCAATAGCAGTTGTGTGGGTGTGACAGAAACCTGTGGCCGGGTTAGTGACAGATCTGCCATAAAGAGTTTAGTGTTGAAGCTGAAAGAGTTTATGATTGCACATTGATTCACTGATTCTTTCATTTTTTACGTTAAACGTTGTTCATATTATTAAATAGATACATTTGACTATTAGGCTATTACTACATATTGTTCATCCACATAAACTGTAGGAACTTCTTGTAGGCGACCATGTCATCCCGTTGCATCATCTGGCTGAGTTCACTTCAAACTACCCCTCCAAAAAGTGATTTGATAATTTTAGATGAACGCACAGTCTCTTTTAACAGTGATGAAATAACCACAGAGTAAGTGGATTGTGGTATTCTGTCCTGGTTAGGAACGTTTCTCGCTTAAACCAGACAGTGTTTTGGATGTTTATTTGGATTTTTTAATTCTTCAGTTAATAGATACTTTTTAAGAGCTGCTTTATTTATTTTTTAAACACAGGGTTTTTCCTGCATTGCAAATGTTTTGGTGGCCGTCAAGATTAATATTTGTCCGCCAAAGATTTATTTGATAATTTAATGTGATGATATCTGCCGTTCTGCAGTACTGGCACCCGCTGATAGCCGCCTACTTTTAAAAAGCTCCCATGAGTGTTTGTGTAAGCTCTTTGTGAAGAGCGTCGAAGGTTTTTTTTCAGCATTGAGCAATGTAGCCAATCACAGACATCTCTGTTGAGCTCGTAAACGCAATGGTCAATCAGATGTTTTTAAGTTCGTCAAAATGATGGGGTTTTTGTTCACCATGAATTCTGGACAATCTTGAATCCTTTCATTTTAATGAACAAAGTATAAACACAATGTCAATAAGAGATTCATTACACAGCTTCATTGATTATAACGGGAGTTGCGCAAGAGTGCAGCTTTTTATACCTAGCGTTGTAATTGACAGCTTCAATGATTATAATGGCAACTTAATGGTGATCTTTGTTCGCTTTCTGCATATAATATATTTTTCATGCTGCTAATTATACATGGCAAAGTTTCTGGATTGACAACCGTATGATAGACCGTGAAAGCCATAGCATTGTACGGAACAAAACAATCTGATACTATATGTCAAATGATCTGTGCATTAAGACTTGGAGTGTTAGAAAAAGTGGTAGTTCTATTTAGGGTGACCACCATCAAGCAAACCAAATGTGGGACGATTATAAGTTTGTGTGGTACAATGTGGGACATTTTACCAACACTAAAACATAAACCACCCCTGTGTTTCTGCACCCTTAAGACTGATTATCTTTAAAGATGGACTTTTTTGTTAGTTTTTTTTATTATTATATAATGTCTAACTTAATAAAAACATTTGAATTCTGCTTTTCAGCCGATAAAAATTATTTGTTCTTTTAGTCCCTTCCAGAAAACACCATTAGCCTACATCACAATGCAACATAACGTGTCTTTATTTGACATGTCATTTACAAAATAAACAATGAACAAATAAAATATAAAACAACATGAAATTAGATCATTGACAGTCTTATATATTAAGAATATATTAAACCAAAAACTTTGGTTTGTGAATTAAAACAACCACAGCAGGCAACAAGTTGATAAATTCTGTTAAATGAAATAGTTTAATTTAATTAATTATTAATGATTTAGTTATTTAACAATTAAGTTCATTTTAATTGACCGAATTATCCATTTGTTTTCTGACAGGAAACGCATGGAACGAATCACCGGTCCACATTTTGATTGACAGCTGTCACAACCTACTAGTGACCGTGTTTACTCCTTTCTTTTCAACCATTGGATAGGATTTAAAAAAAGGCTATTGTGTTTGTACTTCTGACGAAGCGCTGTTAAATATAGGTGAAAAACTACACCGCAAAAAGAATAAATAAAATGCTTTCTTAAAAAGGCAAAAGAACGCATGCACGTTTTCTTAATATGAGTATTAAAAACCAATAGACCGATGAAAATGCGGGACATATTCTCAATATGCGACGTGCGGGACAAGGGGTGAAAATGCTGTGCGGTACAATGCAAAGCGGGACGGGGTGGTCACCCTAGTTCTATTATTTTGCACTATGAAATTTGTTACTTTTTTGTTCACTATTCAAATCAGTCACTCTAATTTTTTTTATTTATTTTACATTTAAATCTGTCCTGGCAGTGATTATTTTTAATTCACAAATAGGATGAGATAAATGAATATTACAAACTTTTTTTTTTTTTTTGATTTATTGTCGGTGATGAGCTTGGGTACATGGGTAGGGTACTTTTTACTGTGAGTGTGGATGATCATGTTTATCCGCCGCCACCGAAGACCATTTTTGACCCAGGAGGAAAAACCCTGGAACAGTACTCTCTTATTGTGTGTATGACGAGTTGTTTGTGATAGCAAGTATATATTGAAAGGTGTTTAGAATTCATAAGGTTCCGATTTTTCATTATCTAATTTCCTCTGAGCGACATCCTCCAACTTCGCTTTGACACATTAGGCCCCGGTTCTGCTGTAGAGTTTGGAGGGTAATAATTGAAGAGACTCTTCAGGAGGGAAGCGCTGCATAGGGAGTCAAATGCTGGGACTGATGTGAATGAAACTCAAACATTAAGAGGCCCCCTGCTTGCTGTTCCCACAACGCTTCTTCATCCCTTCTTTAAATCATCTCCCAGAGTTCCTTTTGATACTCAGGCATTGCTGTATTGGCTGTGCAATAACATGTCAAACACAGTGCATTTCCAAGTCTGAAATAAACAGAAATATAAAGACACATTTACCACCAGATATCACAATATCACAACTACTATCAGATCCTTTTTACAGTTATAATGTGTGTATTAATCAGGAATTAAGTGAAATTTCTTTGATGAATAGAAAAAAAAACCTATATTTTCTTTTAATCAGAAATCTTTTGTAACTTTTCATGAGTTTAATGCATCTTTGCTGAATAAAAGTATTAATTTCTTTGAAATAACTAGCTATATTACTATACTTTTGAATGGTAGTGTATAGTGGCACAACAAAGCATGTATGAATTTCCTCGCATTCAGTATCAAAATATCAAGCCAAATGGTATTTGTGAACAAATACAGTAAGCCTTTCCTCAGCATTTATATCTCAGTTATTTATATAATATCCTCTGACCATTACATCAAGGTCAGCTTGTGAAGTTTCTGGTCTTTCTGATCAGACTGAACAGAATGAAACCGCTTCAGTGTCAGTTTAGGGTAAATGTGTTAACTGTGTTAAATGTTATCCTGTTAGATATAATTGAAATAGGCTACTGTATAGCACATTAATGTTTTGCATCCTAAATTGTAACTTTTGCATGCATGATGCTATTCACATAGTTTCTACATATAATGTTTGACTTGTCAAGAGTAATTCTTTTCTCAAATCGTACTTAATGGTGAAAATTAGGTAAAGATTATAATGTTACTATACTGTCGGGAGTATTGTGAAAGTGGATTTTGTGAACTCTTGCTGCATAAACATTTACGTAGGCTAAATTATGTACATTAACTATGATAAGCACTATTTATCAGTAGACCCATCACACCGATTATTAGCTGATCTCTAACTGCAGCAGCTAATATTACCCTGTTATGTGGTATACACAATTCTGTTGGTTCTCATGAATATGTATATGTATATGTATATTGATTATAAATGTAGGCCTATATATTTGAAGTATTGTTAAAAGGGATTTTTCACCCCTAAATGAAGATTGTTTACATCATTTACTTGGACTTGGATGTTTTTACAAACCTGTATGAATATTGCTTCTGCAGAACACAAAATATATTCTGAAGAATGTTGGTAACCAAACAGGTTTGGTGATCATTAAATTTGCATTGTGTAGACATAAATAACACTGAAACATTTGTAAAAACACATTTTTATATTCCACAGAAGAAAGAAAGTGATTCATTTTGGATACATGAGGGTGAGTAAATGATGACATTCACCCGGATTAGTTATTCAAACTTAGCCTTTATTTTCTCACCCTCATAACTTGTATGCTGTTTTTCCCCCCATGAAACACAAAAGGAGCGATTTAAACAAGTAGGAGTTGGACAGGACCACATAAGTGGCCATAAGAAGTTGGACAGGGGCCAAGTAGATTGTCTACATGTAGATTGTCTACAAACCGAAAGGTTGGTGGTTCAATCCCCGGTTCCACCTGACCAAGTGTTGAGGTGTCCATGAGCAAGACACCTAACCCCAGCTGCGCCCGACGAGCTGGATGGCGCCTTGCATGGCTGACACCGCTGTCGGTGTGTGAATGGGTGAATGTGAGGCTATGTAAAGCGCTTTGGTGGCCATAGGTCTGTGAAAGCGCTATATAAATGCAGTCCATTTACCATTTACATAAAGATTATTCAAAATGTATTCTTCAGTGATCCATAGACAAAAAATGACAGATTGTAGGTTGGGAATGTCTTAAATTTTTGAAAATGCCAGAATTTTCGGGTGAACTATCCCTTTAAAATGTTTCAGAATGGCCTTTATCTCTCTATAGTATTATACATCCTTTCTCTCTTGTACCTCTGTGTCTCTTGGGCTGCTTTGATCAAGTTCAACTGCTTGTCTTTTTTTGCGTTGCACTCATGGGGGTGCGTAAGTGTGTTTTGAGAGCATGTATGGGAGGGTCCTGGAGGATGCTTCGCTCCGCTGAAAACCCAGGTTTTCCTTCTCACGTTATTAAAAATGAAGGCGCGGGGACGCATCTTTTTAACCATGTTTCCGCCTTCCATGTGGGAAGTAAAGGGCAGGGAGCACTAACGCACACTGTGGGGGCAGGACTGAATATTCGATGAGCTGCTTTATGTGGTTCGCATGTTCAGTTTCTGGAATGAGGTCTGGGCTTATGCGTTTAGGGTCTATATGGTGTGCTTGAGAGGAAGAAAGAAAACAGAAGCAAAAGAAGGAAAGAGAGCCAGGGCTGAAGAGTTAAACACTAAAGCTGTTTTCTGCCCCATTGACGCTGTTTTTATCCCATGTATATTAGAGAGGTGCATTATGGGAGAAGAGAACAAAATAGAGGGGCTGGCATATATTAAATATGTAACATACACTTACGGGCGGACGTGCACACATGCAGGGTCCTTTTCTTTTTCACTTATCCGTCTCCCACACACCCTCAAATTTTCTTGTTTTTCGTTTAACAATAGACTGAGGTCGCACTGGCACATTAGATCATATGATGTCATCAGCTGTGCCAAATAAGTGCCTATAAAAAAAACACAGTAACACACAGAAAACCCACTTGAAGGGTGAAAGCCAACTCATCCCCCAACAAGCTTATAAGACACTTTGCTGATGTCACCGTGACATTAGTTTGATGATGTCAGCTACAATAAAACTCGCTGCACTGGCTCAGATCATTACTCCAGTCAGTGTCATAAGATCCTTCAGAAATCGTTCTAATATGCTGATTTGGTGCTTATGAAATATTTCTTAGTATTGTCAATGTTGAAAACAGTTATTGCTTAATATTTTTGTGAAAACGATGATGCTTTTCCCCCCTCCATGATTATTTGATGAATAAAATGTTAAAGATACAACATTTACAGTATTTGAAATATGGTTTTTGGTAGTAATGTATTTTCTCTCACTGGTTTGATCAATATAATGCATCCTTGCTGAATTAAATGTTTCGTATCAGTAAAAAAAAAAAAATCTTACAGACCCCAAACTTTTAAATGGTAGTGTATCTGTTACTAAAATATTTATAGCACGAAAATAAAGTTTGGATGTTTACACGTCAAATAGTTGTCAGTCTTTATTTAGCTTAGAACGAACAGCATTCTGTGTCATTTTAAAATACTCACCCAGCTCTTGTTTACACTTTACCTGTGCTCCTGTGCTCCCAAATGCCCCCAAGGAGGGATCACAACTGCTTAAGTGAAAGTCCTGTAAACGCCAAAATAAACTTGTTCTTCGTTATTTTCTGTGATGTATTGCTGCGTTTCAGGCAGACACCACAATAAAGTCACATTGGCGAACCTACACTGGAATCTAATTTAAGATGCTTTAAAAGACTCCGGAATGGGACACAGTGGACAAACGATCTGCCATCGCTCAATACTCTGATAAATCCTGCTCTCTCCCAACAGGCCCGCCTTAATGGCCACCTTGTTATTATGGGCTGTACCAAAAGTGACTCCCAGCAGTTCTTAGATGCTGTTATAGATGCACTTTTCTTACAAAGATTTGAAATGATATATTAATTTACAGTCGTTTAGTGTCAATAGGACACTGGATAATCGACTTGAAGTTGGGCGACTGGAAAGCTCCCATACTATATGTGGCGCTTTGAACTATAGAATCAGACGGAGCTTTACAGGTCTTTTCTTAGAAGATAAAGCTTTCAGACCTTTGTCAAGTTTCAGTCTGTCCCTTCTTTTAATCTCTGCAATCCCACTATATGTGAACGTTCCTTTCCCCCATCTCTCTCTTTCTTTCTTGTTCTATGTTCTTTTCTTTCTCTATCTTTCTTCCTTCAGGGTTTATCAGAAGAGAGGGTCTACACAAAGAATCCCTCTCCCTGGCAGACCACCAACATGTCTCTCTCGTCCTCAGTTATTTTCTTTCTTCCTATTCCTCTCGCCGCTTCTTTCCCCCGGGTTGTAAGGGACAATCGGCTAACATGGAGATTGGTGGCTGTGCTCAGGACCGAATGAGGTCATTTTCCCTCTTAGTGCTGCCTTCACTGGAAATGACAGTCTATTTGGGAGAAGAACGGGTGAAACAACTTGAAAAACCTTTGAAAGCAGCTTTTAAGGGGTCTAAGTTTAGACTCCCTGTTCCGCAGACTTCTGCGTTTTGTGCGACACTAACTTTATGAATATTGTATAGTGAAGTAGACACACAGGCTAAATCATTTTGAGTGAAACAGTAACCTCATAATTCCTTCTGTTGTGTTTTTTTTTTTCAGATGTGTCTAAGGCCATAGGCTTTTTTTTGTGTGTGTGAGTGTGAGAGACTGACTTATAAAGACAGACAATGAATGTTTGGGAGATTATGCTAATATGTTGAATCTTTTATGTGCATCAGCTTAAGTTGCCTTTGAAAACATTAAGTCACTGCTATATACAGGACCGCTCAAAATTTTGGGGTCAGTACGTTTTTTCTTTTCTTTTTTCTTGAGAGAAAATAAGAAATAGAAAGATTTCTATTTCAAATAAATCTTAAAATGTCCACAAATATATTAAAATAAATCAGCATCTAGAAGGATTTCTGAATTGTTGAACTGTTTTCTATGAAAAGTAAAAAAATTTGTACAAATATTTCACAATGTTACTGTTTATACTGTATTTTTGAACAAATAAATGCAGCCTTGGTGAGCATTGGATGGATGGATGGATGGATGGATGGATGGATAGATAGATAGAGCTGCACGATACTGGGAAAATATGCGATATGCGATGTTGTTGAGTATTGCGATAACGATATTTCTTGCGATATAACATTTCCCTAGAGAAATGCTATTTTATAAAAAAAAAATTAATCATTTATATATGTAATGATCATACTAAAATAAACAGCTAAGTTAGGCTAATAGATATTCTTCTGATCTTCAGAAGAATATCTCAGTTTTTTCATAAGGAGTTAACGTTACACATGCTACACTTTGATTAATGGTTGTCTCTGAGACTTTGTTATTGTTATTTGGCATTTCGTTAGCAGTTTTGGTAGATTTGGGCTTACACTTGAAGTTTTCATATAGCTCCCTGAGGTTGCGTTCCAGATGACCGTCACTTATGTTCACATATCGCGTTTTTTGCATGTGCAAATTCGTTATTTCAAATGCAGGCCCGCGGTAAGCGCGCTCAAAATGGAAGCACATTTTTCCGCCTATGCCGCGACGGGATGAGAACATCTCAACTTTTTAGAATTTCGCAAGCTCACGCAGGTCATTGATGCATAGCAACGACAGGCGCAAGCGCTTGTGGAAAGGAGGAGATAGTGGCGCGGCCGCGCTTTCCATGCGGTTTTAGACGTGATATGTGAACGGCCCCTTACACAGTACCTGCATTTATGACACGTCTTCTATATTGAAGCCAAAATATTGCCATATTTCAGACGTACAGTTCTTTTTAGGCACAGGTTCTTTGCTGTTGTCATTTTCTTCGCTTGCCTCTACTCCCGCCATTAGTTTTTATTTTCCACTCTCTGCTCTGAGCCACTAGGTTCTCCTTTGGGCCCGATCTAGCCAATAGCATAATAGCACCTACTGTGGAGGCGGGTATAAAGATAGTAAGGCCCCATTTGATTGGTCGAATTTGGATAAACAACCTATGCATGCATGCATCACACAAATGCTTGGCACATAAAATAAATGCAATTTATCGCACCTCTCTGCGATACAGATATCGCATATACTATTATCGCGATAATTTGCTATTATCATGATATATTGTGCAGCCCTAATAGATAGATCGTTTTTTTTCAAGCAGAAAACTAGAGTTATAGATGTTTTTGCAAGCAGAACATTATTGTGATAAATCAGTCAAAGCCATTGTTGGAATTGGTATAGCATATTTGCATCATTAAACACGTCTGAACATTCGTGTTTACAATAGCACTGTTTTACTTGTGCACAGATGACTGCAACACTGCAACAGCATCGGTACAATTCACAAGTTGGTTTCAAACTCACACTCGATGTGTCAGCATGCACCAGGGCATGGCTTAATGTGCCTTAATGCTTGGTATTTGTCATTGAAATTACATAAATACTTATCCAGAGACTGTGTCTGTTGTCTGAGACTGTTGTTTCAGGTGCTATTTCATAGAACAGCAGCAACTTTAGAGAATTTCCATGTTTGGTCATAATGGTCCAGCAGTCATCGCATGATCAAAGACTGCCTGGCGTAGGATTAGATGTAGAAATGTGTAGCTGTTCAAAGCGCTGGGCCACAGTAGCTGTGTGTGGGACTGATCACCCCTTATGATTCACTTCCATACTCTGTCTGTTCAGGCAGGATTGCGTTTCTCACTTTTCTGTTACCAAACTGTATGTCAGTACATTTACATTCTTTTTTTAAAATCAGGTTGAGAAACAGTGGTGAGATTCTGTACTCTTGAAAATAAAGGTTCCTGTTAAATCCATGTACAGTTTCCCCATAGTAAAGAAATATCGCAAATGAGACCTCTTTAATATCTCAATTGTTACTCCTAGACATCTTTGAGATTAAATGAAAAGTAGGTGAAGATTGCTTAAGTCTCATTCTTAGATTTTCCTTCCTGTGAAAAAGACCCCAGTAATCTCACATGTACCACCTCAAGAGTTTCAGATGAGATCTCAGTGCCTCAGTCTGATTTCAGTATGTATTCAAACAGTCTTTCTCAAAATGTCTCATCAAGAACTGCAAAATTACCAAATTAAGCTCTGTACTTTTCCTGGATGTCAACAATTAGACGCATTTCCACTGTCAGGCCAGGGCTAACAACGTGCCGGACGGGCCCAATAGACCAACATCAAGCTTCGTTTCCACTGTCATGCCAGTAGCCCCGCAGCGCTACCCTAAATCCTACCCTTAACATGCCTCTATATAACAATGTCTCACAATCTCACCATTTCACCAGCATTGGGCTAGCTGAGTGAAAACTAGCTAGACCGCAAAATGAGCATGACAGAAGCAAACGTTTCAACTTTGCTTAAAGACTTAAGACTCCAGCATCGATATTTGACCAATGATTTACAATAAGAAAAAATTACAGTGACAGTAATTTATTAATTTGTGTAAGGAGTGCACATAAATAATTCTGAATCAAACTGGTATTTATCATTAGCATAAAAAAACACACACTTATTCAGTCGCGCCTGCTTCCATTTATTTGTAATCATAGCAATGCACAAAAATAACTCCATTAAGGTTAAGTCCAAAGGCTTTCACATATATAAATATATTGATAAAATACCATATGTTTGTCACATTTCTTTGGAAAGAATGATAGTTTCTATTCATTTTTCACTAAACTATACGATCAGAGGAGGTTTGAGCGGTCTCTCCTGTATCACTATACTGTTATCCTTTCAGCCAGAGCAACAGAGGAACTCACAGGCAGAAAACAGGAGTTTTATGAGCAACTGGAGTATATATAATTTATGACCATATGCGGATGCTTTAGTCTGGTATCAACAAAGGCACAGGGAAGAGACAGATGAAACACAAAATTAAATAAATACCCGATTATAATCGCATATGATTTGTTTACTTTCTTCAAGCTGTCTCTGGTATTTTCTATAATCATAAGTGTATTTATTATCGCAATTGTTTGCATAAGTAGCCTTTAGCATCGCATATAAATATATTTCTGCCTCATGCGGTGAACAGACTCCCCGTCAGATCTCGTAAGAAGTTATTTCTAACACTCGCTGGTGTCTGAAAGGGAGTTTTGAGCTGAAAATTGTTAGCTGGTACCCTGATGTGAAAACAGCATGGCAGATGAGCAGTGCTGTTGACCCTCTCCTGACTCAGATTAACTCTGCCTTTGTTCATGACCACTTTTCAAGCCTTAGTTGGCCCACTTTGGACCAAGGAATTTGTCGGGCCAAAAACCGCTGGCCGTTGGCCTTGAGGAAGCCCCCGAAGTGACAAGTGGAAACACGGCTGGCCCTGGCATACACACTTACAATAAAAAGTACCCTGCCCATGTGAACGGCAAGCCCAGTACTGACAATAAATCCTAAATAAATGCAAAGAAACAGTTTGTAATAACGCATCCAATTTATTCATGAAATAAAAAATAAAAACTGTCAGGACAGATCATGAAACAAAATGCTTTGAACTATTTTATATGTAAAAATCTGAGGTGACATTTAAAAAGTTAGTAGGCTAATTAAATGAAAAACAAAGTAACACATTACAAAAAAAAAGTGGCAGGTCTATGCGCCTGCACTCCAAGACACATTTGACATACAGTATCAGATTTTGTTCCATCCATTGCTATGGTTAACCCTGTCAATTGGATTCAATTGCTCATTTAAATACGGTTGTCAATTCAGAAACTTTGCAGTGTGTTGTTAGCAGCATGAAAATATGTATTATATATGGAGAGCGAGCAAAGATCGCTGCCATCATAATCACTGAAGCTGTCAATTACAATTAAAGTTCAATGCGAGGTATACACAAAGCTGCACTTGCGAAAACTCCCGTTATAATCAGTGAAGCTGTGCAACGAATCTCTTATTGACATTGTGTGTATACTTTGTTGATTATAATGAAATGATTCGAGATTGTGCAGAATTTACGCTGTACAAAAACCCTGCCGTTTTGAGCGGATTCTGACTAACTTAAACACATCTGATTGGCCATTGCGTTCACGAGCTAAACAGAGATGTCTGTGTATGGCTACATTGCTCAAATGTGCAAAAACATTGTAAAAAATAAACCTTTGACGCTCTTCACAGAGCACTTACACACTCAAGGGAGCGCTTTAAAGCAGGTGGCAATCAGCGGGTATAGGTGCTGCAGAACGGCGGGATTCATTTTCAATGTAGTAAAAACCCTGAGAATTCCATAAAGTCTCTCAAGCTTTGAAAAAGGAACGTCTGAGGAATGTTTTCGTTGGATCAAAAACCAATAATAAAGAATCATAAAGCCTCAAGTGCCCCCTATAAAGTGGAAAATGATTCTTGATAAGTGGGTTCTTCACTTAATCTAAGAATCATTGAACAACCTTTTTTTGAAGAATCTATCTGAAAGACCCCGCACCTTACAACCTTCCTCCATTGTGCCCTTGAGCAAGGCACTTGAGTCCCATCTGCTCGAGGCAGGCTGCAGTTTGGCTGACCTTGTGCCTCATCCCCGTCCTCAGTCTGTGTGCGCATGTGTGTCTGCCAGAGATTTGCCAAAGAGAACATTTCGTGCATAATACTTTTATGAAGCGTCATCGTCCTTTGCCTCATCTTCTTATCAAGTGTTTGCTCAGTGCATGTTCAACAGGAGTGTTTTTCACTATTAATTAACCAACAGTGTGCTGCGGTGTGCTACTGTCAACAAGTTTTAAATGATGATTATGTAATCAGTATTAGTTCATTACGTGCCTGATCTGTAGCACATCAAAAGATACATACATAAATACATACACAAACACCTTGGCAGCAACATGTTTGTCCACATGTTAATTGCACAGTTGTTGCTCTACACGTATAGCCTAGATGCTATAGATGGATTTTAGTGCATAATAGGTTGTTAATCGATTAAAGATTTTAATTAAAATAATGACTAATGTCAATAACTAATCAAATTGATTGTGTATATCAATATTTGCTGAGAAAAGCCCAGAAAATTAAGATAATTCAAAGAAGTTACATTAATGTGGCCAGCGAAAGCATTGAATAGACTTGATTAAAAGTGGCTTTATTTGTTTTATTTGCATAAAATTGAACATTATTTATTTATTATCAGGGGTAATTGCATTTTTATCACGTTTTTTTAATTAATCAAACTAAATAGAATTAAAATTGGTCTTATGTAACTTAAATAAACAGATTTAGTTAAGAGTCTCTCTAGCTACAGGACTTATTTATTTATTTTGTCCATTGGAGTGTCCTCTAAATGCCTTTAGGAGTACAAGGGGAAAAGAGAGAGTAAGCGAGAGAGAGATGCAGTTCTCCCACAATGCCTCAGGCAGAAATCTGGTTTTTATTGACAAGTGGACATTTCACCAACTTGCTTCAAAAGGTAAAATGTTCTTTTGAATTTACGAAGAAGGTCAAATGACATTCTCAGTCCAGCTGCATTATGTACTAGAGTCCTTTGAGAAGGATAAAGAAAACGTATTACATTTGCAGAAGGAATACAGATGATATATCTGCCACTGAACAGTGAGAGGATTGCATGTCTATATTCCCACAGCAGCATAATGTGGTTTGTTAGTCCTATTTGAATTATGTTTAATACACAATTCAGAGAAAACTATTGTGTAACCAAAGTTACTTACTTTTCAGTAGTCACAGCAACATTTGTGAGAAAGTTCAGTTGATAAAATGCTGTATGAACCACAGTAAGCTAGTCATTGACATGCATATGACATTAGCATGCACTTCGTGGTTTATTCTTTGCTGTCAATCACTGACATTAGGGCTGTCAGCATCTCTCCGGTTATGAAAAATGGCAGATAATGGGGTATTGTGTTTGAGAGTGAGATAAAACTGTTAGGTGGTGGGAATATGGTGAAGAAAAAAAGCTGAACTGCAAAAAAAAAAAAAAGAATAGATTTTTACACACATCTGAAAGAATGAAAACACCGGGAGTTGCCTGAAATGCCAAACTGTTTGGAATACAAATTATTCTTAAAGATGCCATAAAAGGTCTCATTTCTTACTTCTGTGTACTGTCACCGTGGTTACAGGTTTACGCAAGGCTGTTGCAAGCTAGAAAAGGGGATTGACTGCAAACATACGATCAGTGTATGATCCGCTTCAGTTTGTCGTTATATTATTTACAGGCCAGTCTGAGAGTCATCTCTTTAGGTGAATTCCACACTTGAGTTCCATTTTAGTTATCCTCAAAAAATATATATTTTTAAAGAATAAAATTATTCATAATACTAAGAAGAAATGTAATATTCAAAAAGGTTTATACAATGTAACACTACCGTTTTTACGTTTTCGAAAGTTGTCTCTTCAGGCCCTAATATACTTCAAGCAAAATCGACAAACAAACTGATGTGACGTCATTTCAAAGATTCAACGGAGTTTGTTTTGGGAGTTTGAAACAGCTTGCCAAAGCGAACTTTCCAGAAAAGTTTGCTCCAGCTGCTAAACACCTTCGTACCACCATTGGTCTGTGGCGATTACGTAATAGGTTGGTGTGCGCGGAGTCTCCGCCGCCTTTTACGTGAAAATCTTTTCTGGTTCATTAATTGAAGCATGAAAATGCTTGCTGTTTTCTCAGTTTTGTTGTGTGTTTATTTTGTTATTGAGAGGAAAGGAAATGTGCGCAGCACATATTTACATATTCATCTAAACTTTGCTCTCAGCAGAGTGGGCGTCGTCGGATGTTCGATATCACTGGGCACATATTTTGAACTTCGTTTTACCCCTAAATGAGTTCTCAGTGAGTATATTGTGGCCTCACCAAGGCTGCATTCATTTGATCAAAAATAAAAAATAAACATTAATATTGTGGAATAGAATGACAATTTAAACTGTTTTCTGTTTGAATATATTTAAATTGTCATTTATTCCTGTGATGTTAAAGCTGAATTTCATCAGTGTCACATGATCCTTCAAAAATAATATGCTTCTAATATGCAGATTTGTTGCTGAAGAAAGATTTCTTATTCTAATATTTTTGTGGAAACCATGATACTTTTTTTCCAGGTTTATTTGAATAGAGCAACATTAATTTGAAACCACAATTTGAAAATTAATTTGAAACCACAAAAAAGTATTTTCTGTCACTTTTGATCAAATTAATGCATCCTTGCTTAATGCAAGTAATTAATTATTTAAAAAAAAGATTTTTTTTTGGAGACTTTATGACTCTAGACTTTTTAATGGTTTCTACATTTGGACGCTGCATTGAAATTCGATATGGTTAAGCCTGTCTAGTTTCCTTTTTAGTATACTTCTCATTAATGGTTCAACGGATCGCAAAATTCACGGTTCGGATCATATATATTTTATTTTTTCGCAAGAAAAATAAATAAATCATTTTGGGGTGTGTGTGTAGCCATGAAAACTAAAAAGATCTCATGCAGACACGACAGGAACTAAACTAAACAGAACATGACCGTGACTATGTGTTCACTTTATAAATTAAACAAATGAATCTTTGTTAAAGCTGTGTTTTGTTGTTTGAGTAACATTAAGCAGCAGGTATTTATAGGCTGCTGTCACTTTAAGACCTAATGCATGGGTCAAATATAACGATACACATCCTATTTCTTTCACCATTGTTTACGTTCACTTAAAGGAGTCATAATCTAGTATTACATTGGATACCTACTGCTGTATTATAGTCTTTCAGGCCCTTCTAAAAAATAAACACAGACCTACTTTTACCCTTATTTCTGAAGGCATTATTGTCTCGCGAGATCAATGCGATGTTTTGGCTGTCGTGGACGCTCATTTTAATAATGCAAATGAGGGGCGCGTTGATTGGTTGAAGGAAGGAGGGGGGTTGACACGCAGGTAACTTCAGCATCATTACAAACTGACATCATGGCGCAAGTGGTGAATGAACCCGACCCGGCCGCGACCTACGGGATTCAACCCTACATGTTTGAGCCGGACTCTGAACCAGAGCTGGAAAGGGAAGATGTAGAGTTGTTGGATGGACGTCTACATCAAGATGTCTCTGAATGGTAAAGACAATCATTTTGACTGAGACATACATTAACATCGGTAACGAGCTAAAACGTTTGTTGCTATTTTCTCCCACATAGGTTTACCTTTTATTTAATGTCGATTACATTAACGGAGATGTAGTCTACTTATTTTATCAGCTTACAGTGGTTATTGAGATGAGACGTTTACTATCATGTGCTGTTTTTGCCTTGTTTCACGTTATTTAGACAGGTTTTTCAGACATATTTTTCTTCTTTAGACAGGTAACGTGTTGTTTTTCTTTGTTTATTATTACTTGACTGTTTGTTTTATTTATCTATGTATCGTTATCTATTCTATAAAAAATCAATACAATGATATGTTGTCATAGTTATATAATATACAATAAAGCGCACACACATAACGATACGCCAGTTGAAAGGGTTGTTGGGACAGCGTCATTAAAAATGAATTTCATCCACTGGTCCCTGATAGTTTCGTCCGATTTTGGGAGATAAAACACATTTACATGTTTTTTATGGCAATCAACCACAGAGCAAGTCCGGTGTGCACTCGGTTTCTCCATCTTTCTCGACTGAACTGAATATGAGGGGGAGGGCCGGCTTCCTGCTGCGGTGTCCATATACGGTATATCCTACTACCTCATGACGTCAAGAGGGAGCTGAAATCAAAATCTCGTATTTGAGTGCGCGTGCACGCGCGCTGGTTTATTTACCCTGAGGTAAACAAACGCTTCACTTTTAAATATCGGCTTCCCGGCCAGTGTATAATCGTTAGTCGATCATAACATACATTGATTCTCGTGGAAAAGTGAAAATTGCAGGTTATGACTCCTTTAAAGACATAAACGAAAATACTGACCAAGACGCGGGTATTTTGACATAGTTTTGTGTGTGTATGTGTCTGTCCAAGTGACAGGAAACGCGAAAGAGGACTCACTTCTATGCGCACAGATAACGGCACACAAGTAACAAATTAAAAGTTCCCTTTTGCCTCTTCTTGCACTGGAATGGTTTAAAACTGCTTAAATGTTTGAATTGGCTAGAAATGTGCAAGTCAGATGTGCAAATGATAAACTTTCACTCTGTGATGGTTAAACTTTAGCCTGGGAAAACCCTGACGAACTTCCGTCAAATTTGAGATTTGCTCTGCAAGTCCATCTGGCCAAGAGCCCATTCAAGCCCATTTCCAATTTTTCAAAATCGAGGCACCAATCACAAACGTTGAGGCGGGCTTTACACGATGTTGAAGCAGATTTTGTACATAAAGATGGTTGCCGCCGTGGTACATCCGGAACATCACTCGTTCGAATCAGCTATCGCGTCTGTTTTAAGCGGTTTGAACGTTTCCTTTTTGTTAAAAACCAAGCAAAGGTTGAGATGTTTATCCGTCGCTCTGCATACGTCATCTCCTTCATCACTCTGACTGGTTTTAGGTCTATCCAATTGCGCCCAGAGGCATTTGAGCGACGTCCGTTGGTGACGCCCCTTTGGAAATGGGCTGTGAATGAACCTTTCCCAGACCCACTCTCAGTTACAACTGAGAAGGGTCTGGTGTCAACCAGGCTAGTTAAACATTGCATTTAATCTGCGAATCACATGCGTGTTGAACCGTGAGGCCTGGAATCACGGATCAACTACGATCCGCTTAATCCTTTCTTCTCATTCTGTCATCTCTATAAAAGTAGAAAAAGTTGCCCATCTTCTGTGTTGTTGTGTCATTACATTCATAAGGTAACTTGCAATGACCAAAAATATTTGTAATATTTGTCAAAGTGGCTGCCCACTGCTGTGGGTGTGTGTGTCCACGGTTTGCAGTGTGTGTGTGTGTGTGTGTGTGTGTGTTCACTACAAATTCTGAGTATGGGTCACCGTACTTGGCCTTGCCGTTATGTCACTCACTCATCTTTGTGTTCACAAAACATATGCTATGAGTGAACTGAACCATGAACTTAAAGCTTATTGTGCTTATCGAGGTTTGCTTATCTTCCTTTTTCGGTAATTTGGTTTTGTCATTGCTGTGTGATATTTATGTGCAGCAATTCCTGCGATCGGCTCTCCAGCATCTTCCACCATTTTGAAAAACTGCCTATTTTATTGGTTTTAATGAAATATCTGGTTAGCAAGTGAAGAGCTTGATTTGTGTTTGTGTGTGTATTTGTGTGTTTGTATTTGTGTGTGTTTGAGAGAGAGAGTTAAAGAGGTGAGGTTCTCTTATGCAAGTCATAGGCTCACTGCGCGTGGGAAGTGTGCAGTATAAACACACACTCGCACACTTACAAAAAAAATCAGGGATGGGAGAGAGGGAGATACAGTAGCTCTCTGTTCCATTTCAGAACAAGAAAATTCTTCATTTATTAGTCTTAGAGGTGCCATTTTGCCAGCATTCCTGCTGAGTTTACTATATCGAAGTTAAACACCGTTTTCTTTTATGCTCAGCTATTAATGAAAGTTTGCCAAGAAAACCCACAAGCAGTTAATTCATAATGTGCCCATGAATTTATTTTAATCAACATCAAGATTTTTGGTTAAAATGTACAAGGTAATGTGTATATCTTAGCTTATTTTAACTTCCATTTATGATTTAATCCCAAGTACCCTTATGATTAATATGCCACAGATGAACAAAGGCAGACTAATTGAGAGTTATTTGCATTATTTCAGGGTCTTTCAAAAATCACTAGTGGCATTAAGGGTAGGATGCAAGGGATAGCGCTAATGTGCAAACCTGTATGACTTTTTCTTCTGAGCAACATAAAAGAAAGTATTTTGAGAAATGTTACTTTTAGTGTTTTCTTTTTTGTCCATAAAATGTAAGTCCAAACTATTTGGTTACCAACGTACCAGATTGGAATGACACAAGGGTGAGTAAATGACGTTTTTGGTGGACTATCGCTTTAAAAATAAATATGAAAATGAAAATTCTCTTGCTTAGATATTCTTAATGTCTGCTAGGGTGTTTGGGATGATTGCCAGGACGTTTCTGTGTGTTTGCTAATGTGTTCTGAGTGTGTTGCTGTGCAGTTGTTATGGTTAAAGAGCCTGCCCCAAAGTCTCTGATGTTCTAGTTACTAGATACGGCTCGGGTTCTTCCTTCAGTGACTTTTTTTTCCCCTTTTAAAATGCCTCAGGCAAAAATATAAATCTGATCACTTAGAAGTGTAATAGCACACCTCTCCTCCGCAACCAACATGATTTGTGATATTTATTTGAAAAACCCTAACCCAAGGTACGAGCAGTACTAGTAGTGATGCACTGAATGTGAATGTGTGTAATTTGAGGAGTACAGCAGTTTGGCTAGTTCTAATTTTCTACAGCAGAATTAGTGTAATAAATAGGTAAATATGTTAATGTTATGAATCAGTATTCAGTTTGTTTATTGTATTTAAGAGTACGTGACTCATGAAAAGAGTCAGTTCTTCAGTCTTCACTCCTACAATCACACAGTTGGTTTGACATGATTGGTTTGACCTCCACCAAACAGATACAGAGAGAGCGAGTGATATAAAAAATAAATAAACAAAAGAAAGCCTTTCAAAAATGTTGAACCCCCACACAAAGACAATTTGGAAAGACACATAACATTGCATTGTAACTTCTCCATTTGGTTCACATTAAAGTTTGTGGCTGCTCTTGAGTTCCAAACATTATGTAGCCAGTCAAAATGTATGTTATCCTTTAAAGTCATCATGAAAGCAAAATGGAAAATTCTTGTGTTTTTTTTTTTGTGGAATATTGCTTTTTTTAATTTTTATAAATGGTTTATCTGTACACATTTTAATTCGTGTCCTCGTAAACTTCACTCAAAATAAATTCCCCTCCCTCTTGCAGCGTCATCCCTTCTCCGATGACGTGTTTACTGGCGCGAGGGCGGGGCAACCTGTCACTCACATGACATCACAGCAATAGCAAACCACAGTCATCCAACAAACCAATCAATTCCCAATGGACAAAATCAAGTCCCGCCCTAAAAATGTTCCTGTGAGAGAAGCCATTTCACTAAAATATATACGTCATAATTGCAAAGAAAAGTCTATTGCAGCTTCCGTTTCATGCTGATTTTAAAATAATGGCTCAAATTGTAATTCACAATCATGTCATTTTAAACTATAGCTTTCTTCATTGACTTGAGGACCAGGTCAAACCTATTTGTGAGCTAATCATTTAGACCAGAAATTATTCTTGAAAGAGTCGTTTTTTGTTGTTGTTGAAGTCGAGGTGATAAAAAGAAACATTGAAGAATCATTATTTTGAACAGTGTCATGGTTCTGTCAGATGTTCTTTGATAGCCAGCTGTGCCCCAGAAATAATACATCTTGTTTAAACTAATTAAACAACTCCTCCAGGCAATACGGGGAAAAGAAAAAGATTCATGTTCAGACCAAATAACTGTAAGTAAGTGTAGTTCCCTTTATGGATGAGTGGCTCAACGATATTACACAGTTCATTAGTGACTGATCTCTGG
Source organism: Rutilus rutilus (assembly GCF_951802725.1). Taxonomy (NCBI): domain Eukaryota; kingdom Metazoa; phylum Chordata; class Actinopteri; order Cypriniformes; family Leuciscidae; genus Rutilus; species Rutilus rutilus. The sequence continues at coordinate 8,149,435 of NC_140210.1, read as the reverse complement.
TCCATTTACAACTCTTGTTACAGATTTTTAGGCCATAGACAGCAACCGTTTAAAGATTTTTAATGGCTGACCACTGGCTTGCTCAATCGCTTGTCTCCTCATGCGTGGGATCCTGACACCCACCCAAAATTATATTGCTGTTAAATGATTTTTAGTGCAGGCAGTTTGAAGAACCCTATGTGCTTTTAGTTTTTATTGTCAGTAACATTTTAGCTGCAGGGACATATTTACATTTACCATTATACCATATATAAAAATATTATATAAATTGTCAGTTAATTTGTGTTTTTTCTCCTGACCAGCCACAACAAGCAGAGGCGTATCTTGGTGTCTGTTTTTGTTAGCTCTTTCCCACAGTAAAATCTTACTGATTCAGAATCACTCTCCACATAACTCTGTATTAAACATGAAATATTTTCTGGTTGGCTGTGATTTATGCCATGTCGTGCAGCATTTTTTTACTGCACGAGTGAGGAGAGACACATTACTTATTGCTGGAAACTTGTCATGTCATGACTGGTTTAGACAGGATGTTCAGTTCTTGCAAATGGATTCTAGGTGTTACCAGACATCATATCTGCCATGTCTTTTCTGTGGGTTTACTAAGAGTGGGCAAAGTATTGAACAAAGTGTTTGGAAAAACAAGCTTGACTTTTGATTTCAGCATTAGCAGTGATTTCTAAACTCATTTGTAAATGAGCATTTCTAAACTCTACATTTTACGAGGAGACAGCGTAAAACTGTTTAAGTTCATGAGGATGTGACTAAATTGTGTTAAATGGTGCAGAAAAACAACTCGTAGAAAGAAAGAAAAATCGCAAATGAGATTTCTTTAATATCTCAATTGTTTCTCCTAGACAGAAAAGGGATTAAATTGAGAGCAAATGGAGATTTTTTTTTTTTATTTTTTTTATTCTTTTTACTGATGAATTTGAAAGCTGTTTTTGTAAGCTGTAAAAGAATTTTAATAATAATAACCAGGGCTTGACATTAACACCCACCAAATGCGGGTGGATTTCAGCAGTGGCGTGTAACGCAGTCACTCCTACTAGCCACTTTGGTGGGTTGACTTTTATAATATCATTTTTTTTTTTTTCAATAGTAGTCTTTTAAAAAGGCATCTGAAATCATAAGAAACTCATCCAATAAATGTTTTTTCTTCCGTAGAATAGACACTTTTTACCAGTTGTGCTTTCTCTCTCTATCATTTCTCCAACAGAGAGTTGATACACAAACCCGCCTCTTCTCACTCATTCGTTTCATTTGCTCCATATGAATATTGTTGGTGTTACAGAGCTAAAATTTCACTGTGGGATTGCATGTATTGCGCATAATTTTACTCATTACTGCAGATTTTGTGCTCACACCCAAAGTGCATGCACATAAAGCCAAGTATATTGGCTGAATAAAACGGTATAATGGGTCTGTGCGTCAGGTTTTAAAATGACAGCAGCCTTATATAGTGTTTCCCCTACCATTGTTTTGGGGGCGGCCCGAATGCATGAACTTCCTCTCCAGACTCTAGATCCGCTCTGAAAGTCACTTCGTTAGCATTTAACCGCTTCACTTGAGAAAAACTATCATCATGTCATAAACACACAGAAACTCAAAGGTCTTCACGGCAACTCGTCAAAATAAAAGTTCGGTTTAACTTGACAGAAATATATTACTGTTGTACAGTAGAATTTAGATATGTCCCAATGTAATAATACTAACACTAATACAAATAAATTACCATCAAAGCTTTATTTTTTAAGGAATAATACATTTTTCTTCCATGTTTTAATTTTAACAGTAAAGCTCATTTTGCAGCACGTTATTTGACAAAAAATTTGTTTAATTTCAAATGATTAAAATAAATTAAATTAGTGTTTTATGTCTTCATTTGATTACCAGAAAAAACACAACACAGAATTAGTGTGGGAATTTTTTTTTTTTTTTTTTAATGTTGTATAAGTTCAATGATTCATAATACATGATTTCAATTAATTAGACATGCTTTTTGATTGCAATTTTTTTTACACCACATATCCGTAACACGCCCGCTCCGTGACACTTACCAGTTTACCTTATGGTTTGTTAGGGGCAATATTTGTCCGAGATACAACTATTTGAAAATCTGGAATCTGAGGGTGCAGAAAAATCGAAACATTGAGAAACATTGCCTTTAAAGTTGTCCATTTATGTTCGCGATTGTGCTCCATTCACTCACAAAAATAAACGTTTTATATATTTATGGTAGGAAATTTACAAAATATCTTCATGGAACATGATCTTTACTTAATATCCTAATGATTTTTGACATAAATGAAAAATCGATCATTTTGACCCATACAATGTATTTTTGGCTATTGCCACAAATATACCAGTGCGACTTGTGACTGTTTTTTTTTGTCCATGGTCACATATGTCAGTTTTTCCCCATGGTATCGATGTCAAAATTGTGGCCGGTGGCTAGTAACTATCACTATCCACAGTGGCTGGTGAGCAAAAAAGCGAATGTCAAGCTCTGATAATAACAATAACAGTAATGAAGATTAGCAATTCTCAATTCAGGTATATATTTATTCCCTATGATCACAGTCATTATTTTATTTTTTATTTTTTTAAGGCAGATTTTCAGATTGTAGTCAGTACTGGAATTATGCATGCAGGGTCAGACAGAACAAATGTCGAATGCATTAAGGATCGTCTGATTGCAGAACAGCGTATAGCATTAGCGAGCTGACCGTCTCCCCTGAGTTCACAGTGACAACTTAAATTGTTGACTTTATTTCCTTGAGTGCCCTATATCTGGTAGAGATTGGCTTCAGTTACAGGAAGTTACAAAAACAGCACACAGACATTAGTATCAGCTAAGAGAGGCCATGAGAGAGAGAGAAAGATCTGAGCGAGAGTTTAGAGGATAAGCACAACAAACATATGGACGGAAGGAGGGAGGAAGGGAATTGGAGAACAAGACAACAGGGAGAGTGGGATGAAAAAAAAAAGAAAGGAAACATGACTGCGTTGTAAAAGTTAAAGTCTTTGAGAAGAATAGCGTGAGGGAACAGGGAGAATTCTGAGAGAAGTGAGGGAGTGTTCTGAGAATATGAAACACGGTTTTATTTCTCATCTGATATAAAGGATGTTACTCCTCCAAGCCACGCTTCAGTGAGGAAAAAGACACCGCAAAGGATGAATAAACAAAAGAAGTGTCATCGAATCTGAAAGCTAATTACAGCCTGACAGAATAAAGCTTGACTGTTCAACTCTCCTCCGCACCAGTGAGGGAGAGACGCAGATGAAGACGTATAGATCGAGGGCCAGATGATAAACATTAGACCATCTCCTGAGCGTGGCAGAATCATCATCTTTATAACATTGCCCAGCATTTGGATTTACTCTCAAAGGCCACATTTTCAGTTGATCACATTTTTCAACTGTGAAGCATTTCAGTTGCGTTGAAAATGAATTGAATCCAATTTATATAAAAGTAATGCGCCAACAGTGGCACACAAGAGGGGCGATGCGAGAAGAAGGTGATGAATTTAAATGCTCCATGTCTGCGGCGTTAACCACCTCTCTTATCTCTGTCAAAAGGCTCCGTTGCCATGGTGTCACCACGGTGTTGCCAAGGCTACCGGAGTGTTAGCACAACAGTAATGGGGTGTTGTCATGGTAACCTCAGCTGTTACTGTGAAGATTGTGGAGGAATTTTCCCCAGGAAAAGGATTACATGCAACATGTGCACCCACATCCTGAAACGCGTGCACTTGCAATCGCACGGTTACTCTCAAAGGACTCTCAGAGCCGATAGATCAAAATCGACATGCATGCAAGAAGGGATATACACTTCTGCTCGCATGTTACTCCTTTATTAGAATTTTGTATATTGAAAAAGGACAAGAAACCTCTGGGACCTTCTCTGTTTCAAAGCTGTTAAACATGCACACATGGGAAAGACACGGTTAGAGATGTATAGCAGAAGAAGGGTTGAGTGAGGGAGAAATTTGTTGGTTTTGTTAGTTTGATCTTTTAATGAAGCCCCCATGGGGGCAAGGCAAACACGCATAGCATCATGGGAATTTTTTTAGCTTTATCATTCATTCCTCTACAGCGCAGTGCACCATATACTCTTTACGCTACATAATCATCTTATGAGGGATGCTTTGGATGATCCTCAAAGGCAGTGAAACCTCTACCACGTAGATCCACATTAAGCACTCACGTTTGAGGAAAAACAGATCGCTTTCTTCTGTCAGGAATCCTGTCTGAAATTGGTTTTGTGAGTTGCGTAACATTACTTTATGCTGTGTTGTTTTCTGTTTTCTTATTTCATTCAGTTCTACACTGTAAAAAAAAAATCCTATTACATTTACAATAAAACTGGCAGCTGTGGTTGCCAGACATTCAGCATAAAAAAATGCTGTGACAGTATTTCCTGTATTTCACTTATTCAACTTATTGCTGTATACTTTTATTCAGCTTTTTATCTTAAAATGTACGAATAGCCACTGTAAACAGAAGGCCACATAATGAATACAAGTTCATTGTAAGTGGAGCACAGGTGGACACCATCAAGGTAACACACATGACACTAAAATAATGTAATAAACATTCGCCAGATAACAGAAAATGTAACAAATCAACATTGATAATAAAAATAAGAAGAAACAAAAGTATTTATATAAATTATAATGTAACACAGGGATTTCTGGGAATGTCCTTTACTGTTTTTCACAGTAAATAATATGGTATTTCATAGTTTCTAGCTGCAAAAAACATAAATTTGATTTATTAAATTTTTTTATTTTGAAATGACATATAATCCAATGTTAAAACCATTTCCAATTTTTCAGTGTATATGGTAAGGTAACTTACAGTTAACCAATTAACATGGTTGTACTGTAGCATTTTTTGTCTTTTTCTGTACAAAATACTTTTTTTTTTTTTTTTACTAGAGATGTACTGAATGTTGTACCTATATGTAAAGTATAAAGGGAAACCTCTCATTTGGTACATTAATATTAGAGATTAAAATTAACAACAGAACTCAAACCATTATATTCTGGTATATATTTTCAGATATAATAATTGCACTCAAATAAAAACTGAAATGTTTGTACACAACTCAGTTGCATATAAGGTATTTTTCATAAACACTAGTCTTCATGACAAATTTATTCAAAAAATACATATATACTGTACACCTCTCCATCTCCAAATTTATTCGAATTTTTGAATTTGAATTTAATTTCTGTTAGTTGAATTTTATCAGTTGCCAATGGAAAATGTTTGTTTCCTGACCTGTGTCGTTGGTCCAATTAAATATTTTAAATTGTAGTAACAATTATTTATTTCTCACTGTCCAAAAAAATGTAATTAAAATAAAAACACAAATACATTAAGCAAAAACACAGACAACAAATAAATTCCAGTGCGCTCCACACTGTTGCTTGAACTGAGGTGCTACAACAGTCTGTCACTTCACATTTAACCCTTTAGAACCTGAAGCTAAAATAGGTGTTTTTCACATAATTAGATTTTTGGACTGTAAAATTCTAAAACAATGTGCTATCTTCATGTGCAAGGTGTCATCTTTTTCAGAAAAAGATAAGCTTTCAACAAATTACAGTTATTGACCATTATTGTGTGTGGTGAGTTTGTAAATAGAATTTAAATAGACAAAAATAAAAAAAACGAGAGTAAATTTACTGATTTTTATTTAGAAAAAAACTGAAAAAATCATGAACGAAAGAAACTAACACTTTAAAGTTGAAAAATGAACTATAATACATATATACAAGTCTTTTTTGTGACATTGGGTTGCACAGTTTTCATTTAGGACGCTTTTTGTCATACACGCACACATACAAATGCACGCATTCATAGGCACACACACATACACATGCACGCACTACATGCTTAGATACGTGAAAGAGTAACGGCCATCCGCCTCACAAATTTCATTAAAAGTCATCCCAATCCCCTCTTCTGCTGTCTAACACTTATTTCGCCATATATTTGTTCGTTTCTTTTATTATTTTATGCAATCCAAAACACTCCGCGCGTCGTATCTCTCTGTTCAAATCCTTCCATCCCGCGCTGCTGTCATTTGTAGACGGAAAGCATGACATTACCGTAATAGCCGTATATTGGCGAAAAGCGCATGATGTCTACTTTCAGGAACTATTTGAATTATTTTGATAGTGCAAACGGTTGAAGAGTTACAGTGACATGAATACAGCTTGGTTGGCTGTGTCGTCGACGACACATCCGGTTTTAAAGGGTTAAGAGCTTCAAAACGCCATTTATCATTTCAATTTCGTGATAAAATGGACAGAATTTGAAAGCTGAGACTTTGTTTCTTATCAGAAGTATCAAAGCACAAAGCTCTTTGTGATTATTGGATGGGAGGCACTACAAATAATGTTTGGTGTAGGGAAAAACCGCGGACCTGCAACCGTGGCTTGAACTATAGGTGATTCACAGGGTCAAATAGAGCCTGGTTTAACGTCGCTATTTTTGAAACTGTTAATGCTTTGTGGTGTTAGTTCCAACAGCCCTAAATCCAGATCCAGCACAAGAGAGATTTTCTTCACACACAAATGAGTTGCAGTCTGAAATGCTTTTCTGTCCCCTTTTGGCAGGATATAATCAGCCGATGGCCGATTGTGAAAATAACTGCTTTTATCTGCCGATACCGATACATCGGTGCATCCCTATTTTTTTTACTTATTCCATTGTATTCCAAAAGTTTTATATGGTGTAGTTTTCTCAACCTTTTGTTCCTTTTTAGTTTCACTAGCCTTATAGTGAAAAACAGACTCACAAAGTAGCTTGTATTTTTTGTAAGGAACTGAATAAATCATGAGTATTGTTTTTTTATTTTATAGATTTAAGGCGAGACACTACAGGTGAATAGGGTAAAAATTGTAACTAGCAGATATCACCATGAAACTTTCCCAGTTGATTACCTACATTAAGATGAGAAAAAAATGTATTACAAGTTTTCTGTAATTTAATGTTTAAATATGCAAATGAGGCAATATCTAATTAAATATGCGCTAATTTGCATATATGAAAATATTGAAAGTATTGGATAAAGCCTGGTTAAAAATGATTTTTTCATTGTGTTCACATATTAGAGGGATTTATGGATATCTACTTTTGTTATCCTGTAATTCAGAAAATACTGTCAATAGCCTTAAAAAAATATATATCATAATATGTAATTCATAATATATCTAGGTACAAGACTGGAAAGTTTGGTGTATATAGGTGCTACTGAAGGGGTGATTTCGGACTTGGAGTATGAGAGAAAAGTCATTTTGAGAAAACGGGCTTTAAAGATTTATCATCAGCCAATGAGATTGCGCATTCAGCCCTTTTACTTTCACGATTGGTTGCAACCATATTTGGATCTGACAGGATTGTACAGGAGAGAGAGCTTCCTAATGGTGCATGTGATGACAGGGTGCCGGCAGCGATCCGGATCAGCATGTTGATTAAGAACGCCAACTTTTGTTGAATTTATGAGAAATCTACTGACGCAAACAGACAAAGTGTAGTGAAATAAAGACCTAAATGTGTATTTCGGACTTTTTTTCACCACAAGTCTGAAAGAAGACATGTTATTGAAGACAAATATCCAAAAATCTCAAAATTGACCAGTAAAAAAAATAACGATGTTTTTGCCTGCCGTGTCTCGCCTTAACAAAGCAAAATTGAAATCTTTCCAAGGACCCCCTGGAACCTGCCACTGTGCTCAGTGTGTGGGAATCACAGCTGTAGACCATGCGATTCTGCTGCTCACATTCATTCAGATTCAGATTCCAAACCATCCAAATCACTGAAGGGTAACAAAACCTTTTTTGACTGACATTTGTCAGTTGTGCAGTCAGCAGTGATGTCTCTGCATCAAGCAGTCGATGGTAACACCAGCTGACCTCTTTTTACTGCAGAGTAGCATGAATTTAAAAAGAATATTTCATATGCAGAGAGCTCATGAAAAATGTTAAATTATTCTCGCACACAAATAACTATATCGTACCAAATGAACATGAATGATTCCTCTAACATGCTAACAGTGTTTGAGTAAGTCTTTGGCTCACTGCTGTGTGTGTTTAGGCATAATACAGCAACCAGCAGTGCAGTAATGGCATGGCATTGTGTATGTGTGTGTGTGTTTGTATAGTAAAAGAATAAGAAAAGAGGAGAAACAGATTGAGAGAGAGAGACAATGGAGTGTGTGTTTTAGCAGCAGGGCTTTGTTCTAATGGCTGGGCTCACACTGTGCTTATCAATGCCATACAAATACATTGAAAGGCAGCAGCATGTGCCAGAGTGATATGCTTACTGTCACTGCACAAATCCAATGAAATATTGATCACATACTAGCTCAGGTCACACACCCACCCCTGTCAGTCTGACATTGTTTTACTTGTCCAAATATATTTGATGGATAAATGTGTTTATTACACTGTGAAGACTGTTTTCTAATCTATCAATATAGTTTTGCAGTGATTGAATGTCATTACTATTGAAATATGTTTATGCGAGGTTAACATAAGAAAGTCAACACAAGTGAGATCTGGAAAGAAAGGGACATTTTAAAGGTCAAGGGAAAGACACTCTCTGTGCTTCATATTGGTTTTAAGTTGAAAAAAGTATATATGTATTCTGTTCAGAATAGGCTTATTTCCAGTTTATGCTAAATCTGCTCCCTCAAGGTGCTATCTAGCATATGAAAAAAATGCTGGATTTCTTAACATATCAATGAAATATGAATAATGTTCAGATAGAATAGGCTTATATCCTGTTTATGTTAAATATCTGCCCCCTCAAGGTGCTATCTAGCATATCTAGCGGAAAAAAAAAAGATTTCTAACAATGTCCAACAAATGTAAAATGAATCAAAATAATCAATATATAATACATACATTCATTGTTAGTTCATAGTACCTAATGCATTAGCTTTATGTTAAAAAAAATATGAATATGTGTTGTTTACATTAGCCAATGCATTGGTATTATGAACTAACAAAGAACAATATTTTGTTAGAAATTACTAATCTAGATTAATGTTAAAGTTAGCAGTAAGGTTTCTGAATGAACGTAATTTAACAATGAACAATAACAAACACTCTATATGGAACCTTATAGGGTTTTATCAAGCGTTGCATATACAGTATAGAACACTTTAGGGGTTCCCATCATATCATTTTACAGATTTAGTTTTCATGATTTAATTTAGTTTTAATTAATTTTTCATTTAATTTAAAATTGTATGAATTAAGCAGCTAGTAAACACACTTTAGCACAAGAAAAAAATGAAATAATCATTAAACATGAAATAAAGTTTCACCTTTATATAGAACCTTTTTGACAGGTTTTTTATTAGTGTATTTATGAATAATCATTAACCTAGATTAATAAATTCTGTAAAAACTATTGTTTATTTTTAGTTCATGATCTAATGCATTAACTAATTAAAACCTGTTGTTTTGAAAATGTTCACAATATACAGTATTTCTTCAGTTAATATTTATTATTTCAGTGTCAAAATTTGTTATTATTAAGATTTCAGTATATATATATATTTTTTTCAAATGTGTTCTCAGTACACTCTAAAAGTTTCCCAAACTTTATTCAAATTATACAGATCAAGAGAGTGGAACTAAAAAAAGTTTTTGATCATATAATCTCCCTGGAGTAAAGATGATGATAACTTTGAAAATCCTCTGCACAATGGGGTAATTTTAAAGTCGGTCTAAAAGGAAATCATAATTCCTCAAAAATTAGTCAGGTTCTTGCCTTTGCTTTCATCTTGTGCTGCTATTGGCTGGTCAGCTCTGAACTAAGGTCTTTTGGCACAACCTTTGCATGGATTGTGCACCAATCTCAATATGTCAGAAGGTGGAAGATGAAAGCTTTAGAGCCATTAGTAACATGGGATGAAAGCAAAGCAGGTACCTGTCGGGTTACTCTATGTGTCTGTTAGATTCTGCTACAAATCTGCCATTTTATCCGCCTTTTTATTTTCAGAATACCAATTTGTGCAGGCAATTTAAAGATATTATTATCTGCTTAATTCTGCTAACAAACGAACTCTGTAGATTAGTCCATAAGAAGTGTGAGTCATAATATTAAGTGAATAAGAAGTGCTGACAGAGGTAATTATTCCTTTTGATGCTGATTCGTAGTGCCTATATGATATTTCAAGTCTAATTTGTGCTTGAGTGGAACGAGCTAAAACTTTAAACTTTGGACATGCACCAAACGGAGCAAAAATTTTATTTCAGGATTTGAGATATGGAACAGAAGACTGAAATTGTAGGCTACTTTAATGAGGAAAGCTTATCCTCATTTGCTGGTACATTTGGTCCAGACGGGAAACTAAAGTTGTTGGAAGCGGATTGTTCATTATTCATCAGTCCTGCTTCTAAATCTCATGTATAGTCCTAGTGTAGGCGTATGCAGGGGTCAGAATGCATAAAATGGAAGTCATAATAATTCATAATGCAATAACAGCAACTTAAACTGGGCAATAAACATTTGAAAAGCTTTTTGTTTTATTCGCCCCATACGTGCATTTAGTATTGTGCAGAATGTTTTAAATGAACCGTGTTTGACAGTCTGTAATTTTATACTTGACTCTGATTAAATTTTCCAATGCTGCTTGATGTTATGCCTTGAAAATAATGAATTTAATGTCTAATCCGTTTGGAGTTTACCCAAAGGGATGGGATTTCTGGAGTACCTTAAAGAGCTCTGGATAATCTGAATGAACCAAATTATTTGCAGTGCAGAGACCCATTTCTGTGGATCCTTTAAAATGCCCATGTCTATCATTTCCTGTTGCTATGATGGTGTTGGTCAAAGGAAATGAGAGACCGCAAATCTTGGCCTCTGATGTTTCGGTCAGTTTGTCTTTGAAGCTGCAGAAACAACATTTGTCAAGTTGCAAAAAACATTCTAATGCACCCCAGAGCCCAATGAATTATTTAGTGAGTTTGAGGTCACTTAGTGAGGACAGACATCCAGACATCCAGACATTATGACGTTGCACTACTAGAGAGCTAGAGTAAATTCAAAATAATTGGGCCAAGACCACACAGAGCAAACTTTATGATAGAATTCAACGTGCAAAACCGCTACAACAGAACTGTATGTACTGACAAAGCCGTTTTCGTCTCATAGTAGTTCTTTGACAGTTTTATGTTAGTTTTGCAGCCTCTTTGTGGGTGTATGTGTGTAAAAAGTGTGTAAACCAAGTCATGCAGCTCCCATTAGATTCTGTATGTGTGCATGTGTGTGTGAATAGATATGCTCTTGAGTAACTTTGGTGTTTTATTCATGAGTAGCCTGCAGCAGCTATTTCTCTCCATCAGCGGAGTCTTGATGCTCTAAGAATAACACACTCATGTTTACGCACACAAACCGTCGATTTTGTACTTCACAAGAATGGAGAAATCCTCAATTTTACAGACGTAATCCTGATTGATCATTATTGAGTTCCACTCCATTGATGGATCGGCGAATACGCAAGTTGTTCGTCCACTTTAATAGTATGGGATGTATATTGTGTAACCTCACTGCATGACCATCTCCAAGTTTAAAAGAGGATCGCATTATCATCTGCATCAGCGCATATAGTCAACGTGAAATCAAAATTGCTCCCCTTTGCTTTTTTAATTCATGTTTTTGGTCTGTGGTCGGTGATTAACTTCCTTTCCCTCTAAAACAAATGTTTTTGTTTGCAAAATATTAAAGGGGCATTCCACCCATTTGAACATTGTTTTTTATTTAAAGTGGGTCATATATGTAGTCGAAATGTAAAATAAATTTTGAATTTGGTGCCTTCGTGACCGAGGAAAGACAAAAAATAACTTCAGGACGCATTTGTATGAAAGACAACAACTCCCACAATGCACCACATTGCACAGCTCCGCAAGCCATTCCCACTAATCCAGAAAGCGCATATCTGCCTATAAGAGAAATCACTCTTCCGTCTACAAGGCTAGCTACCACCAGAGCTTTAAATTCATTTCACATTCACACAAAATGTCTAGTTAGTTGGCAAACTCATTACTCCTCGTTTGTATTTCTTTCGAAAAGGTGAATTATTGCATGGTACCTGGATGTTCAGTCAGAACATATGCGGTGCAAAACTAGGATAGTTCTCAACACAAATGTCCCTGTCCTCGTCTGATTCAGAGATTTCGTCCAGGAGAAATTGTCATGGTTGAAATTCTTTGCCGCAGACGGACTCTATCTCTGTGTTCGTAGTTGCATCTTACAGTCTATGAGTTGCATAGTGAGATCACCTGCGCCACCAGTCCGCCCTAACTCGAGCCAGTCCGGGCTCCTCGTCCGCGGCAGGCAGGTCTTCTGCCTCGGCGGCTCTTCGCTATAATGCGGCTTGTAAAGGTAGCCACATACACCTGATTCAAGCATCAGACTTCCGAAATCCTCTTCCTCTAGTCTATATCATATTGAGTACTCTCCTCCGCTATTGTCATAACTTTACATCTGTCTCCACAGCGCCTGTTAGCTTAGCTTCAAACAAGATGGAGGATATTGCTTTCAGTTTCAGAGAGTAAAGTCCCAAAAAGATGAGGAACTAGTGCTTGTAGTCTCAACAGAAATCCCCCCCTCTTACACTTCCTCCTTCAATGACGCAAAATGACGATTTTTGTGTCATTGTAGGAGGAAGTGTAAAAGGTAAATAACGGATTTCTCCCGTCTCAGGGGAAAATGAGAGAGTGTTGCACGACCATTCAATAGTATGACTGGGTTTCTAACAATGCAAAGCTTAATGCAAATGGGTGGAGTGTCCCTTTAACCAAAAGCCAAATAGCTATATAGGTATTGTTTTAGGCTACTGGTGTAGGTAATGCAGACTTTCTAAAACCTTGCCAATAGTCAAATAGTAGTTTAATCCAAGTTAATTATTAATTAAATTCATTCGTTTACATAATTCATTTAAATTAATCTAGGCCTAATTCATAATAAATGCTTTCTGTTCATCAAAGTATCCTGAGACAATGTATTATAATTTCCACAAAAATATTAAGCTCCACAACTGTTTTCAACATAAATTATAATAAGAAATGTCTCTAGAGCACCACATCAGAATTTTAGAATAATTTAAATTCTGACTTTTTTGATGCAAGACACCTTGATTTACACTATAAGTGGACACAAAAGACTCCTGCCTTTTTGGTGAATCGAACCCAGTATATCTGAATTATGGCTCTGACTGTGTTTGTGTGCAAGAGGAAGAGAGATTCATAGAGCAGAGCTCAACAATAATAATGGTCTGGTGGCCCGGTGGCCCGGGGGCAGTGTGAGAGAGTTTTAGGCCATTTGACACAACTGCCAAATCTGTCGCTGCGCTGTCACTACATCCTACGTCTGATGATCATGCACATTTGTTTTAAGCCCTGCAATATTTATGTTTTTATGTAAATAAAACTTAGAATTTCATAAAAGTCGAAATATAGTTTTATATGCTATATGCTAAATATACAATGTTTAATTTTTTTGGTGGTGCTAGCTGGTGCCACGTTGGCAGAAAGAGCACTGGGGCAGCTGAAAAACAATCGTACTGTTTTGCCCTGTAGAAGGAATGAAATAGGCTGCATAAGCTGAGCGCCTTTCATAGATTTTGGCCAGCAGGACTCTAGACAACCCCTTGGTGAAAGCAAGGCACAAAGTAATGATAGGAGACAGAGAGAGAGAGAGACAGTGCCGCCAGTAAGGTCAAATAAAAAGGAGAGCTACTGAGAGAAAACGGGGCTTAGTGCCACCCTCCCTTCTTTTAGACAATCTCTGCTAACGTTTTCTTCTCCTCATAAAAGAAAAGAAAGGCGGAGCAGCACGAAGAATAACCAAACATAACCTTAAATTAAAAAATAAATACTACGATGTAATATTAATAAATATATATTTTTTTAATATTGGGGACCACCAAGCAAACATATCGGAGCATGTGAGCTCTCCACCATGTCTGTATTTTATTTCAAAAAAGGTGGGGTCCAGAATTATTTGCTTATGGCCCTGTGTAGTGAGTTTTCACTGATTTAGCAGGACGATTACAAGAGGGAAATGCTTAATTGCAGAATTATGCTGGTGTTTCAACTATGCCAAATTAGCTGGCTTCAATGTGTGGCGATTTGACATGCAGATATAAGCTTATATATAAAGGTGTAGTTCACCTAAAATTGGATATTCATCGACTGTCATCTACTCACCCTCATGTTGCTCAGCATATGTGATTTTATTTCTCAAAGGAACACAAAAAGCAGATTTCCATACTTCTGTTTTACGCACATAGTTGAACTTGAGATGCACACTATTAAAAGTAATCCCTATGACTGTGCACTATAGTCATTGTCTTCTAAAGTCATATGATAAATGTGTTTTGATTGAGAAATTTTATGCAAGAATATAATGTAATTTATTTTGATAATTTAATTATGCTTTTTTTGTTTTTATGTATTTTTTTATTTATGACTTAAGACAACCTATACGCCTTGTTTGGGAGAGAAGTTTCAAAAAGTGAGTGAACAGAGGCTGACGACATCATGTCAGATTTATCATTTATTGGGTATCTATCACTTTAAATACAGTGCAAATATATGTTTCAATTTGAACAGTTGGTTTCATTTATGAACTGTGTCCATTAGGGTCCGTGTCTGCCACTGATTACTCACATAACCTTTGAAATTTTCAGTTCTCACCATATGCTCCAGAACCTCTTGGACCCTCTGTTATTGGTTTGATTCCAAATGATAAAAAGTGCAGTAAAAAGTGTGGAAATGTGCAGTTGTTGCCTAAATCTATTTCTACATGATCTGACCCTGAAGCCTTCTCAAGGTAACCCGGTTAATTCAGACATATTCAATAATTTCTTTGACTTTTAAACCTGGACATAATTTGTGATTTAATGGGTGAGTCAGATTTACTCTGAATGATTTATGAGTCAAATACACTGGTCACATTTTATGTTTTGTCACATTCAGTTAGCAGCACAGCTGTATAGTAGCATAAGAAACGTTGTCAGAGTATTTTAGTGTAGAGTCCTATCGAATAGTAGATTCTCAGTCAAGGAAATATCCCAAGCTTGGGAACTAGACTATGACGAAATATATTTTTCTATAGATGCACCGATTGATCGGCTGGTGACCGGAATTGGCAGATTTTCACGTGATTGGCCATGACCGGCCGGTCAGTCTGACATATGCCGATTTTATGCTGGTCAAATGCACTCGGGCGCTGCAAAAAATTAAATCGGAATCGGCTAAAATCGGTATCGGCAGGTCAAACTCAATGAAAAATCGGAAATCGGAATCGGCCTAGAAAATTGTAATCGGTGCATCTCTATATTTTTCAGTCTAGGCAGCATTCTCATTGTCCCAGACAAACCGTACATTATTTCTCCTCTTAGTTTTCCAAAATATCATTGTGATCTATTTCATGCACCTGCTTCTCCAATGTGTTTATTCAAACTTGAACAGAGCCAGCTGCTTCTCCATTCCTGTAATCATCTACACCCTTGCTCAGTCTTTGTTACTGCCCTTTTATCCCACTTAGTCTGAAGCATTACTCATAATAATCTTTATGATTTATCCCAATGCAGTGTTGAGTGAATCTTCTTGTATTACTT
This sequence comes from Rutilus rutilus, assembly GCF_951802725.1. Taxonomy (NCBI): domain Eukaryota; kingdom Metazoa; phylum Chordata; class Actinopteri; order Cypriniformes; family Leuciscidae; genus Rutilus; species Rutilus rutilus. Next base: position 8,133,780 of record NC_140210.1, on the reverse strand, counting down.
GGTGGATGTTTGCTGGCTCTAGCTCGAGAGATGACAACATGACAATATTCTAGAATGAAGATTCAGTCAGTCTTAATTTCTTTCACATCTTTCAATATGATACTGACAGATTTTTTAATAAAGTTAACATCGAGCATCATGATAATGACTATCTTAAAACTTAAGGGAGTGCAGTTTTAAGGCACCCACACATTACAAGATAATCGGGCCGACTTTGGGCCCAATTCTTCCCTTCCGACAACCCAAGGTAAAGTCCCAATTATCTTGATGGTTCTACAGGTTATCTTATCAGATTTTCCTGTGGTGTGAGGTGTGTTAAGTGTGATTGAATCTGCTCGGAGAACTTCGGGGCCGCACCGATCTCAAATCGTAAATATCTAACATGTTGAATATTTACGATCAGAAATCCTGTTGTGTGGGGGAAACCCCGAGAACAAACGCACACGTACTCCTTAGATTGGAACGAAACAATACCCAATCAGAAAGCAAGCTAACGGAAGACGCGATAAACACGACTTCATCAAAACCTTTTTCTTTTTCACCGCAATTTTTCTTTAAAATGCAATCCAAACATTACTATCGCCATTTCTTCTTGCCCATCCTCCACCATGTTTATTTACTCTAAAGTCATATTTGACTGAGAGATTTTGTGAGATTTCCTATGTTCACAGTCGGGACTCTGGTTGTTTGTGAATGGAATCTGTGTGGAAAATGTGTGGTGTGCTGTCTTGGTCACATTGCGGCACTCCACAGACTATAAGAACAAATCTGTTAAAGGTAGGGTAGGCCATTTTCGGAGAGGCTAACAATAGCGAGCTAGCTTTGAAAGCATAAGATCCCACCCTCCCTTCAGAGCGCTTCCAAAGCCATGCCTCCTCCAAAACACATGAAAGCATACAGAAGGGAGCAAATAAAAGCATCACAAGGGATTGTCGTTAAACTACCTCATGTCTCAAAGCACATAACATTACTATAATAATGAACATAAACAATTTAAAGAACACTGACCTGTACCACTGATTGCTGCAGATTCATTTCGGCGTTGATAGTGTTGACATAGAAACGCATAAATTCGAGTCATGAACCACTCCAAGAATAACGTCACGGGTTTCCATCTCTTTCATCCAAATTGCAGTATTTATGGAGTGAACGCAGCATAAGCTTGTTGTTTTGGTTCAGGAGGAACTGTAAAAGGTGGCTGCTGATTTGTTTGCGCTGCTTAGTGACTGACGTCTGTCTAACTCTGCATAGCATGAAACACTCTGATGACGTGTGATGTCTGTGCGAACAGGGTGCGTGGAGGTATGGAAATACATATGTTGACAGAGAGGTAGGATATCGTATCATTGCATTCGCATCGAATTCAATGATTGGGTGAACATTTTATTTTGCTACGCCTTCCACAGACGATATATACATATAAATTAATGTAGACCATTTAACTTAGTGATTGCTATCAGAATGTGAAAAGACTTTCAACCAGCTTAACAAAAAATGTTTTTGGAACAAATCACCTACCTATTTTCATCTTTGTGATGTTTCACCTTTTGAAAATCTGATAAGATTTTGTACTTGGTACTTCAAGATACTTGAAGTCATCTGTAATCCTGCTCGAAATCTGCTCCCACAGATTTGCCGTGAAAAGCTCTGCAGATTTTCGCTGAACACGAGGCTCATCCCCCTGCCCCTTTAAATGTATGTAATAAATGCACAGATAATTTAGCTGAAGTGAAGTTATTTTCTTTCATCAGTGGCATACAAAATAATATTGACATTTTCAATTAAAGTTTCAATGCAACCGTACAAAATTGGTAATCAGTAGCATGCCACAGATGTCATTGATTGAGGTTTATAAATAGTTAAATATATAACCTTTCTTGTTGTATGTTTAATCTCGGTTTTTTTAACTACAGATCACAGATAATGTCAAAGCAAGAAACTATTGTACCTTTCATTTTAATTTCTGTTAATTATTGTCAGTGTTTACATTTATACATATTTTAGCACTGTTCTATTCATGTACAGTACACATTAATTCATATTTAGCCATGTACTATTAACGAAGCTGTTGCTCAGTGCCCGGTTGCATAAAGCACCTTAAGTGTAATTTTCCCTTAAGTTCGCCCTTAGATTTTGCTTAAACTTAAGGGTGTTGCAGAAAATAACCCTTAAGTGTTACTTAACGTCATATACCCTCAGAATTTCCCTTACGTATCTATTTTTCACTTAAGTAATCACTTAAAAAACGATAAGTGTTGCATAAAGCCCCTTAACTGTCATTTTACTAAGTATAACATAAAGTTTGGAAAACTTCACTTTAAGTGTTACATGGAGCGAGCAGGTTCAATCCAAGTCTTCTAATGAGACACGTTTGGCCGCTTTATATGATAAACAAATTTTAATTTAGCCGTTTATTCACATATAAACATTGATCAAATTACATACGTAGCATATCTTAAATATCTTTCAGTGAATGGACAGAGGAGAGATGAGAAAATATTAAAAACATATTTATTTGTTTCTAAAGATGAATGAAAGTCTTGACGACATGAGGGTGCGTAAATGATGACAGAATTTTACATTTTGAGTGAACTATCTATTTGAGTTTCCGTCTCGTCTGGTCCTTCTCTTTCATATATGGTTTTCTTTTTTGTTTTCCTTATCCATGTCATGTTGTTTTCTATGAAAACTTACCGCTATCTGTATATAATGTGTACATGGCAACAATATAATTTTATAACGGTATCCCTTACATAAGAACCGTTTAAAGGGGTCATCGGATGCAAAATTCACTTTTATATGATGTTTGCATATAAATGTGTCTTTGCACATTATGGACACAACCACCATACAATGAAAAAAATCCATTCACTCCTTTTCTTTTAAATCCTCAAAAAGTCTAAACACTCTCAACAATCAAGCCGTTTGGATTTTCTGAGCAATATGTCATATTGCTCATGCTCCGCCCACAAACACTGATGGACTGTCCCGTATTAGCATATTTCAGCTCTCAGCCATTTGTAAATTGTCCATCAAGGCAGGTTGCCAAGGCAGTACTTTACGTGTCTTGTGTCGACACGTCCCATGGAAGAGAGGGGTGGGGTGAGCAGTTGCTCATTATCATTTATAGAGACATGCACCGAAACGGGTCATTGTGAACAGAGCTGGTTTTTAGGAGGTAAAAAGGGTGTTGTTTTACACAACCATTGAGGAATTTTAACCAAAGTATGTTACAAACTTTACATGAAGACTAGGGTGGTCCTTATTTTTAAAGTCTCCAATTTTCATGCTCTTAACCCTTCAAATTGTTCCTTTATATAAGAAAATACAGCATGCCAATTTTTATGGCAGTAACATAATAATTACTGGTAGCTCAATAGCTTTAAACTTTCTGAGATTTTGATGATTTTCGTAAAAAACGATCATTTGAATTGGTATTGTACCTGGCTAGTAAAATTCCCCAAAAATCTCCACATATTCCATATGCTCCATATATTCCTAAATATGTATTTTAGATGCATATCTCAGTTTACTTATTGTAGAAACTAAATCCAAATTAATCCATCCATGACCCGGTTTAGCAGATTTACCTTTCCTGGTGGAATCAATACATATTTCTATTGATGATCACCTTGGTTATTGTTTGGGTTTAGAGCACATTTTTTGGTTTAAAAAATTACATTACGTTCCTTGAAATTGACCCGGAACTTTGGCCGAATCAAGCAGATTATCAGGAGGGACAGGCAATTATACATGCAATGAAAGTAGTCGAGAGAGGAGTGGCTCTGATTCAAGAATACAATGGCTCTCTCACACACTCTGAAGAACAATTGCAGTTTCTCCTTCATGTGGTGGAAGATCAACGACGGATCTATCCAGACTGCAAAAAGTCAACACTGGCTGCTGAGCATCAGAAATGAGGGATTGTTGAAAACTTTGTGCTTTTTTTTTAGATTGTTGTCATTTTTGTCATGTCAGTGTTGCTCTGATTTCAATAAAATGTAGTTCATTTGCAGCAACTTTTAATATTACTTGCATATCACAATAACGCCGCACAGCTTAACATAGGCAATCTTCCACATGATTGAGCTACCTCTAAATATCATTTTTTTGTCAACATTTTTGCATATTTCCAATTTTGAAGTTAAAAGGAACAGTTTAAGAGGTTAAGACACTAACATTTTGCACAAAAAAAAAGTGGACTTGATAAGGACCACCCTAATGAAGACCCTAAAGAATCATACCAACTTGTGGAAAATGGGCATCCGATGACCCCTTTAAGGGATTATATGCAACACCCTTAAGTCATTCCCTTAGGTAAGGGGAAGTCATGCCTTAAGTCTTGTAATTAGGATAGTTCACCCAAAATTTTTAATTAGCCCATGATTTACTCACCCTGAAGCCATCCTAGGTGTATATGACATTCTTCTTTCAGAATACAAAGCGAATACAATCGGAATTGTATTAAAAAAATGTCCTGGCTCTTCCAAGCTATATAATGGGAGTCAACGGGTATATTTTTTTTGGAAGTCCATCAAAGTCCATTGCTAATTTTCATTTTTGGGTGAACTATCCCTTTAAGGGAAACACTTGAGGTGCTTTATGCAACTGGGCACAGATGTTTAAATTAGAGGTTTCTGTAAGGTTTTAAAGAATTTAGTATGCAGCTCTCTGAAATTAATTGGTCAAGTGTGGCATTCTGAGGTCTAATATTTTTGTGTAATGGCCATCAAATTGAATATTTACAGCCAATTTCCTACATTACAGCCAAGTGTGCCAGTATCATTTCTCTTATATCATACACATGGTTACATTTTTCTTACATAATAAAATAAGTTGAGCTCAAATCAATATTTTATGTCCATGTATTTAGTGTTAAGTTGCTCAGTAATAAAGGGGTTAATATATATATTGCTATATATATTGCTGTCAAATCGATTAAGCGCGATTGATCACATCTAACATAAAAGATTTTGTTTACATAATATATATTTGTATATATTATTATTATTATTATATTTATAATAAGAATTATAATAAAAGAAAACAATAACAAAAGCAGCATTCTCTACCTGCTTTCTTCCGTATCTGATAATCCAACGCATTAACCCCATAAATGCCAAAGCAAATGAGAGAATAGCAAATCAGTTTGACTGCGGTGCCACAGTATAAATACTCAGTACATATCATACAGTTTGTAACAGACAAAGCAATAATGACACATGATCAAATTGTTACTCACACTTGTGTGTTGCGACATTGCTGTCGGATCCAATATAGTCGTCACTGCAACTTCTTTGCAGTGTCATCTTTTTTTTTTCTGTCTCTCGGAAAACCTGAGGTGTCTTGTTAAAAAACTCATTTGCAGTAAAATGAAGCGATCAAACGAGCAGTCTTACCTAACGCGATCTGGAACATTGCTAAAAATAAAGTTTATTAAGCTCAGTTTTAATAAAAGCTGTTTTTGGGCCAACAAGGAAGTTTGGAGTTCTGAAACTTACAGGATATCTCTATAGTACAATGGTCACTTGTATGAACATTTTATTTCTCAATTCATGACACCTTTAAAGGTGCCTTATGCAACTTGGAGCCACCTATAGGCAATTAGTTGAATTACACTGGTAATGGTTACTAACGGAGTTTGATTGACAGCTTTGCTTCCCAGTAGGCGGAGACACTTTTTGCTTGCAGGCTGCAGTCAGACAGACCATCAGAGTTACACAGCTGAGACGGTAGGGTAGAGACTGGTGTGCAACCTATCCGAGCAATATCAAATATGCATTCCCCAGAGGTAAACTTTCATACTAGAATCAAAAGTTGAATGCTCTTCTCCAAATGTGGAAAACGTGACATTGCACAAGGCAAAATATAGCTAAAAATTCCGTGCAATTTATTACGTTTGGTCGACCAACCTGAACCCACAAAGCATATTTTTTACTTTCTCTTTTGCACAGATCACAATGAATGTTTGCGAACATTAGGTTGTTACAATATTTTCCAGCAGCACATGGAATAAAGGAACGTCTGCTTGGACGTAGTTTAGCTAGCTAACGTTTGCATAACGTTAGTTCTCATGTTGAACCTACTCGCGGGAAAAAATCCTACTCCTAAATCAATGTTATTATTTTTTTTATTTAATAAAGTAGGATCAGCTAACAAGAAGAAATAATTTCGATATCTAGCAAAATAACAATCTAGCAGCAGTACATAGCTAGAGCACTCATTGACTAACTAGCTAACTGAGGTATTACATTACTGTAACTTACCTGTCCAATAGAAACGTGGCCAGCTCTGCATCGCTCTTCAATCCAAATACAAACTTCATCTGCCGCCATCTGACAAACGCCAAACCCAGATTTACTCTGGCTTTACTCCAGGCTTTATCCGATGCTCTCTTTGCGTTGCTATATTTTCTTCTCTTGTTTTTTTGGCAAGCTCCGTCGCAAATAGGGCTTGAGTCCGCCATTACTTCAACAAAATATTGGGCGTGTTTGTAACTCTGTGTACCTGCCCTCAAAGCCTGTCATTGGCTATCACCTCACACACACCCTTACAAATGTACACGCCCCAAAACGTCCCGACTCCAATATATGCTGGCTACCAAGGCAGTGGGGGGAATTTCAGTTCTGACACTCTGCCAGATACTATGTTTTAACGTTTGCTGATGACATATAAGGGTTATTATTGGATATTTTATTATGGAACAAGTTGCATAAGGCACCTTTAATATTAGCCGTTTATCAGTTAATGGCCACAACACAACCCTTTTTTTTCTTCTTTTTTTTTATAGCAAAAACAGAAATGCAAATACTGAACTCCTGTTGCACTGTATAGTTTTGTTCAACATACTCTAGCTTGATGTCTTCCTAATATCCTGGCATTGAAATATGCAAATTATTTGTAACCGTTCAATAATCGTTTGCATAGTAGTCAGATAGCTAAATTACAGGAAGTGTTCCTTTGAAAAAGAAATGCTCCTTCAGAAGTGCCTCAGATATTGGATTTGGATGTTTTGTGGAAGTGGTTCTTAATGGGATTTTTTAATCAAGCTCAATATACATTTTGCTTACGTTGCTGAAGCAAGATGTTGGCACAAACTGTTTAGCCCTCAGCAATCTCACCAGCAGCACTTACAAAGATTCAGTGAATGCGTTTTAGATTTCAGAAGCTAGTAACATGTCATTACCATGTGCAGACAGACTTAATACTACGGCAGATGCTCTTTTAGGAAGACAGTACAGAAGATTTTCCTTTCACCACTTTTAGCATAGTGTGTGTCTTGATCATTGTTTGATGGTCTGATTAATTAATTGGCCTATCATGTTTGGTATGTGTGATTGCGATGTAATGAAGAGATTGGTAAGGGTCTCATAACTAAATGTTTGTTGGGGTGTGAATGATTAAGATTAGATCAGAAATGAAGCATTTTCTTCGGTCTATGAGCCATCTTGTTGAAGTGTCTGTATTTGTCTGAACTGGATAGGAGTTGGTTGTCATACACGTCTCTAGACAGAATGTTGAGAAAACATTATTCTGGGAAAGGTTAAATATTCATGAAACTTTGATCTGACTAATGTGATTTGAGTTTAACATACTTTCTGCATAAGAATGTGAAAAAATGTGTGCTTATCTTCGTGCCTGTGTATAAGGTTTTTATAATTTAACACTTTAAATATTTTTTTAATGGTCAGTTTACTAAATCTTAATTAATTTTAATTAGTTTCAGTGTAGTTTTTTTTTTTTCATCGACACTGTAACAAGTTAGCTCAAAGGGGAAATATTAATAATAACTCATAATTAACAGTTATGATTAATTATTAATATTTGGATTAACTTGAGGGAACGTATCGAGAAGCCAAGAAATGATCGTTGCAAGAGTGATGGTAAGGTTACAGTTTTCTTCTTGGTTGGATTGAAGAAAAGACAGTCTGACTTTGAAAGTGAAAGGATGTGGAAAGTGAAAGGATGGACAGAGGAGCCCTTGGGCCCCAGTGGGAGGGGTGGGGGGGCTCCCCACAGTATCAACTTGAAGAAGAGAGCTAAGAGGGCTGATCTTGTGATCAGTGATTTTTTTAAGCATGAAGATGTCACACTCTCTGGAGGTGTGTGAGCCAATGAGAAGATTTCCCTTTGGAGGGTAATTTTACGACCCATTGTGTTCTAGCAGGGCATTTGAATATGTAATTTCATTGGGTGTTTAAGAAAAGAATCTTCAAGATTCTTATAATACTAATGCGTCACAAAGTTAGCAAAATGTAATGTAAATTAACAAATCGGGGACGAAGATTGGAGTTTATAGAGACCAAACATGCCACACATATGATTTTGGTTAACCATAGTATGCAAAGTCTGAAACATTAACCCAATAGAGTTTACAAGAATACAAAAGCCAAACCACATAAAAGGAAAATCATGAGATGGGAAAATTAGATACATGTTTACACATTTCTTAAGTGGTTTTATATAGAATATATAGGATTAACAGGGTTTATTTCTCCTTCTCAGTGAGAATTAAGTGAGAGTAACAGCTCTCTGGAATTTTCTTTTGGGGTCGTAAAACTCTTATCAGTCTCAATGTGTCACCGTGTTCTGCCAGTGTGTTAGCTTCATTTGTGATGTTAGTTTTGGGGGAAGTTTCACAGGCCTTTGTTGGGAGAGTGAGTTTGCTGGATTATTCATTTAAAAAAATGAATAATTTGTGTGTGTCTGATTGGTCCAGACGCTACAACACAGTTTTTTACTTGTATGTGTGGTAAGCCCTATTCAGGACTATTTTCCACAGACATATTTTTTTCATAGATTTTAATTCCATCCTAAGCAAACGCATTTGTGTTTTTCTCACGTATAGCGTTGGCAAATGATGTACTGTTTTTCAGCTAACTCTGGTCCTCTGAGAAATCTAATCCTGTTGGGATAGAAATGAATGTGATTGTTGCATAAAAATGGTTTCACAATGCTTCTCCTTCATTTAGTTCGACCTTTATCGTAAGCGTAAGCAAAGCATAACTAAGGCTGAAAACTAAAGTTGTTACAATGCCTCATTCACCTTCATTATGAACTTGGACTTTTTTCCCAACTTTCTGGGAAAAGTTGGTGGTTTTAGTTGGCATCCCATCTGATTATTAAAAATAGAATTAAATCAAGAAAGAGAGTCCAATCCCAAAAACTGTTCAGAGTGGCCACTGTAGCAGCGTTAGGTATCAATCTAACCTTAATTAATTATGTTCCTTAGTTGTTACATTATGTGATTTATATCATTTACTTTTAAGTTTTGTGCATTTTATTATAAATGCATCCAGAGCACATGCCCTTCTGTATTTCTCATCCAGACAACAGGCACTGTATTTATTATTAGTAATAAAAAGCAGATACGTAATCACTAATATCCTATGTGAATAACTGTAATTCTTCAGTTTTTAAAACTAATCCCATAGTAATACTGCTTTAAATTCAGTTTTTAGTCTTAGTAATTACAGTCAGTTAATGCACTGTTTCAGTTCCTCTGGGTATAGCATATGGGGTAAGACATGAGGGTGAGTGAACGTTCACGGTGGTTTACCTCTAAATCAAGCAAAACATTTGCATTTAAAATGAAGATGTACTTTTAAATGGACTTAAAGCGCAGGAGAAATCAGATGAGTTATTTTTTACCTACACTACAATATAGTGCTGAGTGCTGAAATTTAATTGCTTTCATTATAATCAACAAATTTGTGCTCGCAACGTAGAAATCTTCGTTGATTATAATTGAAGCCATCATTCGTCTTTTTATTTGCAAGGGGGTAATCCAGCATCCTGAAAGCGTAGCTTTTATGTGGGCATCCATTGGCTAACAAGCCATCACCTGCTGTTAGCATTCCATTGACTACCATTCATTTTGGCATCACTTTGAATAACAAATAACTACATTTGAGGCGTTTAAAGACTCTATTTGTCCATTGTTTATTTCTAAAGAAACACGACAATGTATAAAAGGCTCCATTACCTTGTATCTTATGTTATGGCCCCGTAGAAGCAGTTTTTGTAAAAATAGGCTAAAGATTGCGCCATATCCACGCGACTCTGTCGCACAGTAGAGAAATTACCGTATAGACAGGAGGAGAAGCTCGCAGGCAATCGGGGGGACGTGGAGGCAAAATGACAAAATATTTAATCAGAATACTTACCAAAAGTTGCTCCTACTCATGCTCTCCGTCTCTGCAAGATTCGTAAGGGAATGATTCAGATTTCTCTTGGCACAGCTGTTAGAAGAGTTACAACTGCCAGACAGGTTGCTCACGTCACATCTACGTCGTCAAGCGCAGTACGCTCAGCCATCAGGTGCTTCTAAATTACTTCACTTTTCTCCGTCGAAGTCTATGGGGTCGCTGTGTCCATTTCTTTTACTCTCTATGTTTCTTTGCCACTTCGTTGCTCTTTACAAATATTTAGTTAGCCTGCATCACAATATATATATCGCCACCTGCAGGTGGGGAGGTTCAACCACACAGACACACAGGTCAGAATATACCTTGAAGACAACTCAGTGCTTACAAAAATGACACTTTATTTCAGTTACTTTATCAACCACCACTAAATAAAACTTAGTTTAGTTTAGTTTTTGTCATAAAAAATTTTTTTTTCATTTTTTTTTTCATGTTATGTCTTTTTTTAATGTCTGGAATTAACCACGACGACTTCTGTTCCCATGAGGCTTTGTTTTTGTTATCAAGAGTTGCCTTTTTGCTCTCTTTTGTGTTGTTAATGTTCTGGGTCTGCTGCATGAATTTAATGTAGTTGACGTGGGAATACTGGGAAGGCTGCTTGGCATGCCAGGGCTCTACTGACAGAAACAGAAGAAAGAGCAACAACACGGGTGCAGCCAGCCATAAATGGTGTTCCTGGCGCTGACGAGGGGTAAGGGCATAACAGCAGTGGTTATAGGTAGGCCTGCATGGAATTGGCAACCAGCAGAAACCTGGAAAGATTTCCACATAATTTGCATAGTTTCCACATAAAAAGCTCTGCATATGCACATACACCTTGTTTTTCATTAGATATTTTGGCCAATTAGCTACTAGGAATGGCTGTTTTTGTCAATTTTTCATTTCGAGTACTGATAGTTCTCAAAAACGAGTACTTGAGTATTATATAATACTTGGAGTTCAAAATATGAAGTTTTGTGTTTTATATTGTGTATGTCTCCGGCCAACTCACATCAGCTGTGGGCCAGTATTACCTAAAACTGTCTCACTTAATTCAGATTGTCTGTCGTTCTTACTGCTTAGAGTAAAGATAATGTATTCTCATAACGTACCTCAAACTGAGTAGTGTCACTGAGAAACATCCTGCTCAAGACGTCCTTGCGATGGAGGTTCGGGTTGAATAACTAGTTCTTTCAATGTTTTATCATCGAACTCACGCTTTGATATGGTAAAATCGACGCCATCGTTACTGTTTTTACATTGTGTTCAATTGCTGAGCTCTAGAAAGCCTCCGGACAGAACTGATGTTAATGGTAATGTGTGTTGTTTCCGACGTGCGCTGTAAGTGGTAGACCAATCACAACAGACTGGGTCATCTGGCCAATCAGCAAGGTAGGCCTGCGGAAAGGAGGGACTTATTCATCCAACGAGTCATTTGAGAATCATTGAAAAATGTGGTGATGTGCAATCTACATGGGGTGGTGTGGCGCAATGGATAAGACAAATGCCTTTGGTGTGAGAGACCCGGGTTCGAATCCACTGTGAGACACCAATGTGTCCCTGAGCAAGACACTTAACCCCTAGTTGCTCCAGAGGCGTGCGACCTCTGACATATATAGCAATTGTAAGTCGCTTTGGATAAAAGCGTCAGCTAAATGAATAAATGTAAATGTATATTATGAGAAAATGAAAGTGTTTTTTTACCTTTGATGCATCTAAACCTGTTGTAGAAGACCTCAAAAACTAAATCAGAGCCTTTAAAATAGCATAGGCACTTTAAAAATAGCAGGGGCACTTTAATTAAAAGACTGTTACGAAAATTTATGTTGAAAAATAACAAAAATATATGGACGAATATGATATGGAAATGTCTATCAAAATAGGAAAATATGACTAGAAAAATAACTGCTAGATTATCAATAATGCACTGAAACAAGGGCAACTAAAGCATAAAGAACTTACAGCATTTTATTATAATAGTGTTCTTATTGATAATGTTATGTATATGGCTGATTGGTGCTGCACATCTTGCACTTAACTGCGTTTATCAAGTGATTCCACACATCTCTGTGTGTTTTCAAAGCAGTGAAGAGAAATTCCTGTTTTGTTTTGGTCTATGTGATCCCACCCACTGCCAATTTACCCTATAGTATTTCGACATCCCAGGTTGCCAGTTGGCGGAAAACACAACAATGGAAGCCAGCAAACAAAAAACTGTCTGAGATCGCAAATTCTACTCAACATAAAAAGCCTCGGCAATAAAAATATTGCAAACGTACATTAGCTGAACAACTTATACTGTCAAGCTTGTCGCTTTCCAATTGTCAATTACGCTTATTTCTGTTACGTGTCCTCAGTCTGGCAAAACATCGGAGTCTGAGGAGGAGTGGACGGGAAAAAAACAAAACCTCTAGCTGTCAGTATTACATAGTGACCTTAAGGTGATAGATCTCACATGATCCACCTCCTGATAGTTAGACTCAGCAAAGTTTACATGAATTCATAATTGACCCCACTTACATGCTTAATACATGTTCATGGTTTTATTGTGCATCATTGGTGTATGTAGTTCAAATAAAAGTAAAAAAGATATTTACTTGCTTTGCTTCGGCTGTGAATTTGCTTCATTTTAGTTTGTAACCACTTTTCTCAGTCCAATCAATTCCAGTGGAAAAAATTCCATCCTACTTTTTGTTTATCCTGTAATATTCTGTTTCAGATATGCCACATTATTTAAGTAAAATAGGTTGTGAATACTGTTTCATGTTGACTTTAAATCCGTTCCGCAGATTTTCCATCACAATCAGAGCAGAAAATGTGCAAAGGCATGAAAATTCTGTGTGGGCCCAGTCATAGGTAGTGGTTAATATGGGATTTGAATTTTTTTTCTTTTCTCATAGAGCTCTCATTACGCGTGATCTAATAAGGGCAGGGATTGGAAGAAATGCTTACTTTGGTTGAATGGCACTTCACGGTGTGAACTCAGTCTTCCTTAAGTCGCATGATGCTTCTGCTCTTATAAGTTTATTGGACTTTGAGTTTTCCACAGTAATGAAGTTATAATGAATTCTGGGATTTTGAGTATTTGATGGTTTGAATGGCCTAAGGGGAGAATAATATAGACATTAAAAAGGCATTGTTTCTGCAAGCAGAAAGAATAATGTGTTTCCGCTCAAAAAGAGAGACTCAGCACCGAACTAATGTACACGCGCATGCCCATGTGTTTCTGTATGCATACTGAATACTGAATTATATAATATATCTTGCATTTTTCCAAAAGAGAGAACACATAAGTGATAAGTGACACATGTGGCAAAATATAAACCCTGCCTATATCTCTCACTCTCTCTGTGTGTAAGCGTGTATCATAGTGGTATTTGATGGATGAGTGGATGTTGTGATAAAGGGCTTTAGGAATGGAGAGATGTCAGGGTGGAGTTGTGTGTGAAGTGAAAAACGTTACGTTTTGATGGCTGAGAGTATGGTTTGGTGGATGATGGATGGTTGAAATAAACAAGTACAGTGTTCTGATGAAAGAATATTTGGGAAGAGTGGTGGAAGGAACGTACTTCATGGAGGCATTTTCAGAAAGATGTTAGAAATGAAAGAGCATTCTGATTCTAAATGAAAAAAGAGTGGATGTATGGACAGGGTGCTCCGATTGATCGGGCACTGATCGCTATCGGCCGATAGCTTTATGTAGTTTGATTGGGGGTCTCTTTAAAGGCCTATATCTGAAAAGCCGTTCAGATGAAGCAAAACTCGTGAGACAATTTTTCTATGCAAAGCTAAAATTGCTTCACTACATTCACCGGTCTGGCAGTTCTACCAGGTTTCTAAAAAGTTGTTTTTCTGGAGACATTGCAACTACAGCAAACTTACGACAACGACAGCAAGAAACTAGGGCTGTGCGAACTTAGTGCATTTCTTTCACAGAAGTTGAAGGAACTTCCTAAAAGCCAAAACAAAATCTTAAGTGTGTATCTTAAGATTACAAATGAGTTCTTAAAATACATTGTTAAGAATAGTTGGCCTATTATTTATTTCAATCATATATGTGATATATGTTATTCATTACCTGAAGCTAACAACTCATACTGTAGACATTGGACATGTGCCTTTGTGATGCTCTGCCAGGCTTGTACTGTTGCCACCTTCAGTGCCTCCTTGTTTGCTGTCGTTCAAATATCAAATACACACAGTTGGATTCAGATTAAACAATTGTTTTAAACATGTTTTGTTGTTTGAGCCTGAACGCTCATAGGCTGCCTTAGCAGAGTTATAGTCAAGCTGCCAAATAAAGTCCCATCCAATGATTTTTAAGGCATTTGTGTGGATAAGAGCCAACAGTCTAATCGCCAACAGTGACAAATGAGAGAGTACCCAGTTGTACCCTTATACCATTGATCCTAAGGCCATTATTCAAAGATGAAATTGTTCGGAATTGTTCAAATTGGTTCGGATAATGTCAGGTTCTTTCTTGCTGCACATTTTTCCTCTCTGTCATATTGTCCTGGTCTGCCTTTATCTTATTTATCTCAGTTTTGCTAACTTAACTGGCTCATTATCTCCTGCTCATGAGATTTCATCATTTGTTTTACCCTCTCAGTTCAAGAGTAATTTTATACTACTGAAATGTTCCATTGCTGCCTTCAGTGAGTCTTTATAGAAGCAGGATTCAGAAAGAATCCCAAGACACAGTGTTATCGCTACAGTTGAGTCATGATACAATGCACATTTAAATGTAATTTTTTGTGAATTCTTTGCTATTTTGGTTGTTTTTGTTGTTGCTTTATCTTGAATGCAGCAAGACAGACTTTTAAACAAGATAACCAAATTGCATGGGTTGTATAGGACTTGTTTTTTCTGTGTACTGCCAAAATCAATCTACACAATGCAGATGAACATTTTATATTTTTGCTGACATGGCAGCGTAACTTTAGACCATAAAATACCATATGAGTATTCTAAAATGTAATGTTCATAGCATATTTATTTTTCAACAGGGTATTATAACACAAAAATTATCTATTTTCCTCTGAACTTAACACAAAATAGCAATGCAACTACTTCAGATAGTGATACTAGGGTCATTTGAAATCATCTCACTGGTGTTCCCAGTGGGTCTCTTGCTGTGCATTGAAGTGGCAGAGGTGAAGATGGCAAGATTTGTTGGCAAGCTTCTGTCTTGTTGGTCAGTGGCTGTAGCACAGGTGGTGAGGTCAAGGGTTGTCAGGTGGCCCCATGCACAATAAGTCATATTCAGATGAGTCTGGTTTCCTATTACTATCACAGATATTATCACGGCTCCAGAACAGTACACTTGATTGCTAAGGCTTCATGTATCTGGACTTTGCAATGGGCAGTTTCTGACTGATGGATCCCGACTCTAATATGTCTTTATGAAGGTATAGGTTGAAGTCTAGGGCTCATAGCATCAGCTCAAAGGTGGGGGCTGACAGCATACCGAAGTTGATCTTTTCTGAGTGTCCTTTATTGATCTGATCTGAGAGGTCAATGGTGGAATAACACCCAGTGGCAGAGATAGTTCTTCCAGCAGAATGCCTGTGGTGCCACTTTCATGCCAAAAAGGAAGTACGGCCCGTTCTCTCCTTCATTCATAACTGTACTCATCAGAGCAAATAAGAGCTGGGGATGCTAAAGGGTTGAACATGTTCAACCAAAAATGCAAGTTTTGTTGTTGGGTCTAAATTAGACTGGAGGAGATAATTGGCCGAGTACTGTCTAAATTAATAAACATCATGGACTGTCTTTTACCCTCTCTTACTTGCTGAAATTAGTCTAATGTGTGCATAAGCACATATATATATAAATATAAAAAAATTATATATTTTTTTTCTCTATGTGTTATACCATAGTGTGTTGATGCTGTTGTGATGCATTTTCTCCTCATCCATTCAACACCTACACTGCCATTCAAAAGTTTATAGTTGGTAAGATTTTTTAATGTTTTCGAAAGAAGTCTCTCATGCTCACCAAGGCTGCATTTTTTTTAAATAAAAAATGCAGTAAAAACATTTTTAAATAACTGTTTTCTATTGTAATTTATTTTAAAATGTAATTTATAGGGCCCTATAAAATCCGTTTTATTTTTTCCAAAATTCCGTTTTATTTTTTCCCAAATTCCGTTTTTTCCGTTTTAATTTTTGCAAATTCCGTTTTTTCCGTTTTAAATTTTTGGGAATTCAGGTTTACCCTTTACAGTTATTTTAGTCGTAAAAAGAGGGTTTTTAATGTTAATGATTAAAATATACACAAATAAAATAGGAATGACCCTAAATTTATTGAGGTAACAAACAAAATTCTCATTTTAAGAGGTGTTAAATGTGGTTTGGTTTGTTTACATTAGTGAATGCATTAGGCTAACTAACATGAACCACGAGCAATACATTTGTTACTGTATTTATTAATCTTTATTAATCTTAGTTAACCCTAACCCTGTATTTTTATTATGTTACTTCACACAGTGCATTAAGCTAACTAATGTTAACAAATACAAGTTTTCATTTAAATAATGTAGGCTACTAAATGGTGAAATTAACATTAATACATATTAATAAATGCTGTAGAAGTGCAGTTTATTAATAGTTAATGTTAACTGATCTAGTTAACTAGAGTTTAATAAATGGAACCTTATTATAAAGTGTTACCGATTTTGTTATTCACCGATTCAGTGTTGGACAGATCAGTTGTTTTCATATCTAGTGAGTTGTTTTAACCATTCATTAAAGTGAATCGGTTCAAAGGAGTCATTAGTTCGCGAATCGGACGTATCATTAGCAGACTTGTACGCGTTGTGTGATTATCCCGGCAGTTAGGACATCGCACAAGATCTGTCAACACAGAAAACATTTCATCATTGGATAGGTTTTGTTTAGTTTATTGAAAGTGTTTTCAGCTGAATGGGCGGAACGCTTTTCAGAGAAGAAGGCAAGGTAAAAAAGTTTTTTTTGCATAATTCACACCCAGCGGTAGCCTAATTCAGGAAAAAAATGTCCGAATGCTCCACGTGAAACTTCGTTCTTCCGAACTTTTACCATTGTGTCAATTCTCAATTGATTTAGATTAATAAGCGCGAGGGAGTGAGAGAGAGCAAGACAGTTTGAAGACGCGCGCGCGACCGGGCCTCTCTCTCTGCTCGTTCTTTCAGTAATATGCGATTTTCCTCAGACATAGTTTTTCTCCCTCACAAAAACTGAATTTTATTCCAAATATGTAAAATTCCGCGAAATTCAGCGTTGACACTAGATTCCGCGTTAATTTGCCAATTCTGCGATTCCGTCCGCGATTCCGTGATCGCGGAAATTATAGGGCCCTAAATTTATTCCTGTGATGGCAAAACTGAAGATTTATAGAGATACACAGAGATTAAAATTCTGGCAGACAGTGATAAGCCTATAATTATTGTTATAGCTGATACATTATATTTGAATTCTAAACTATTTGGCTGAATACATTTAAAATAAAACAGTAAAAACTAGGGCTGCCACTAACTATTATCTTGGTAATCAAGTAATTGGTCGATTATTTTGAGAATTAATTGAGTAATCGGTAATTTTTTTTTGTGGTAATAAAAATAGACCTAAGCGAACCATAGACCTTAAAATGACTTAAAATACATATATAATAACGAGGCAATAATTGGTTCAAATAAGTATCAAAAGCAAGAAAATTATTAAAATACATTATGTAATCTACATAATTTTAACAATCAACTTGTACGTTACTTACTATAACAAATGTCTGCTGAGGCCGCCAACGGCCTGGGGACTGTTCTTGTTACACTTTACAGCTCAAATCCGAGTTTAATATTGGCCAAACATTTAATTTGAATGTTCACAGTATTTTTAAAGGCCCCCGAAATTAATTTTTTTTTTTAAAGTTTTTTAGCTTTTAGTATGAATATGTTAACCTTAAGGTTATGAATTAGCTGGTGTGTTCCAAACCAATGAATAATTCACATTTAGGAGATATAAGCATTCAAAACTTACAGTCCCTCACTTACGCTAAAATGGATCACTGATTTTTATGACATCACCGCGGACTTCAGCTTCTCATCACATCTTCTGTCCAATCAAATGCTCTCTAGAATCTAAAGCGTCCCGCCCCCTATGCTATAAATATCACCTGGCCAAAGCGACCGTTGACACGTCGCAAAGCAATATGGGATTTTCTCGCGCCACGGATGTACCTAATACAAATAAATAGAACATCTCCAGTTAACAAGCAGGGCATTCATTTTGTTTGTTTGTCAAATAAGAGTCGTTCTAGCGCTGAAATGTGTTGTTTTTTAAATCAAGCTGCTGAGCTCGTTGCTGCTGCTATCAGTGGCATGGATACAGTGTTCTCTTGTGGCTTGCACACAGTTTTCACTCGGACGCACGCTTCAATCTATCGCTGTTGCAGAGACTCTATTTGTTCCGGTGACATCACAAAACAAAAATGCACACAAAGGTGTCCCTGCTTGATATATAACTACTGATAAACATATTCGGTTTTGATGAGAAAAAAAGAAAAAAAACGATACGAGTGCGGATTAGATCCCAGAACCTCTGACACGTTTAGCAAAAGTTACCATTAGACCATGAAAGTACACAAGCTACAGTCGCGGATCAATGCATTCATTCATGTGAAAATTTTCTGCACTAACAATATATATTAGTAGATCTCATTAAATGACAAATTAAACCCAATGTACTATTGAAATTGATTCCTGGACATCGTAATGTAATTTTTTCCGAAAATGTTTATTGTACACGTATATTGTACATATATCTGATTTAGCATTGTATAGCATTTTAATATTTGCATTGTATAGCACTTTAATATTTGGCCACTTCTTTATGATTGAAATGCCACAGCCACTGTAATTTCTTGAACAAGAATATGTGGACATCATAACATGCAAATTCAGAGCAGGTTTTAAACTTTTATTTTGAGTTAGTGATTAACTGTTTGCATATTTTTAAACATATTGATGTGTTCCGCTGTGTTGGCATAGGTTTATAAACTATTTAGCTTACAAATCTGAGGAAATCGCCACAAAATTGCGTTCCCAGGTGAATGTTAAAAGCCAACCAAACTTACAGAATATACAGAGATACAGTTTGAAACGCTCCACGCATGTAAATTAAAACAGCTTTACTGTGAACGGAGCTGCTCTGAGATGCGCGTAACCTACACGCATGCAAATAAATAAAGTGTGTATATATTAAAACCGCAGTGTGGATTTTATATATATATATATTTTTTTTTTTTTAATTGAATCATAGCCTTCGTGAATTCACAATAGCACTATGCTATAGTATGATTTTTAAATAATATATCTTGCAGCTTTAGAAAATGGTCTAATAAATTCAGTTCATGTATTCTTGTCCGTGGAATGTGACACTTCCGGTATTTTTCTGGTTAATCGACACGGGTCAATCTCGGGGTTTACTCAAAATTACATTTAGCATACTTTTTTTTTTATTATTATTATCAGTGTTCAAAGATTTTATTTGCCTTTGTCATCACTAAGCACTCAATCTAAACGTAAAAATAAAGAAAATGAGCATGTACAATTAAATATCCAATAACGACCAATACTGATGATCTAAAACATTTCTAATATTTGCTGATAACCAATATGTTACTGATATATTGGGCATCTTTACGTTTTTACTAAAATATTGGGAAGCAAGTCGACCCTGAAATTTCAAGACTGCTTACTACCTCCATCATTCTCCTAAATACAAAAGTATTGGGGGTGAATGCTGGTCTCTTTTTCCCCCTGTCCTGAGGTCCTTTTTTGTCTGTTTTTTTCTTCTGGATTGTCAGTCACACAGCTGTTCAAATCCTGGCCAGTCTCTGCTGAGTAAAAGCAGAACAGGGAGCATTTTCTCTTCTTCTACCTCTTTGATGAAGTGAGAACAGCAGGCATTTCCACCCAAAAAAATGGGATTGCTTTGGGACAAACAGCATTCATTCAGAAAGATTTATTCCAAATGTCTTTAATGCCAGAATAGCTCATTACTCTCTAATGTGTTTAAACTTCTATATTTAAATATATGTATATATATATTACCGTAGGACAGCAAACTCCCAAGCGTCATCTTCTAAATCATAATGCTAACAGCCATCATAACCAAATCATATAATCTTTGATAAACTGTATTTTGGAAATACAAATATGAATGAGCATTTCAGGGCTGTTGGTGTCTAATCAGAATGTGTGTTTAGTAAGCATCAGTAAGTGTGGATGATCAGGATAAACTCTGGAGTCTGTCCATATCCTTTGAGATTACTTCAAAAGATCCATGAGGATGTTGAATTATTGATATGATTTTTTTCCATTTCTTCTATTATTAAATTTGCATGACACTCCAGAGCTGTAAAACAAAAAAAGCACAAAAAAAGAGAGAAAGATTACAGAGCGTTGCAATGATTGCAATGATTATAATGTATATCTGTAGTGGCAATCAAGTGTTTTCATTAAGCAACATTAGTATGCAAGCATTATCAAGAAAATAACAGCTCCAATGTCAGGATGTGTGGACAAATGGATGACAAGATTGAAGAAGTGCTTTAATGGAAAGATATTTTCACGCTCTGACCCTCATACCCTCTCTGATTAAAGCAATTTCCAGGCGCACACATCTTTTATGTGTTTGTTTGTGTGTGCATCTACCTGGAAACCTCTAGCTCTGCGGCTAAATCCTAACCCTCTTCACATGCTTATCAACCTCCTGCCAAACTGGAAAACCTCTCAGCACCTCAAGCACCAAAAAAAACCCTAACCTATTCTTATGTGTGAGTCTCTATGATTAATTTTCGAAGCCTGGTCTGAAATCGGGTATTTTTGATTAGACACACAGTATGTGTGCAGATGTGTACCTTTGCCTATATTGGTTTACACCTGAGATTGGTGTGGGCCTTCGTGTGTATGTGTGTGCGCATGCACCTGAATATGAGCGTGTCCGAGCTGCGTGCATACCTCTAATCCAGTTTCATCCTAGAGCCTCTTAAACCTTGAAGTGCTGCATTCATAGTGCAAAAGGGACCATCCAAAACATTGAGTGCAGCCACTACATTTGCATTGATTTATCAACTCCTCAGTGTATCTGGGACAGAGTTTTAATATCTCCTCAATTGTTTGTGTGATATATATTTAGAACGTGACATAACTGATTTATGTGAATTTTGGTGCTCGCTCTGTTTTGCATCAGTGGAGATGTATTGCTTTGTGACTCAGTTACATGCCATAGATTCAATTTTCTCAGTAGGTTCAGTTACAGTGAGGTACAGTTTGGATGAGACATTTACCTCATGTAAATTCAATTGCCTTTGGCCTCTTTTTTTTTTTTTTTTACTCTGCTCAAAGTATGGTGCTAATCCTTGGCGAATACCTCCTCCTTACCTGTTTATTTGTGTGTCACTGTTTGCTTAAGCTCAGTATTTTAAATCTGTCACAGCACCATGGTGGACAGATCAGCGTCTGTGTGTTTGCACAGCGTGTGAACCATGATATTCATAAGTCCCATTGTCGCCCGTTTATGTGTTTTTGTATTCTGAGATATCAAGCTGTCACAGCACAAGGATGCAGTCATTATTCTTAACTCAGTCAGCGACTCCAGTGTGACAGTGTGCAGCAATTTCTGTCTTTCTCCCCTCTCCTCTATTCAACGGTTCACTGTCTGCTCCTTATCCATGCCCTTCTCTCTTGCTCATTCCTGTTCCCTCTATAGACCTTTTTCACACTTCCAAGTTTGCAAAGCTGACGGCTTCAACAGTAGGGTAAAGAAACTTCTGCTTTATCAGCGGCAGTGAGAAACAGCCGTTTTCAATTGTTTTTCAGGGGTGACGAAACAAAGCAAAATAATTTCATGTTATACGACTGGATGAAAGCAGATATTTTATGGTTTACAGGAGTACATACAGTGGCCTCAAAAAGACACGCTTAAAAATGTATGAATATCATTGCATTAGATACAAAATATCAAAATACACTACCATTCAAGTTTGGGATTGGTATTTTTTTTTTAAAGTTTTTTATGAAAATCTCTTTTCTCTCTTATAAAATAAATTGTATACCTATTTGATATGTTTTAAAGTGTATTTTTATTAGTCCAATGGCAAAATTGAATTTTCAGCAACCATTTCTCCAGTCTTCAGGGTCACATGATCCTTCAGAAATCATTCAGATATGCTGATTTGGCGCTCAAGAAACATTTCTTATTGTTATCAATGTTGAAAACAGTTGTGCTGCTTTATATTTTTGTGGTAACTTTGTTGCATTTTTTAAAGATCCTTTGATAAATAAGAAGTAAAAAAAAAAAACAGCATATATTTGAATTAGAAACGTTTTAACATTATACATGATAAATGTTTTTACAGCCACTAATAAATGTAGCGCATCCTTGCAGAATAAAGGGTAATAAAACAAAATCTTATTGCCAGCAAACCTTTGAGCAGCAGTGTAAGGTCACACACACACACACACACACACACACACACACAGGTTTTTATGTGTGAAAACAGCGGTTCAAACAGTAGTTTTGAAAAAGGAAATGAAAAAAAAAATACTATAAACAAGAGCGCACATAGCACATTAAACAACATTAGATAAAGACAGTGGCATACAACAACAACAAAAAAAAAAATACATTTATGAGTAAAAATTGTTCTATATGTGCAATGTTATTGTTTACTGTGAGCAATGATGTTCCCATTGTTTTCATGCTCTTTTTATTCCATATACTTTCCATGGACATTAAAAAAAACATCAAATAAAGGGATCTTTCTAGTCCTAACCACATGAACGTGAATGTATAATGACCAAATGTTATACAACAGATGTGAGTTTGGTGTAGATTTATGCAGTGTAAATAATGGCGAAGATGGAAACATTATGTCTGCAACGACATTAGGTTTGAAATAAAACAGGAGAATAATGTGCTGCAACAGCTTCAGTGAAACATTAGTAGTAACATTAAAATTGTCTCTTTGTACTTGAGTTGGCTACATGAAATCCTCACACTGTGCAGCTCATAGTTTTTTTTTCACATTTCCTTGTTCTCCCAGTAACACTGTCTGAGAATCACCTCACTATTTACCACATCATGATACGTTGCACATTTCAAATGAAATAAAAGGCTTACAGAAAGACTTACCATGTCTTGTTAAGCTTAACGTGGAAATGTTGAGGTTTTCTTGTTAAGGCTCAGCTAAGGTAGTATAGTTGATATATCAGAACTGACAACTGTCGATTGGCAAAAATGCAGGTGGAAGTACAATTACCCAACTATCAGAGTCGGATGTGACAACTGATGGTTTGTATTTCCCTGCGTTTCTTTATCTAACTTTCCTTTTCTGTCTTCCCTCCTACTCATGTTTCCCTTTCTCCTTTTCTTTCCCACCACCTGTTCTTTCTGGCTCTCCCTCCCTCTGTCTTTCTCTCTCTTTCTTCCAGGATGCCAGTTCTTCGTTTTTCCAGTTTGGGGCCTCGCTCCAGCAGGAGGCGTTGTTGATGCTTGCTATAATGGAGGAGTACGACTGGCACATATTCTCAGTGGTCACCACCAAGTTCCCAGGTTTCCAAGAGTTCATAGCCACCGTACGTGTCACGGTGGACCACAGCTTCATTCGTTGGGACCTTCAGGGCGTAGTGACGCTGGACGGTGTTGGCGAACCTGAGGACCGAGCCCACGTGCAGCTTAAACGCATCCAGTCACCCGTCATCCTCCTCTACTGCTCCAAAGACGAAGCAGCGCTGGTTATGGACGAAGCCCGTTCGCTAGGGCTCACCGGGGCCGGCTTTGTGTGGATTGTGCCTAGTTTGACGACAGGAAATATCGAACATACCCCGGAAGCCTTTCCGACAGGGATGATTTCTGTGGCGTACGACGAATGGGATTATCCCCTGGAGAAGCGCGTGCAGGATGCTGTGGGAATTATCAGTTCTGCGGCCGCCGCCATGTTCAGAGAGGAAGGTCGAATACCCGACGGTACAGCTAGCTGCTACGGCCAATCTGAGAAGCCAGAGGTGCCGGCAAGTGCTCTGCGAAGGTAAGCTTATAGATGTTTGCATAATGAAATGGATGAACATGCACAAATGTAGAAGTAAACTAAAGGAAATGTCTTAAATGTACTATGCAATGGTAGTTATACTTCAGCATCGATGTTAACATGATACTGCATAATCTTGTTCAAACTCTGTAATCTCAACATACTTATTTAGACAATCTTTTGACTTGCCTTTCTGGACTACAACTTAGCCACCTATTACTTTGGGCAAGCAGTTCCTTTTACAAGCTTCTAACTCTGACTATCAGTACTGTTTCTTGTAATTCAATACAGCAAAGTGGCTAACATTGATTTTCAGGGTACATTATTCCACTCTGCAATAGGTGCACTTAGAAATGAGAATAGTACTTAAAGAAATGAGGAGTACTTTTGACAAAAGTGTCAAAATAATGTTCAGTATACGAGTGGTCTAGAAAAAACCTGTTTTTTGTACATAAGTAACCCTTTAATTGTAGCTGTCAAAACTCTCATTTTTTTCCAGAGCACTATTTTTTTTAACTTACATTGTGCACACTGGTCAGTCTGCAATATGGACGCATTTGGGAGTTTTGGGGGCAACAGAGAGGCTAATGCCATCAAATTGGTTGTTTTGAGAGACAAATATGGACAGGCGCACAGCAAGGGGTCAAGGTTTGGCTGTTTAACATGGTCCAGTTAGCCTCTGATTGACTCGTAAACAATTGTGTCCGGAACTGAGTGGCTGTAAGCAAAGATGGCAGAATTCAAATTGCGTATTTCCGAGAAGACCGACCAACTGGCATTGAGATGAATGCTAACGGACAGCTTTCTCCAGGCATTACAGACCTCCACGCACTACAAGACACAAACTCAGCACCCTTCGCAAGGCACAAATTCGTGCACATGGTAACCCACATTTAGTCCATTCTTGACAACATTTGCACAGAATGGGGAAAAAAAGAGCCAAACAATATGGATGAGACAGTGGTGGAGCAGACGTGGGCCACTTTGATGTTTTTTTTATTTTTTTGGCTTCGACTTCCCAGTGCCTTGCCCTCCTCTAGCGCTGTTTATCCTGGAAATCTTATCGGCTGTTGGTCATTGCTGCTCAGAGACGCACCAATGCACACATCTGACCGTTTGGCCAGATTTCAAAAAAATTTTCGACTATTCTGAGTCTGTCACAAATGTGCATGCTATGAGCATCTGTGACGATCTGGGGTTTAAAACATAATAGCAAGCAAGTCTTGTAGCCATACATAAAGGTCAATAAAAAGAAACAGCCAACAGCATTTATTTTAGTTCACTGATTTTGTGAAAGGTCCCGAGATCAGTTGTTCTCAAATAGACTCTATTTAAATGTTTTAAACCTTTTACGATATGATACACAAAAATATCAAACGATCGCAAATCAAATAGCCACGTTGCCATCTCTACGTGTCTCAGAAACCAGCTCTCTGTCAAGAGTGATATCAACTTAGATACCGAATCATTCACATTTTCTACGACTTGAAATGTCTATTTAATAGACATATCAAATAGTAGAAAATGTGTGTAATTCAGTATTTTAGTTACTCTTGTCAAGCTCTGATTTCTGTGAGATGCACAGAGACGGCAACACAGCTATTTGATTCACCACACACATTCACTCAACACACTTATTATTGCTTTTGTAATTCTATGTATATCTCACCTGTTATCCAGCAAACAAATATCTGTATCTATTATTCGGCAGAATTTGTTATTCTTTTTGAAACCATTATCCGTGCCTTTCTAAATAAGGTATTCGGTTTCGGTTACATCCTTACTTAAAAGTATTTAAATGTAAAAATTATTACTGAAATATGATAAAGATTATTAACAATATACTAAAATAATCTCTAACCTGAATTAAAATGCTAAAAAACACAAACTATCAATAACTAATAGATCAATAACTACTGTAATAACTAAAAATCGATTGTTTTTATTGAAGAACGTACAGCTGCTGCAATCATAAAATGAATCATGGTTCATTTAATGTAATATATCAATACTCTTAGTTACTGTTAATAAAAAGGTTTTGAAAACAAGCAACTTTTTCATAATTACAGCAAAAATATCTGAAATATTTTAGACTATATGGGGGACCGTTGTATATTGTGTTGGACAGCGAGTAGCATTGTGAACCACTGCTATAATCTAGTCAAAAAGTGGGTCACAAGACCATTTTGAGTGGGTCACGCAGTGTGTAGTTGAAGAAACAAAAACAACAACAACAAAAAAATTCTAAATATTTTTCTGATGAGAGATTTTTAATTTGAAAGAAATGCGCGAAAGCTTTTGACTCTATTGTGCTCGCGGCACACACTCTTCAGCTGCGCTTCAGCTGCATGCAACGTCGTAATTACGTTGTTAATCATGAAATGACCAAAAAAGTACCAATACATTATGTAACTGGTACGTCGTGTGTTAGCTGTGAAGGATTTGCATAAAGGTATGATGTTCATTCTATTCATCAGGATTAGTGTCCTTATGTTTTAGTAACAGTTCATGTTAGTATTGTGTATATACCATGGTAACTGTTTGTTTTCACTTTGTGTTATTTTTAGGGATGTAACGGTTCACAAAATTCACGGTTCGGTTCAATATGATGCACTTGTGTCACGGTTCGGTACGGTTCGGTACGTTTTCGATACAGCAAAAAGAAAGAAATGCCAGAGAAATGTATTTATGTTTAATTAAAACTAACATAATAACGTTTTTTTTTTTTTTTTTACTTTGAGCAATGATGGAGCTATAATTGACTCTTCTTAGGAGCATATAAAACAGATCCTTGGAAAAAATGAAATGTAGCCTAATATTGTAGTAGTTATAAACAGGTTTATTTTAGTTCAGATTAACATTTGAGGGCAGCAATTTTATTCATAATGTCAAAATAAAACCGACGTAATGTTACTTGAAAGCATTATAGCCTACTATTCCTGCCAAACTTCCATGGTTGCAGTTAGTGTTACTACAGTAAATCCATGGTAAATGTTGCAGATCTGTGGACACTGGATAGTTCATTCATGGCACAATGTTTCTTCCTGGTTTCCACGCGCTGTTTGATCCGTTAATAACGGAGAAATGTGAATGTTTCTCACTAGATCTCGCAGCAATGTTATTACTTAAGTGGCGAATTCAAATGATTTCTTTACTGGATCTCTTAGCGCTGTGTAGTAACAGTGTCGCTTGATCAAGATCGGCTCGCGCTGCACTGGTCCAAACTGTTAAACGGTCCGTCAACCACACAATAACGAGTAGCTCAGTTTCGTTCCGCTTACATTATGTTTGCCATTTGATGTTGGACAATGTTGTGGTCGCGCCAGCGTCTCTTACTTTATGAGCGCGCTTGCCACCCGCGACCCGCCTACATTTGAAATAACGCAATTTTGGTCGGCAGGAAAAATGGTCCAACCGTAGTTCGGTTTGAAAATGCGTACCGAACACCAAACCGAAAGCCTCGTACCGAACGGTTCAATACGAATACGTGTATCGTTACACCACTAGTTTTTTTCTATATTTTTGATGACTGTGGTTGCTCATACCAACTTAAAAACTAGTTAAGTAAAGTGGGATGGTACTTGTGTGTCAACCATTTTTGAGACATAAATTTGACTTAAAAATTTGAGTCGTGGCTTAATGACCATGGGAAAATATGGGTCCCATGGCCAAACCAGTGGAGAACCATTGGTCTAGATCTTGTGAAACTGTGCAACTTGCATAACATGAATGAATAAAATGACTTACAATGTTCCTGTGAATCCTTAAAAGTTTTAATGTTTGAAATTCAGTTTTTCAAGCCTTACATATTTTAACTCTTTCCCTGCCATTGATGAAAATTTCTATAATTTGTGAGACAAAATGCTGACTGACAACTTTTTTCAAAAATGCCGGTGGGGAAAGAGTTAAATGGTATAACAGATGTCTTAATTATAATTTTAAGAGGTCTTAAATTTGGGGATAGAAAAACAGGAATTGTCACATTTTAATATAATTATTAAACAAGGGTTTATAGTAACAGCACAGCTGCACGTTCTACATGCTTGTTGTTTCAGAGCAGTTTGAATTCAATAAGTAGTGCACATTTATGCAAAGTGATTGTTTATGATACATTTTTTATGAATTATGACAATGTTTACTTTATGGTGTTTATACTGTAATATGTTGAAGATAGTTGTAAGAGTGCATATTTAATCTTTGGGCCAGTCAGATACATTTCAAAATAAGAGTACTGGTGTATTTATCGATGGTCGATTAAGCAAGGTCATCATTATGGTGCATGCAACTCATGTGGAAAACACATGAGGAAAAATTATGCAAGCGTGCCGGAGTTGTAAGTGTATTAATGTCTTCAAGCCATGCAATGGATTAGGTAGGTTAGTCTTTTATTTCAAAACATAATAAACCCTCCAACCAAGGGATTTTACTGAACATAAGAACTACACAGTGAAAGTACATAGAATAAACAAGTAATAAGATCCTGGTTGATGATTGATTATCTTCCAGCGCTGTTTCAGCTGTGTGCTCATATTATATGGTGGTAAATCAAGACCTGTCAATCTGAGCAACAAACCAAACCAATCCAACCGCTCTTCAGTTGTAAAACATCGTCCGATTGGTCTCTACACATCGTCCCTACTCACCATACCTGAGATCCGGTTTCCATTGGTTGAACTTTTAAATGGCGTTGGAAAAAACTGCGGCATGATCACAATGCTGCGATCGGATCCCTGAAGTCCTATAGCTTTAGGCAAGCAACATGTCATGTTACTCCGTGATCTACGCATTGTTGTCTTGTGTTGTGTTTGGGCTTGTTCGAGACCACCTGCTCTAAATAAAGATACATGATCTACTAGTTTACTGTTTTACTAAGTTACAAACCAAAACTTGACACAAAAGCATCATCGTCGGCTGCGCTTTCTCATACAAATACAAATATGCTTGCATTCTGCTATTTGAGACATTTTCAGCAATACATGACACAAGTCTGTTATGTACTATGATTTTACAGATCACATTTTCATGTGAAGCAGTTTTTCATACTATGAAAATAGAGCACTTCTAATATGTCAGCAATTTTTAAGGGCACTTGTTAAGTGATGGTCATATTCCCTATATTCACTGTTAAGCCACGCTTAAGCTTTAAAATTACGCCTATTTTGTGTTGGTAAAGCAAGTGGTTAAGTGACATGATTACTTGGTAGCGGCCACACTTCGGAATTAAGAGGTTAAGGTTAACGATTAATCAATTCATTTAATTTAAACAATGAACGATTATGGGAATTGACATCCCTAGTTTGGACATACTGATTTTTTTTGTGCAGGTCGTAAGAAATATCTGTACTGCATGTACTGTTGCTTGAATTTCCTTATTTTTCTTGTCTTTTATGTCTGTAAATGTTTTTCTTTCTGGTTCTCAGCTTACTAAGCAGTGACAAACAAGGAGTTTTTTCAGGCAACACATTTTCTTGCTCCATTTGAGAGGTGCTGGATATTTAAGGAAGCACAAAGATTGCTATTTTGGATCCCATTTAATTCCTCCTGCCCAGTTCCTTTTATATCTCAATGATTGAATTGGTTTTCAGTTCCGTTCTGAGCTGCGAGGGCAACCTTGGGATGTCTACATTGGCTGTGAAGATGTCCGTATCGCACACGGTAGTCTGAAACAAAATCTACTGTTAGTTTAGATTGCGAAGGCACTTGCTGTTTTTTTTTTTTCAGAATGCACAGTTATCAGGAGTTGCCATGGGTTACCATCAGTAGCTGTTTGCAGCGTTGGTATCCGTCTGCTCCGAGTAGGTGTTCCTTTTGATCTCTCCCTCGTTGCTAAGGCTGTCTGTATCTGGGACACTGCAGACTCTTCAATGTGGGAGCATTTTGTATGACGCCACCATCTACAGAGCTAGAATTAACCTTCGAAATGCCTCCAAGAGAGATGGATAGATGTGTTGTGATACTTGCTATAGCCAAGTATACACATACAGTAATGTGAGCAGTGGTATTTTATATAACAGAATGATCATTAATTAAAGAGAATTAGACTTTGTGTTGTAATCGAAAACGCTGGTGTAATGTTCGGTAAGATGTCAGTGAAAGTTGGAAAATATAAAACAGTTGGCTCTCTATCTTAAGGCAATCATACGTATACATATACACATACAAACCTAAAATGCTGCATCTGAGTAGCAGGTGTAGTTCTGGCCCTTGTCCTTCTGTCTGCCCAGGGGCTAAACCCATTCCTGACTAAAGTACTGTATGTGTTGTCTTAATTAAGTCTGTTAATAATATCACACACACACACATACAGTATGTATAGCCTACATACAGCTGCCCTCTATGGCTGCAATTAGTCCCTATATTCGTATGTAGTTAGTATTGTAGAAATACACAGATATAAAACCTTTGGCCAATACAGATTTTTATGTTATGGCTGAAATTATATGTAAGTAATATCACACAAGCAAATAAGTGCTGCTGTTATATACAATTGTATAAAAATAGTATAAATTATATAAAAAGTTAGTTTCCGTTCTCGAATTTGGTTGGTCAAGCAGAGTTCCAACTTTTTATTGTTTGCATCACTTCACTTGTCTGTGTTTGCGCTTTCTAGACTTACAGTCTATGGGCCCTATTTTAACGATCTGAAACGCAAGTGTCAAAGCTCAAAGCGCAAGTAACTTTGTGGGCGGGTCTCGGCGCTGTTGCTATTTTCCCGGCGGGATAAATGACTCTTGCGCCGGGCGCAAATCTAAAAGGGGTTGGTCTGAAGTAGCTTCATTATTCATAGGTGTGGTTTGGGCGTAACGTGAAATAAACCAATCAGAGCATCATCTCACATTCCCTTTAAGAGCAGACGCACTTTTTTCCTTGGCGTATTGCTATTATAACGGCGGATTTGCCAGGCGCGCGTCAAGAGCGGTTCACAGCCGAGGAGACCAACGCTCTCGTCACGGCCGTAAAAGAGAGAGAAGTGACATTGGGGATGGAGAAACACACCCAAATTAGCTTCGGTTAAACAGGCATATAATAATGTGGGTAAATGTGTAAGCTAGATGTATGCTTTTATAATAAATTATTATATTTATAATAAATTGTCTATCTATCTATCTATCTATCTATCTATCTATCTATCTATCTATCTATCTATCGTTTGTAATAATATGATTTGCAAAAATGAAAACTGCTGCTTCTGTGTAGATTAGAGAATCACAGTGTATGAGCGTTGTGCACTCTATACGTTATGGTCAAGCATGCGCCCTTAAAATAGCATAATGAACAACGCGCAACGCGCCACTGACTTTAGACTAGGTTTTTTTCTGGCCAGTGGCGCAATTGTTTTATGGAACAGTAAAATAGCACCAGGGAACGTTTGCGCCGGAACACGCCTCCTTTTTTGCGCTGAACCGCCCAGGGAGCGCAAGTTCATTCCCTAGTTTAGCGACGTGCTTCTGTGGAGGGAAAAGCGCGCTTTGCGCGGGTGCAAAATAGGAATGAAACATGCGTCGGTGTACAAAGTCAATTGCGCTGGGTGCAAGATAGGGCCCTATGTGTTAGTGGGGTTTCAGTAACATAAGTGATTTGTTCAATTCTGGAATGAAACAAGTGAATGTCTTTAATGAGTGAATCATTCTTTTTCATTTATATTATTGTTAATATTGTTATTGGCCAAATTTTCCAATTTTTTTGTGATCGGTATTGGCAAAATATATTATTGGTCGACCTCTAACCATTATTATTTAATAATCTGAAGGTTCCTGTTTTTGTGAGGGCTTTGATTTTTGGATGTGATGAATTAGATTTAATTCAATTTAAGTTTTTGTGCAATAAAAGTTATAGCAATTTAGTCAACTTATATTTTAATAAATGATATTTAACTAGGGTTGGGTATCGTTTGAATTTTAATGATTTGGATTCATAATTTCGATTCCAACAAGGTAAAAAAAACGTAGATATCATTCACATTTATTCTAAGTCTTATTACAAAACATATAATTGTAGCTGAATACCACGAACAAAAATCAACAGGCTAAAGAACATTTACACAAGAAACTTTTGCCTATGGTTTAAAAATACCTTAGCAAAAACAACTAGCCTAACTAATAAAAATTAGAGACAAGTAAGTGTATTTCACAAATAAATACAACTGAACAAATATATGACTGAAATAAAGAGTGTTTTAAGAAACAGAAACTGTAATCAAATGTAAAAAAAAACAAAAAAACTTTATAAATAAAATATACATTACAAATATAGTTACAAAATGTATTCAGCCAAGAACAGCGAGTGAATTTTCTGTCTTTTGTGGTTTGATTAATGTTATTATAGAGACGGTAGCAGGAATATTAGGCTGCAGTCACTTTAAAGGGGTCATGAACTGAGAAATAAAATTTTCCTTGAGGTTTTGACATACAAGAGGTCATCTTATTATAAGAATATTATTTATTCGTATTTGGTACATTTCACTTGATTCTTTGGTAAATCAGTCCCCAAAGAGGCGCAGGCTTTCACGATATGGACTCGACAGTATTGGGCGTTTACACTAAGTCTCACAGCAGACACGCCCCTTCAAACAGAGCGTTCAAATCAGAAGCTTAAATCAGGGTAGGAAAAATGCTAAATTCGGACAATTTTTGAAGTAAAAATCATACTAACAATATAAGTGCACCCCAGGAAACATCATAAAACAATAAAACAATGCAGTTCATGACCCCTTTAAGAGCTGCACGGATCCAATATATTACACATGCGTTTTCTTTGTCAACTGTTTGCATTCACTTGAGACATAACCGACTGTGTTTACGAGGATATTTTGACATGTTTGTGTGTATTTGTCCGTTCAAGTGCAAAAAAGACTTGGAAGAGAACTCAGTATCGCATACTATACTGTATGAGAGTCTCATTGCGCTTGAATGGTTTAAAATCACATTCTGTGTGCGCGCTTTGGATGTGCATGCAGATTTTTGTATAGTTTTGCACATCCTTAGTCAACACGGTAATACGGTCTCTGTTAAATCATGCATCCCTAGTTATGATGGGTAAACTTTATTTAGTTGGAGAGTTCTGAAAGCTCTGTCTGTGTTTGTGTTTATCTCACTGTTTGTTGTGAGCCCAACCCAGACCTGCAGTGCCTGCTCAATCACAAACACAACAACTCCTTTCATAAGCACCTCCTGCAACATTATCACCTTTACACAGAAGACGCTGCCATGAGGCTGACAAGCACTTGAGTGATTTCACAGCCTAAGGCAAAAGTGTCTGCCTTTTGTTTTGCCAGAGTTGTGGCAACTTCTTTACTCCAAATTATTCACAGTCTGACACATTAACTAAATGGCATCGATTACCATCAGCTCATCTTGAGTACTGCTGTTGGGTTTTGTGGGGTTTCTTTCCCTCACTCAGGTTCAATTTAAGTCACACATATTGTATTTCTCACTGTACAGATTTGAAGTCGACTTCATCTGGGGGTATTTTCCACGTTTGATATACTTTTAAAACATTAAACACCTTAGCGGTAGCAGCGCTGTATTATGTGAACACCAATCTGTTTTTCATCAGACATTTTCCTCAGCGCTTGCTGTCCTTTGATTCTGGCCTTGTTTACTTGCTTCGCTTGTAGGCAAGGCAAGATCTCTGAAAATCGATTCTGAAGCATTATGTTGTAGCTTTCCCTCGTTGTTGACCTCATATTTATTATCTTTCGGCACACAAAACAACGTAATAACTGCTGGGCCAGTTCTTTGGTTGCATTGGATATGTCAGCCTGTGTATTATTACTGACAAACCTGTGTTCGCTTACATTGTCTGTGCTAGCGAAATGCCATTTAAAGGTCTCTGTTATTCAGTTAATAATTCATTATTTTTTGCTGAAAAATTATCATGAGTTTGGTAACACTTTCTATGAAGTCCATGCTTATAATGAATTATAGCCCCATTTGTATTTATTTATAAGTAAGTATTACTATTCTATAAATATATTTATAAAGACTCATTAAGACCTATACTGCATTATAAGAACAGTTATAGAACATTTATATAATTTTTTATAATTATAATTCATGCATTTGCTTTTTCAATGTGCATGCTCATAATCTATTATACTCTGATTTATAAATGATCTAATATAAAATCGTACCAGAGACACTTGTTTGCTGTACCAATTAGTTATCATTTGACTTTAATGGCTAATGTTTGCCTTAGACGTCATGAATGGTAATTTTGAATAGTTAAAATCTATATCTCCTCAGCCATATACATGGTATTGCTTATAGCAGTTTGGAATTTATACTTAAAAAAAAAGTATGTTTTTGCTAGTATGTAACATTAAAAAAAAAAAATTATTTTTATTTTTAACATTAATGATTTCTGTGTTTTTTCTTTTTATTATTTTATTACAGTAATTATTGTTCATTAGTTACATTTATAAATAAACAACTTAAGGCGAGACACGGCAGGCAAAAACATCGTTTTTTTTTTTACTGGTCAATTTTGAGATTTTTGGATATTTGTCTTCAATAACATGTCTTCTTTCAGACTGTGGTGAAAAAAAGTCCAAAATACACATTTAGGTCTTCATTTTACTACACTTTGTCTGTTTGCGTCTGTAGATTTCGCATAAATTCAACAAAAGTTGTCGTTGTAAATCATCCCGCCGATCCGCGATCTCTTCTCTGCTCTCTGTCATCACATGCACCGCTGGAAAGCTCTCTCTCTTCACTGTACAATGCTGTCGGATCCAAATATGGTAATTTCCTTTTTATCAGCAACCAATCGTGAAAGTAAAAGGGCTGAATGCGCAATCTCATTGGCTGATGATAAATCTTTAAAGCCTGTTTTCTCAAAATGACTTTTCTCTCATACTCCAAGTCCGAAATCTCCACTTCAGTAGCACCTATATACACCAAACTTTCCAGTCTTGTACCTAGTTATATTATGAAGACATTTACAGAGGGATTTGTAAATATATTATTCCTAGCCTGATTTATTTAACATTTTATTCCAAAAAACATGGCGAAAATATATTTTTTTAAGTCTATTGACAGTATATTTTGATTTACAGGAGAACAAAAGTAGATATCCATAAATCCCTCTGTAATTTTTTTCCCATCTAATATGTGAACACAATGAAAAAATAATTTTTAACCTGGCTTTATCCAATACTCAGATTTCGTTTTTTAAAATATATACAAATTAGCGCATATTTAATTGGATATTGCCTAATTTGCATATTTAACCCCTTAACGCCCACTGTCGCAAATTTGCAACAAACCCCTTCCATTCAGACTGCAGGCGAGATAGCGTGTGTTTTCCCCCAATGCCTGTTTGTGCACATTCGATACATACCTAGGAACATTTTGCACGCACTGGTTTCTCGTAGGAGCGGTCGGAGTGGAAACTACATCCGGTTCACCGAAGCTAATATTTTGGTTTGCAAAATCCGCATATCAAGGGCGCAAATGTGGAGAAATTGCCCAAAATGAAAAAAAGTTGTGCTAAGATAAAAATATGTACTAGCTTATTGATTGCTTCTATAGCTATGTTATTCATATAGACTTCATGTGACGAATATTTTTTACGTACTTTGTAGATTTCTGTTTGTAGCAAATTTGCGACATTGGTCCATAACGGCTGGATTTGGCTAATGGCTACATATTATAATAATGCTATATTTAGATGGTTTCAGCCCAAAATTATTATTTT
Source organism: Rutilus rutilus (assembly GCF_951802725.1). NCBI lineage: Eukaryota > Metazoa > Chordata > Actinopteri > Cypriniformes > Leuciscidae > Rutilus > Rutilus rutilus. The sequence goes on along the minus strand of NC_140210.1, from coordinate 8,097,832 downwards.
TTTATTATTTTTTTTTTTTTTACAAAAAATAGCATGTTAGGATACAACACTATAAGAATATATAATGTATGCACTGGAGAAACAAGGAAAGAGTTAAACAGAGTGTAACATGGAATGTATAAAAACTACTGTCAATGTTAGGGAGTAGGAGAGTGTTTTGTTTCTTGCTGTTGTCAAGATTCATTAATTTGTCAATTAAAGTTTATAAGTTCTAACAACTTTGTGCCATGAATAAAATCTACATACCTGAGATGGGAAAATGTGTTTTATTAATGTTACCATTTTGTAAAAAACATTACCCTAAATGCCCGTTGTTGCAAATTTGCAACATACCAAAAATTCTATTTATTTGGTGTGCAAAAGTGAAATTGATAATCTCAACATTATTTACCATCCACTTAAATGCAAAAACACACATAATTTTTTTATATATATACAGCTATATAAATTCAGGCGTTAAGGGGTTAAACATTAAATTACAGAAAACTTGAAATACATTTTTTCTCATCTTAAGGTAGGTAATCAACTGGGAAAGTTTCATGGTGATATCTGCTAGTTCAATTTTTTTTACCCTATTCACCTGTAGTGTCTCGCCTTAAAATGTATAATGAGCACATCTTCATGATTTCTTAACATTTGCTTTAGGGAAATTGCAGCCTCTGTTTTCACTGTACTTAAAGCTATCAATGATGCATTTATAGAGGTTAGGTACTGTATTATAAACACAACACGGCTATTAATAACAATATATTCACTTATTTGACAGAAATAAATCTGAAATACTAAAAAGTCATTGTAACTATAATATAATAACATTATAACAATGCAGGCTGCATCTTTATAAATACATTCCCACAAGACTGACTAATTAATACTTATAAATCAGTGTATAGGCTAATGGATTATGAAAAAGCACATTGAAAAAGTAATGTTAAAACACATGACTTAAGTAATTATAAAAATAATATAAATGTAACTATACCTGTTGATGAAATTAGTCTTTATCAATATATTTATAGAATAGTAATACTTATAAATAAGTATAAATGGAGCTATAGTTCATTATTCATGGTTTTCATAGAAAGTGTTACCATGAGTTTTAGCACATGTGGTTGCTAGGGTATTTATGGTTGTTTCTAGGTTTTAATTCCCAGTTTGTGATTGGTCTGTCAGGATTATTACATAAATGCCTGATCACAGCTATTTGTGATAACCGTGCTTTAAATTTAAAAGGCTTAACATGCAGTGTGAACATAAAGTGCTGCAGTGTTACTTAATTCATATAATTGCACATCTTTTTTTATGTTATCATCCAAAGTCAATGACACACCACTGCAGAGATAAACCACTTGCTCTTTTTCTAAGGGAATGAAGAATTTGTTGCAAAACTATCATGAAGAACACTAAGAAATTCAAAGGTCTTCTTTCATGTGAAATAAAGGCTTATGGGTTTTATTGAACTGCCTTAATATGATGTATGAAAGAAATGAGCACAGAAATGTATTACTAATGCATAATAAAAAATAAATATTACTATAATATTACAGTATAACAGTTTGGCTGGTTTCCAAAAAACAACATTGTGGACATAATATATTTGTAACTCATGCAAATATATTTAATTTTATCCTAAATATTTATTGTAAATATATTTTAGTTTATACATCTGTATGATATTTGTATTACAAAGCCTTAAAGTCCCCCTGTAGTCAATAATTTTATCCCTTAAAACTCATCTTTGATCACCAAAATGACATATTTAAAGTTTTTTTTCTGTGAATTTTTTTTTTTCATACCTTAAAATAGCTTGAATGCAACTCTACACCCTTACTTCATTTAGTATACGCGGACCATGAATATGCTAATTGTCCCCGCCTCCACTCCACTCCAACTCAGATTCACTATTTATTGGTCATTCTGAGGTCACTCAGGCTCCCACATGCTCCAAATTCACGCAAAATAGTCTTGTTTGTTTGTGCTGTTTTGTGCCGGTAAAAAAAAAGAATTTGTGCTGCTTCGTTTTTTTTAATATTAGACACTGAATTATAGACGATGACGTCACCAGCCCCCGACCTGCTCCACATTCACCCAAAAAAGGCTAGTCTTCTATGAATTTGACCCTACTGTAATGTTACCAATTCATCAATATCTGATCAATATGCTTTATAAAATAGAAATGGGAGATGGTCATACATCACATGAGTCACTTTATTGAACATTACAGTTATGAAGAAATAAAGAGCGGTCACATTTTTCGGTATGAATTTGACCCGTCATATTCTGTAATCTCAGAGTAATAGGCCTATGCATTTGTAAGGAAAAGCTGTACGATCTCCAACATTATTGGGTAATTATAGTTAATAGTAATAAAAATAAAGATAAGCGTATGTGTATCAGACAATGAGAATGTTTTATATCATTAACACAGTCCGGCATCAGACAACAACAGCGCAGCATAATGTTGACACCAAACGGGTGATTAGGCAGAAAATGATCCCAGACGTTCCAACATCGTACTGGTTCTATCACCTGCAGATGCGTAATAATCTTCAGAAACACTACCATTTCTCTGTTCATGCTCCACTTCATCTGCCAGTGAATTTAACGCTCGTATTAGCTCTGCCGCCGCTGTGTTTCATTCCAACACCTCAAAACACGTAACACACAGCCTATGTTTACCTGTTGCCGAGCCCCGCCTTCACGCAGTGATTGACAGGGCGGGAGGTGGCGGAGAATGCATTTTCAATTTGCACATTGAATTTTGCAACATTCATTGCTGGACATTTAATGAAAATGCAGTCGTGCAAGTCTCTTAAATGTGAGTGTAAATACAATTAAGGAAAATTTTGCTACAGTTTTTGCTTGAACATTTTAGACATATCTTATCATTTCTGTAATACATTTTCATTTTAATTTTGCAACTTATAAAGCATTAAAATATGTATTCAATTTACATATTAAAACTAGTGTATGAAATGGCAAATGTAAATTATATCATTGATTTTTCATTTTTATTTTGCACCAACGTTGCACTAATGGAAAATGTAAATTTAAATACAGAAATGCGTTGCAGAAATGTACATATTGCATTGTCATTTTGCATATTACATTTCAAATTGAATATTGCTACCCAAATGCTTCCATAAGAAACATCATGGATTTCAAACCGCAGTTTTGAGACAGTCTTTTTTTCACTGCAGTTTTAAGGAGAAAATATCCAGCAATGGTGTTGACTTATGAATTTGCACATGGTTTGTCTTAAAGCACACTAAAAACACCACATAGACATATAAACAACATTAAAAACTTGATTTTCACCACAGGGGGACTTTAATGTATTGCAGTCTATTGCAATAATTTGTCACGATTAGCACAGCACTAACAAAGACCTGACCAGAGAAAGCTTAATTGTAATTGCGTCTCCATGTGGAACTATCATCACCTAATATGCATTTACTACCTCTAATCTCAGACTAACATTTCACTGTTAATTGAGATCATAGAGGCTCTGTGTACAGAAAGCCATTTGAAATGACATTTTATAAACCACTAACTGTCAGTGACATAATTAGTCATAAGCTTTCGATAATTTTCAGAAGACTATGGAAAATAAAGGTCACCCTGTGTAGAGTCTATTACATTACCCCGTCTCTCTATTTCTTAATCAGTGAGATGAGATGCACAGAATGATTCGTTTATTAAAGGGAATACTATGTGACAGCTATGACAAAAATCCATTTTCAATTTGTGCCGTGGACATCTCTAATATAAGAATAAGACACACTTACAAACAAACACGCACAACATAAGCTGTATTTGAGTAGCAGGTGTAGCGCTGACCCTGTTCTTTTCATTTCTGCCTGAAGCTAAACCTCATTTCCTAGTTATTTTCCTGTTTCTTAATTAAATTCCGAAGAGAGTGTGTATGTTTGTGCCATCTGAGTAGTGCACAGCTGAGCTAATCTTTATTTTGCGTTACATGGAGAAGACAGAGATATAGTACTGAGCTTCTGTTGTTCAGTGGAGTGTATGTGATTGAAAAGGGCTGTGCGAAAGTATTCAGACCCTTCAAGGATTAGTTCACCCAAAAATGTACATTCTGTCATTATTTACTCACCCTCATGTCGAGCAATGTGACACAGATGGAGATATTTTGAATAACGGGATTGCTTGCTCGTTTCCATGCCTTTACAGTGAATGGGGACTGAAGCGTTCAAGCTTCAAAGGATGCAAAAGTACTGTTCATGTATTATTGTAGTAGTCCATAAAACTGGTATTCCAAGTTTTCTGAAGCCATATGTGTAATGATAATCTTCCCCTCCTGTGAACTGTTGAGTCAGACTAGTTTTGTGAACTGGATCAGCAATTAATTGAAAAGATGCTGATTGTTTTTCCAGGAGATTTAGGGCAGATGTCAAGATGTTCATTTCATTTTATTTTCCCACTGAAGAAAGAAAATTATACAGGTTTGGAGCAACATGAAGGTGAAGTAAATAACAGAAAATAAACACCGAAACATTAAATTAATGAGTATAATCAATGTGTCATTATTCTTTATACAAACTAAAATATACTTTATGCGTATGCAGTGTCCAATAAGTTGGAGATGCTGCAAATTGACATATTATATGGTTGCCAATTTAGTACAATTAATCATGTAAAAAAACAAACAATGCATTAAGAAAGGAATCACATTTAATCATGTCCCATGACCCGTACGCTACACACATCTTTAAATTATCCAGAGATTATATCATCCAGTGTTATTTTAGTATTATGCATTGTAGTATTTATTTATGTTTTGAATAAGCTTTTATATTTGATATTTTCAGTGTTCATTTTAATTTGTTTTAGTAATTTTATGTGCTTTTGTATATTTCTGTTTAGCTTCAAATTATTTTTATTTCACTTTTAGTTTGTTGTTTTAGCACTTCATCTTATGTGAATAAGTAAGATGACAAGGCAACATTTCTAATTTTATGTTTTAAAAATTTTCATCTAACATTTATATTTGATTTTATTCCAGTTGCCAAAAACATTTTTAATAGTTTTAGTTAATAAATTGCAGTTTGTTTGAGTTAAAGTTAAACGTTTAAAAGTCAAAACTAATTTCATGGATGAGGATGTAAACATGTACAACTGGATTATACCTGTGAGTCATTATAACCTTTCCTAGATAAACAAAATTGTCACGGTTACGGTATAATTATTCAGCTTGTTAATCGAAAGGACAGCTGTGAAAATGAAGACTAAAGAGCATTCTAAATATGTCAGAAATAATGTTAGACAAATGCTTTAGGAAAAGGTTAGAAAACAATGTCCAAGTCTTTGGATGTCCCAGCGGTGTTTGTTCAATTATGAAGAAGTGAAAACTATCACAAACCCACCCCAGACACCATCTAGAAAAGGTCATTCCTCAAAACTCTGCACAAACAAGCAGATATGTGAGAGAGGCCAGTGATCGCTTTGAAAGAGTTACAGAGTTCAGCAGTTGAGAACAAAGTAAACGATGGAATGGGCAGTCAAGCATTATCCTAGCGCCATATGGGAGGATGATGTTGCAAAAGAAACCAATTTGTCAGATTGTAGAATGTCTTTTTTTTTTAAGGTAATGTTTTAATTAGTGTCTGAACGTTTTAGGAAAAAAATAATTAAATGAATAGTTCACCCAAACATGAAAATTCTGTCATGTTGTTCCAAACTTGTGCAACCTTCTTTCTTCTGTCAAACCCGAAAGGTGAATTTTTAAAGAATATTAAGGCTGGTTCTGTTGAGCCCCTGCAAAGTCCCTTTCAGGGCAGGTCTGTGCACTCGGTGGGTGTATTTGCAACACCTCTAGACAGCCATTTTGGGCATCCAAGACCAAGTCATATCTACTTGAATGGGGGAATCCTGAAATCTCAAAAACTGCTTGCCGAATTCACAATTAAATAACATATTTAAAATTAGCGACAACATTTTACATGAACTGACCCGTAAATGTAGCCTGGATGCCAGCCGAACTTAGCCCCGCCCACAACATTTGAGGTTGGGAAGTTCGGTCTGGACTTGATCCGTTGTGGAGCAACTATGCTCGAACCAGAGCTGTTCGGACCAATCAAAATGTCAGGGCGGGCTTTATACGATGATGGACAGATGATCAACAGTAACGTAATCATCCACGCCACCAAAGAGCGCTTGGGTTGAATTCGTTTACAGCAAAGATGACTGCCGCTGGAGAATTGAGATGTGTAGATTCCGCCATTGCGTCTGTTATAGAAGATATCGACAGCGCATTCATTTTGAAAGAGGAACAGAGAACCGCGATCAAGGCATTTGTCGATCGGAAAGATGAATGAAGAACATACGTCACTTACTCCTTTGCTTTGATTGGTTGTAGGTCTATCCAATTGATTGCAGAGGCATTTTCTTTCCTGGTTTGGTTGAAACACGCCCCATAATCACAGCCCAATAGAGCAGTATCAGACTCTGGAGCAGATCTGAGTATGACGACGTCAGGCTACCGTAAATGTTGTTTCTTATGCTTAAAGGCTACGTTCACACTGTCGTTTTTTGGCATTGACAACCACATTTACTTACAGGTGTGAGTCTGAAAATGTCCTGTTCAACAGCAGCTTGCAGTAGCGTCTGTATGCAACAGGAGTGAAGCCCATATTCTCTTAGCGGTAACATAGCGACAGTGACCAAAGTAAAATTAAAGATGGTGACATCCGTAAAACTGAAAAGTCTTATCACTTCTGACACGACAAGGGTCTATTCAAGACGCGAGTTCATCTGTCAAATTTGTATTAACTGACTGCAGCTTTTATATCTTGGAGGAAAGGGGAGCATTTGAGTCGCACATAGAACACAAATCTGACTGGAGCAGCTCCGGTGGAGAACAGTGACTGGATCTAAAACCTTCAGATGACATATACAGCTCATATCTCCGTCGCTGTAAGTTACCGAAACCACACATGAAACCCTGCAACACATGGTAGACACGCGCCTGTACAGTGCAGAGCGGCTCACTCGGACTGTATGATGTAACACAACTGGTTGTCCAGTCTGGTTGTGTTCACACCGCGCGGATTTTCAGATGAGAGATGCGATGACTTTACCAATTAGCGATTGGCTCTTATATTTATACGGTGGGACTTATTACGCCATATTGCAAGTTGCATTTTCTCCCATTCATAAGTAATGTAAGTGCATCTTCTTTGTGTATATAAAGTCTTTGACTCCTGTCAAGAAGCTTTCTGAAAGTGAATAACTTGGTGTTAATTTGTTACTTGTACAGTACAAAGCTATCGTTTTGGCTACAGAATGGATGAAAAAGAAATGCTGAAAAATATAGGGTAACACTGTTTCTTCAACAAAAAAGCCATTGTTGATCCCAAAAAATAATCAAAAACATCAGAGAGGTTTAAGAACATGAAGTCGAATGTCCTACAATGTCATGAATCTTATTTTTCAAACGGCATCCTATTAACCTGAACAACCTGGAGTAAATCTGCCAGAATTAAATTAAAGGGCAAATTAACACCTGCAGAGTGTGTGAAGCTCTTACAAACACACCCCAGAAAGTGTTTGTCTTTGGAGAAAAGGGTGTTTCTACAAGATAATAAATTGTGGAGATTGAATAAAATAAAAATGTATTGTTGTTGTTGTGTGTGTGTGCGTGCGTGCGTGCGTGTTTAAGAATACTTGTACATTAATTTCACATTAAAATACTTTAATTGTAATGCTTTGAAAGATAGCATAGGAAAAAAATGCATCAGTGCATAATTTGTCCATTTAAAATGAATTAGTTGGGAGTCTAAATGCATATGTAGGACATTGTTCATGTGCTTGCTCACTGAATTTGGGGTTTTGGCTACAAAAACATGGAACTGGGATAGATCAGTTTGTCTAAGTAATTTAAGATCACAAAAGTAATTTAATGTCTTTGTAAAATAGATAAGACACCAAATTGCATTCAATCAGATGTGATTTATATTGCTTACCTTTGAGCTTTTCACTTATATTTCATTAAATGACTTGCATGCCCCTAAACACTTTGGTCTGAACGCAATGTGACAAGTAAACCTTAAAGCATTTAATACCCTTGTTGAGTTTAAACTGTTTGCGGTTTCTGTGTCTATGTGTGTTGCAGATATATGATGGGAGTCAATCTAGGGGGTAAAGATCATTCATTCATGGAAGATGGCTACCAAGTCAATCCCAAACTGGTTGTCATTGTACTGAACACGCAGAGGGAATGGGAGAAGGTAAGATAAAGAGCCTTTAATCTTTATATCCCTCCCGAATCTTCATTTTCTTCTGTTAGCTTTGCCTTTAAGGGGATTCAGGAACCATAAGTAATCAATATTCTGTTTACTAGCTCAAAGCCTTTCTGTGACTGTGACTGAAAATGCACTGGGCTTTGCTATTAGTGAAAAAGAACATTTCATTTGTACTTCCCAGTTCACAGCCTGGGGTTTTCTCATGCACATGACTTAAAACATTGTTTACTTAGTCATAAACAGTCAAAATAGCCCTTATTAACGCAATGGTTTCATTACTGATTTATTGTGAAATTATTCCCAGCATTAAATTGGAGAAGAGTGCACATGTGTCTCCATCCAATTCGATTGTGCTGCTTATTGCCCTTTTTCGTTTTTCTCTCTATTTTGGCTATTAGCATATATTATTTGCTTGTTTTTTGTACAGTAATCTATTCTCTGTCTTTGCTCTCTTTCTCTAATTAGCTTTACATGTTCTCCTATTCTATCTCGGTGCTTCACACACTCGTTTTCGTAATCGTTTGCTCACTCATGCGTTCTTTTAATGAGTTGTTATTTCTCTGAGGTGTGTGTTGGATGCTGTGTGTTTTGACAGTGCCCTGCAGTGTGTGTGAAGACACACACACTCACATTAAAACCCTGCAGTGATTGTGTGAAAAGTGTGACACTAATCATTTCTCACTGCAGCGGGGCTAGAACAGGGTGTGAGCCGATCGTGTTATCGGAGCTTATAGACGAGCACACGTACATGACGGCACACACGACCATTGCGCAAAGACTACAGAGCACACACATGGGGTAAACTTGATACATTATGTTGTTACATGGGTTAGCTGACATGACATTTCAAGCAGTAACAGCGGTTAGGTGTGCTATCTAAAACTACTTTAAACAGCATTTTTCTGTTGTAATCAGTACGCATGCAGTTTTTAAGGCACAGTATGTAATTTTTGCCGCTAGAGGGCACATATTCAAAACAATAACAAAGGCGTAGCTTGATGACGCTGTGAAGGAGCGTGGAATGATGGGAGTTGTCGTCTTCACCTCCACTACTGATGGAAATCAATCCGCTGGGACTCACAAATCATGTTCATGGATGAGGTAATGAAATGAAGTTTTACAACCGTTAAGTTTGATCACATGATTTTTCTTTCATTCTAATTAATTAGCTGCAAGTAACGTAATGTTTAATGCTAAATTACTACTCTACATGTCACATTATTTGTCGAATTAAATGGTGGGGTAACGCAGCGCAATTTTACGCATTCAAAACAGTCATACTAAAGGTACATTTGAACGTACCCACAGCATTTTCCTTACTATTTATGTATAACACATACTGTAGGCTATTTAATTACACTGCCATAGACTTGTTCACTTATTAGACTTGTTAAAGTCCCCTTGTAGTCAATAATTTTTATCCCTTAAGACTCGTGTTTGATCACTAAAATGACATTTAAACACTGTAAAAAATTTCTAACCCTCCCAAATCAAAAATTTCAAGTGACCGATAACATCTACATTTTTCAATTGGCCCAAGTGAAATTCTGTAAATTATAAAATTAAATTTACAGATTTTCACTTGGGCCAATTGAAATTTACAGAATTTCACTTGGGCCAATTGAAAAATTTTGATGTTATCGGTCACTTGAAATTTTTGATTTGGGAGGGTTAGAAATTTTTTACAGTGAAAGTTTTTTTCCTTGAAAAAATGTCTTCATGCCTTAAAATAGCTTGAATGTAACTCTACACCCTTGCCTCATTTAGTATGAGCTTCTATGAATATGCAAATATTCGTTCCCACTCACACCAGCTCAGAGATCCACTCGTTGATGATCACACGTTGACCTGATTGTTTACGAGGTAGTTTGTGACGTATACAAATACAATGGTGTTGATTTATGAATTTGCTCACGGTTTGTCTTAAAGCATATTAAAACACCACATAGACATATAAACAACATTTAAAAGCTTGATTTTCACCACTGGGGGACTTTAAACAGTGTTAATTACCTAAGCACAAACCAAGTGCAATAATACTGTATGTCTAGTTACATCAGTATAAATTTATTACTAATCTTACTAATATTACTTACTAATACTAATATTACTAAACTAATCAGATTATCTGTACTTGATTATTAATTGGCCAATAAATATATACATGTTACTTGCAGTCAATTAAGAAACCAAGACTTTCAAACAATTAGACTAACCTTGTTAAGGTTTATAACAAATCCAAACAGTGGCTCAATTATCTAATAAAACTAAGCGGCAACCTCCCTGTCTCTCTCTTGAAACCAACACGGAAGTGACTTAAACTACAATTCATCGACTGGCCGCATGAGGCTGGTTGCAGAAGGGAGTCAAACCTGTATCTCCCCCATGTTAAAATGGCAAACTTTACAGCAGAAAAAAAAATGTTTACAGCCTGGTGCAAAAAGTGCTTTTGGTCTATATAGTTAATTTTGCCCTTCATGACAACTGTGAGGGGGGTGAATTTTTTTATAACTCATCCGTTCAAATTATATTAAGCCTTAAAGATCTGCATAATTAAGGGCGTGGCCACTTGAGTGACAGGGGGATTGCCGCTGCTGTCACTACTAGCCGTTTGTCTGCTGTCTGTTAGCGTCACGTTACTACCTCAGCTAATTCCAGCTGCTGAACTTGGCATCTCTGCCATGTTTGTGCTTTTTTCGGGATTATTTCATACAATTTAATACATGCATTATATCTTCGCCCACGCCTTTGGATTCCGTCGTTGTTGAGTATCGAGAGATTCAGCGCTGTTTTTCAGTTGTTTTCCTCTGTGAACATGCACTCATGGATGTCTGACAATTTCGTTGCTTTTTGGAGTTTTCAGATTTAAAAACGTCTATAGATGTAGAGGCTACACTCGCTCTGCGGTACCATTGCTCTCACGGAACAGATAGACTATATATGCTTATGTAATATTTTAGTTTTAAATAAAAAGTACCGTCTGATGAAATCCTGCAGGTGTCAGTGCTTTCTCCGTTCATGCAATAAATGCACATCCTTGAATGAGCGCGGATTTCTAGCGCATTTACTTGAACTTCTTAGGTAATATCTATAGTTTATGGAAGCTTGTTGCCGCCACAAAATAAAACATTTTAAAAGATAATTGCGACTTTTTATCTCACAATTGCGAGTTTACATCTCGCAATTCTGACTTTATTTCTCAGAATTACGAGATATAAAGTCAGAATTGCGTGAAATAAAGTCGCAATTGCGTGTTATAAAGTCAGAATTGCGAGATATAAAGTCAGAATTGCGTGAAATAAAGTCAGAATTGCGTGTTATAAAGTCAGAATTGCGAGATATAAAGTTAGAATTGCGTGTTATAAAGTCAGAATTCTGACTTTTTTTCTCGCAATTGCGACTTTATATCACGCAATTCTGACTTTATAACACGCAATTCTAACTTTATATCTTGCAATTCTGACTTTATAACACGCAATTGCGAGTTTATATCTCGCAATTCTGACATCTTTTCTCAGAATTGTGAGATATAAACTCACAATTGTGAGATATAGGCCCGGTTTCACAGACAGGGCTTAGACTAAGCCAGGATTAGACCATAGATCAATTAGGACATTTAAGTAATTTTTATAAACATGCTTAGAAAAAAACATTACCGATGTGCATCTTAAAACTAAAAAGGCACTGATATATTTTTAAGATCAGTCAGTGCAAGTTTATTTCAGTGGAAACAGCTCAGACTTACATTTTAGTCTAGGACTAGTCTTAAGCCCTGTCTGTGAAACCAGGGGATAAAGTCCAGTTCTAAGGGGAAAAAAGGCGGACTTTTTTTTTTTTTTTTTTTTTACCTCAGAGTAGTTTATCTCTCCGTACTACGCTGACTTTATAACACGCAATTGCGACTTTATTTCTCAGAATTGCGACTTTATATCTCGCAACTGCGACTTTATTTCCCAGAATTGCGACTTTATAACACGCAATTCTGACTTTATATCTCAGAATTGCGACTTTATTTCTCAGAATTGCGACTTCATATCTCGCAACTGCGACTTTATTTCCCAGAATTGCGACTTTATAACACGCAATTGCGACTTTATTTCTCAGAATTGCGACTTTATTTCTCAGAATTGCGACTTCATATCTCGCAATTGTGAGAAAAAAAGTCACAATTCTGACTTGATATATCGCAATTGTGTGAAAAAAAAGTCAGAATTGTGAGATAAAAAGTCGCAATTATTATTATTTATTTATTATTCATTGGCGGAAACAAGCTTCCATAATAGTTTGACCCATTTGAGAGGCGGCCAAAATCAGAATTTAAAAATGGACTGAATAAAGCTCTCTACGACCTTGATGTGTGATGCTGCACTGACTGAAATGTATGCACAATAATTACTGTCACAAGCTCACAGCAATATTGTAAGTTACTGCATAATACATTTTTAACTAGCAGAATAATACAGCATCATGGAAGTTTGTCCCGAAGCTCTTTTTATCTAGGAAATCCCACACCAATACTGATCCGCATTTGATTTCACCCATACCTTGTCCAAATCTCTTCTTGGGTCATTTGATTCACCCATACGTTTACGTTTCTTGAACTTATCTTTGGCGACAGAACCTGCTGCAAACGATGACGAGTAATTGTGGTCCATGATGCCTGTGCGAAACAACAACAGTGGTGTGCTAGGAACTACTATTTCCGCATATTTTCATGAGACTCACTGTGTCGCCATGGTTCTATAGCAGTAAAAGCAGAAACTGAGGACATGACTCCATCGACAGGTGACGCAATGAGGAGGGACGTTACACTGGTTAAAGTTGCAAATTTCTCTGGATTTAAACGGTTGGAAACATTTGGGATACTGTAAATACACAAGTGAACAAAATATATAACACTGTGCTACTGCTTTTTGGATATTTTTATGCAAAAATCTTACATATTGTGCCTTTAAGACACTTATGTACTTTTGTAAAAAAATAAAATTTATCCCGCAGGACCATTAGACCCAATATTATCTTGTTGCGACCAAAATTGTTTATTGTACAAAAGTAAAAAAAATAATAATCTTGAAATCCAACATTGACATTGATTAATATTAGCATGAATCACAGAGGCCAAACAATGTGCGCAATTATTAACATGACATAGGCTGAATAAGGAAAACTGAGAATTTTGCGAATGCATAAACAGCATACCAAGTGTGATTTACCAGCCTAACACATGGAACAGACACAGGGCCAAATATAATATTGGTATTAGTCATATTACCAAGAGACAGATGAATTTGCATCAAAATACCATAAAGTTTGATTGGCTGGCCTTTAAAGTCATCAACAAAATATATAGAAAGAATTTTCTCTATACCCTTTTAAAAATTGATAAGCACATTTTTATTTTTCTATCCTGACTGGGGTCGATTATATGTTTAGGTTAATATTTTATTACCATATTTGCATTTAGGATTGTTTGTTTTCCTGCTAAAAGTAAAACCCCATCCATCAGAAAAGACCTGCAACTAATTTCTGGGTCAAAAATCATAGTTGAGAACCTCTGATTTAAATGTACTGCAAAAATGTTGATTAGTTACAGAAATGAAAATATAAATAATGAAATAGAAAACCAGAAGAAAAAAAAAACTAATATCTAAATATTGAAAAAACATTCTTGGATAAGAATGTCAACTAATCATAAGCAGATAGTAAATAAAGAGAGAATGAGATGACATATGAGGAGGAAGACTGAAGGAAAGATAGTTCCCAGTGTTTGAATGTGGCTTACTTGCTTGCCGGATAAAATATGCAGTGTTTTCCTAATAACAATTTTTAGGTTTGCTTTGAAGAGCGGAAAATCACATTTTCATCCCAAAACATAATAATGGAGGGCACTTGAGAAGAACCTTCAAACCTTGTTTATTTGTGAGTCAATGTTTGTTTGTGTATTTCTACAGATGGGACGATGGGAAAACCACACATTGAAGTTGAAGTTTCCAGTGTGGCCGCGCTATAATTCGTTCGGGGACGTGGACGCTGATGAGAACCACTTGAGCATTGTGACTCTAGAGGAAAGACCCTTTGTTATAGTGGATGATGTGGACATTCTTACTGGCACTTGTATGCGTAACTCTGTACCTTGCAGGAAACACATTAAAGAGTGAGTTATTTATTTATTTATTTAACTTTAAAGAACAACTTTAGCAGATAATACCAGTTTTGAATAAACCAATTGGTTCCGCAGGCATTATACATCCTGTCTTAACCTTCAGCATGAGAGATTTCTTTTACTGGGGAATAGTGGAATAATTGTGTTGTCTCTAATGTGGTTATGAACTTTTTAGTGTGTTATATTTAGAAGTTATTAGATTGAGCTCTCTTCAACCTTTCTCAGTATCAGCTGTGTTTCTAAATCTCTGTGCCTGTATATGCTGCAGTAATGTCACGGACGGCTCCTATGTCAAGAAGTGCTGCAAGGGCTTTTGTATAGACATCCTGAAGAAGATTGCCAGAAATGTAAAGTTCACCTATGATCTTTACCTGGTCTCAAATGGCAAACATGGCAAGAAGATCAATAATGTTTGGAACGGCATGGTGGGGGAGGTTAGTCGCTCTAAAAAACCTAACGAGCGAATTATCTATCTATCTATCTATCTATCTATCTATCTATCTATCTATCTATCGTTCTATCGTTCTATCGTTCTATCTATCGTTCTATCTATCTATCTATCTATCTATCTATCTATCTATCGTTCTATCGTTCTATCTATCGTTCTATCTATCTATCTATCGTTCTATCTATCTATCTATCTATCTATCTATCTATCTATCTATCTATCTATCTATCTATCTATCTATTTATCTATCTATCGTTCTATCGTTCTATCGTTCTATCTATCGTTCTATCTATCTATCGTTCTATCTATCTATCTATCTATCTATCTATCTATCTATCTATCTATCTATCTATCTATCTATCGTTCTATCTATCGTTCTATCTATCTATCTATCGTTCTATCTATCTATCTATCTATCTATCTATCTATCTATCTATCTATCTATCTATCTATCTATCTATCGTTCTATCGTTCTATCTATCGTTCTATCTATCTATCGTTCTATCTATCTATCTATCTATCTATCTATCTATCTATCTATCTATCTATCTATCTATCTATCGTTCTATCTATCTATCGTTCTATCTATCTATCTATCGTTCTATCTATCTATCGTTCTATCTATCGTTCTATCTATCGTTCTATCTATCTATCTATCGTTCTATTTGTCCATCTATCGTTCTATCTACCGTTCTATTTGTCTCTATCTATCTATCTATCGTTCTATTTGTCCATCTATCGTTCTATCTACCGTTCTATTTGTCTCTATCTATCTATCTATCTATCTATCTATCTATCTATCTATCTATCTATCTATCTATCTATCTATCTATCTATCTATCTATCTATCTATCGTTCTATCTATCGTTCTATTTGTCTCTATCTATCTATCTATCTATCTATCGTTCTATCTACCGTTCTATTTGTCTCTATCTATCTATCTATCTATCTATCGATCTATCTATCTATCTATCTATCGTTCTATCTACCGTTCTATTTGTCTCTATCTATCTATCTATCTATCTATCTATCTATCGTTCTATCTATCGTTCTATTTGTCTCTATCTATCTATCTATCGTTCTATCTACCGTTCTATTTGTCTCTATCTATCTATCTATCTATCTATCTATCGATCTATCTATCTATCTATCTATCGTTCTATCTATCGTTCTATTTGTCCATCTATCGTTCTATCTACCGTTCTATTTGTCTCTATCTATCTATCTATCTATCTATCTATCTATCTATCTATCTATCTATCTATCTATCTATCTATCGTTGTATCGTTCTATCTATCTATTGTTGTATTGTTCTATCTACCGTTCTATTTGTCTATCTATTGTTCTATTTGTTTCTATCTATCTATCTATCTGGGGGAGGTTAGTCGCTTTAAAAGACCTAATGAGCGAATCTATCTATCTGTTGTTCTATCGTTCTATTTGTCTATATAACGGTTATTGTATCGATCTATTGTTCTATCTATCGTTCTACCTATTGGTCTATCTATTATATATCCATCTGTCTATCAGTCGTTCTATCGTTTCGTCTATCAATCATTCTATTAATCTGTCTGTCTATCTATCGATCGATCTATATATTGGTCTGTCTATCATCTTTTTATGGTATCCATCCATCCATCCATCCACTTTTGTGTATTTCTGTTTCATTCAGTGTGTTTTCTTTTTCTTGAGGTGTTTTCTTTTCCCTGCTCTGTAGGTATACAATAAAAAGGCGATAATGGCCGTGGGCTCATTGACCATAAATGAAGAGCGGTCAGAGGTCATAGACTTCTCTGTCCCATTTGTCGAGACAGGCATCAGCGTGATGGTGTCACGTAGCAATGGAACAGTGTCGCCCTCTGCGTTTCTAGGTATTAGATGAAATTATATCTTTGAAATCCCTGTGGAATCAGTGTTTTTCTTATCTCTACCTTCCCCCATGCATTTTCTCAATTCTCTCTCCTCCCTCAGAACCCTTCAGTGCTTCAGTGTGGGTTATGATGTTTGTCATGTTACTCATCGTCACAGCAATCGCTGTTTTCCTCTTTGAATTCATCAGTCCGCTCGGTTTCAATAGAAACCTGGCGCAGGGCAAAGGTATGATACACAACATCAACCATACAGTCAAAAACCCTCTGCTATAAGATGATCTTAAACAGACAGGTTACTTGATTAAAATAAAAAAATCTGAACATTAAGCATTTAAACAATTAGCACCTTGAGTACCTGTAGATCCACGATTCTCTTGTAACTTGCTACTCACTCCTCACTTCTACACACTACTTTTCCTCTTTCTGTTATACATTTCTAAAGACCCTCATGGACCCTCCTTCACCATTGGTAAAGCAGTCTGGCTGCTGTGGGGTCTGGTGTTCAACAACTCTGTCCCAGTACAGAACCCCAGGGGCACTACCAGTAAATTTATTGTATCCGTATGGGCCTTTTTCGCTGTGATCTTCCTGGCCAGCTACACTGCCAACTTGGCTGCCTTTATGATCCAAGAGGAATTTGTGGACCAAGTCACAGGCCTCAGTGACAGAAAGGTAATTTTTTGTGTCTTGAAATATAGTAAGCTGTCTTACTCTCTACTGCTTCTCTAACCTATATACGTATGTATACCTGTACCTGTAATTTAGGATGAAACTAAAATATGTGACTGGATTATTCTGTCTGACACATCATTGTTCCAAAGTTTGGGGTCATTTACATTTTGTAAAGTTTTTGAATATTTGTATATATTTTTTGATATTATTAGTGTTTTCTTCTTTTATATATTTTACAATGTCGGTAACACTTTATAATAACTGCACGCTATGAATCATTAGTTAAGCATTAGTAAACAGTTAATTCATCATTTATAAAGCATTAATAGACATTAATAAGCAGTTTATAAATACAGCTATAAATGCTTTATTCTTGAGTTATAAGCATATCTATAATGTGTTTAATAATTGTATTTTCATACTTTATTAATGATCAATTTATCATTTCTAAATCAAGTATTGCATTATTTACAAACCAGTTATTTAGGAGTTGTCAGTGGTTCATAAGAGCACTTAGAAAGTCTAAGTAAATGATTAATAAACTATTTAAATGTACATTCATACATCTTAAATATTTCTATGTTCTGTATCACTGCTGTTTGTTTCCTTTTTCTGTTTAGAAGATAATCGAGACTTTAAATCTCCTTTGTAAATGCTTTAAAAGGCAAGAATAGTCCTCACTTTAGATGAGCTCACAAAAATAGTTAACTGACCACTACTAAATACTTTATAACTACCTGAATTAACCATGAATTACAGTAGAAATACATGTTGATAAAGCATTTGTTAACACACTAGTAACTATTACTATACAGTATGTCTGAGTAATAAGATGTATGAATGTACATTTAAATAGTTTATTAATCATTTACTTACACTTTCTAAGTGATCTTATGAACCACTGACAACTCCTAAATAACTGGTTTGTAAATAATGCAATACTCGATTTAGAAATGATAAATTGATCATTAATAAAGTATGAAAATACAATTATTAAACACATTATAGATATGTTTATAAATCAAGAATTAAGTATTTATAGCATTATTTCTAAACTGCTTATTAATGTCTATTGCCCCACGGGGATTAATAAAGCTCTAAACTAAAAAACTTTTTTCTTTTTTTTTAAAGCTTTATAAATGATGAATGAACTGTTTACCAATGCTTAACTAATGATTAACAGTGTGCAGTTATTATAAAGTGTCATTTATTCCTGTGATGGCAAAACTACATTTTCACCAACCATTACATTGCAGTCTTCAGTGTCACATGATCCTTCAGAAATCACTCTAATATGCTGATTTGGTGCAAGCAACATTTCTTACTAATAATTTTGAAAAAAAGTTGTGCTGCTTAATATTTTTGTGGAAAGCATGATAAAAAAATTAGGATTCTTTGATGAAAGGTCAAAAGAACAGTTTTTTTTTTTTTTTTATGTCTTTTTAGTAACACTTATCAATTGAATGTGTCTTTGCATAATAAAAGTATACATTTCTTTATAAACATAGATTTTACTGACCCCCAACTTTTTGGACAACATTTATAAACAACATCTTTGGCTCTGTCAGCCATCTTGCCTATGATTTGTTGCTTAGCTCATCACAAATCCGTTGTGAGATTACCTTATCCATTGAGTGCATGCTTAAAATTCCCCGTAAAAAAGTACAAATATACAGTTGGTGATATAGGAAGTTATTTCTACCTTAAAAAAAAATGTTTTTGGTGTAAACTAATTGTATTACATTTGTTTCAGTAAATTATTTCTCTGTTTTGAATAAAGCCAGTTAATTGAGATGTTACAGCATGAAGAACAGTTTTCAGGCTACCTGACAAAATATATTTTCCAGTGCACTGTCTAGTTGGCAGCTCACTAGGTTTTAAGAGAGCATCCGTATGTCATTATAAATTTACAAGATGGAGCGTCTGAACGACACCAGTTACTAGGTTTATCTCGCTGGATTTATTTCTGTATTTCAGCTTGTATTGATTCTCTCCATGTATCTGTTTAAGCGGCCCTCACAGCTCTCTATGTAATTGATGTATGTCTTCCTCTTTCATAGTTTCAGAGTCCCTATTCCTATTCACCACCGTTTCGCTTTGGGACCGTGCCTAATGGGAGCACAGAGCGAAACATCAGGAAAAACTACCCAGACATGCACCAGTACATGGTGAAATACCATCAAACTGGAGTTCAGGATGCACTGGTCAGCCTCAAAACTGGGTATGGCTGGGATATGCAATTTTCTTGCATGGTCAAAAAGGTTATTTTTTGGTAGACATAATTTTTCTGTAAATGTATATAAGCCAATAATTGTGCTTTATTGGTTTATACAGTAAACTGGATGCTTTCATATATGATGCGGCTGTGCTCAACTACATGGCGGGGCGTGATGATGGCTGTAAGCTAGTAACTATTGGCAGTGGCTACATCTTTGCCACAACAGGATATGGCATTGCCCTGCAGAAAGGATCCTATTGGAAACGGCTGGTCGACCTTGCTATCCTCGGGATCATTGGAGATGGTATAAGTGTTTTTCTGCATTTCTCTCTTGTTATTTCACTTATTTCATGACCTCTGTATTAAACAATATCTCTGTTCCAAACCTTAGTGAGATTCCTTGCTCTCTACAGCATTCTAAATGAAATGAAATTTCATAAATTATTTATTTAAAACACACTACATGGGAATCAAATCTGTTAACGCTCACCCAGATGCCACATAATTAGCATGAAGTGCATGATTTGGATAGATTTTAACTTAGCGCATGTTATTGACGCAATACTCTGATGAGCACAAAACTTACATAGCACACACAAATATGTTAGGGATCATGTACAGTTAGTCGTCATTATTGCAAAATAAACCCTGTTAGGGTGATCTGATGAATACAATGTACTAGGTAACCGTATATCCCACATATTGCACAACAACAGTTTTTCAGTCAAGTAAATACATTTACAT
The DNA here is from genome assembly GCF_951802725.1 of Rutilus rutilus. Classification (NCBI taxonomy): domain Eukaryota; kingdom Metazoa; phylum Chordata; class Actinopteri; order Cypriniformes; family Leuciscidae; genus Rutilus; species Rutilus rutilus. The sequence continues at coordinate 8,077,452 of NC_140210.1, read as the reverse complement.
GAAATACTAAGAATTAAATTAGAATTTAATTAGAATTATTTAATTAGAATTAAAAAATCACACACACACACACACACACAGACACACATATATATATATATATATATATATATATATATATATATATACTGTATATATAATATGATAAAATAAGTTGTTCACTGTGACACTGAAGACGAGTGATGTTGAACTGTTTTTTTTAATTATTTTAACATGTATTTCACAATACTACTGTTAATGCAGCCTTGGTGAGCATAAGAGACTTGCAAACTCTCAAAGTGAGCAAAACTACTACAGTGTAGGAGATTGATTGCCAGGAACAGCAGTCAAATATGCATTTTTTACAGCAGAATGCTGTTATCGACCGATCAGAATGAAATATTCCCGGTGTGAAATAAATAATGGTTAAAGAAGTTAATTTAGATTTAATTATTGTACTATTTTCTTGTTTTGGAGGATAAATTTCATAAATCTTGTAGTGCTTTATCCATAAAGCGTGTTAGAGATCCTGCTTTAAAATATATAGCCTTTCTGTTGGGAAGTTGCCTGAAATGCTTAAAAATGCTTCCCAGGTAAACAGCTCGCCGCGTTTTTTTCTATGCATAACCATTAACTGTAATTTTGTGTTGTGTATTAGGTGAGATGGAGGAGCTGGAGGCTCAGTGGCTAACTGGTATCTGTCATAATGAGAAGAATGAAGTGATGAGCAGTCAACTGGATGTGGATAATATGGCTGGTGTGTTCTATATGCTTGCGGCTGCCATGGCTCTGGCGCTAATTACTTTTGTCTGGGAGCACCTCTTCTACTGGAGGCTACGTTACTGTTTCACTGGTCTCTGTTCTGGTCGGCCAGGAATTCTCTTCACTATCAGCAGGGTATGTCACAGAAACACTACGGTAAATTAACTAGAGAGATTCCGTTGCTGAAGGCAACCATTATCTGCTCAATCTTGAAATATTAACATGTCATGGTGGCTGTTTACCACAGTCGTCTTTAAGCATCATCAGAGTAGGGATTGCTGCTTATGTGCTGACAAACACATTTTTTGCTGTGAAATAAGAAAGAGCTTATATAACAGAATATAATAGCCCCAGCCACCGTCTCTAGAATAAAGTTACAGGGTGCGGTTGTTTGTCACAGCAGGATATATTACTTTATTCCATCGGTTTATAGAATTTCAGAACCCAGAAAAAATACAGAGAGACTATATTGAGAAATATTGTGATAATATATACTTTTTGGTGTTAGCCTCCTCTTATGAACTTCTTTCTGTTAACATTTCCGTCTCCTTTCCACCTATAGGGGATTTGGAGTTGCATTCACGGTGTCCATATCGAAATGAAGAAAGCCCCAGAGTTGGGCTTCAGCCCTCAGGCCAACATGTTGCACCTTCTGAAATCGGCTAAAGAGATCACCACCCTTGGAGTTACCTCACCCAAACGCCCTGTGAGTAGCATTCTCCCACCTACCCAGGGCTTGCTGGAAATTATGGGCGGAGGAAAAGGCAACAGCCTCACCCAGAAAAACATGCCCTATAGCAATACCAGCACCATGCTCAGCAACCGTCACAAAGAGCCACTTAACAACACTCTCTTGCCAGGGCAACGTGCCCTGAGCTTGACGGATGCTCAGCCAGGTGTTGCTGGAAATGGGGGCTCAGGAGGCGGAGGTGAGACCACACGACCTCCTGCCTCCAAGCCACGTGCTCTGTGGAAGAAGTCTGTGGAGACCCTACGGCAGAACCCAGAACCTGGGGGAAATTCCCCACCATCTGCCCCGCAGCCTACCGAGACCCTACCAATGAAGAGCCAGCGCTACCTGCCCGAAGATGCACCTGCCCGTTCGGATATGTCAGATTGCTCTGGTCGGGTGGACTTGCAGAAGCAGCACAAGTTAAAAGAAACGGTTCGAAAACGGAACCGCCTACCGCGGGACCTGAGCGACGTGGAGCTTTCAACATTGCGGAGCCAACCCAGCCAGCAGAGCAACCACAGCGCTCAGATATACTCTCAGAGCAGCCAGGGGAGTCAGATTTATACCATTGACTCCATTGACCAGGAGCATGGGCTGCACTACCCTGATATCTTCAGCGACCACCGTGACACTAAGCACCGGCCACCTTCTTCCTCCGAGCAGCAGCCAATTTTGCAGCTGAACAGCAGTCTGCTCTCCCAGGCCCATGAACCAGACGTGATGCAAACCGCCATTGCGAAGGATAAAAAATACAACACATATGGAAAGTCCGGCGGGGCAGGGAGCATCGCCGGCGGGCCTGCTTCTACTCAGGATCCACGACAGACACACTGCCGAAGCTGCCTGTCGAAAGTGTCCAGTTACTCCGGGCTTTACACTGTACGGTCCCCTCAGTATCGCTGCGATGCCTGCCTGCACTCTGGAAACCTGTACGACATCAGCGAAGACCAGTTCCTCCATCCAGATGGACGGGGCACCGGCGGCGGAAGTGTTGACAGGTCCTTCTCTCCTTTTCTCCCCCAGCCTGATGCTTCCTTCACAGCCTATCTTCCCCAGAGTGACCAAGAGGGCGACGGTCTTATTAGTCACTACCAGAACGAGGGCGTGATCATCCGCCAGCACTCGTATGAGAACCTGCCACAGAAGAGTAATTCGCGGCGGGTGAGCCTGCAGGACAGCACGCCGTATGCCAACATGCCCTCGGCGACTTTGATCCCAGACAAGCCCCTAAAAAATCAGTCTGTGCACCTAAACCACACCCTCGGGGGGGTGGGTGTCAGTGGACTCGGGATTGGTCGTCGCAGCAAATCGATGTATCCAGCGCGCCCGACGGAAAACCCCTTTCTCCAGACGCTTCGTGACGACCAGCGTCTAGCTCACGGCCGCAGCTCCACAGACATTTATAAGCAGCTGGTGCCGCTCACATTAGGCCAGGCTGATGGCAATATGCTCGGTGTGGGGATGGTGACCCCTGACCTCTATTACCCCGAGCATGTGATGCCTTATGTAGCCCCTCCCCCTATCGGCACATACACTGCCCCCAGGGCAATGAGCGCTGGGGGCGCTCGGCGTGTCTACAAGAGGATGCCGAGCATCGAGTCTGATGTCTGATAGAGAGAGAGGTCTGAGAGACTATGAAAAGACATGCATGGATATTTCCACCAGGATATGGCTTAACCGTGGAACTCTTGGCAGGATCGTAAGGCTTTATGACTATAAGGCAAGCAAGTTTGGAATATATTTTGTTTCCCTTCTTGGACTAATCTGTCTGAACAGAAACCAGAGTTCAACTTTACATCAGGTCCTCCCCTCTAGTTGAGCGGCAGCTCTGTGTCTTCCAGAAAACATCAGAAATGGTGGGCAGGACGCTCTCGCGCCTTCGAGTGAAGGAAGAGCAGCGAAAGCTGCTTGGAAGTACAGGGGCAGCTCCAAAGAGTTTCCTTTTTCACGCAACACGAGCAACCAAAAAATTTAATAAATAAAACATACGTGAATATCCACATTCTGCACTTTTACACACACACACACACACACAAAAATACACATGCACATGCAAGAGGCACAAACAATACATGATCTCGAACCACAGAAAGGACAACGTTAGGTATAATAATAGAATCTCTCTTGACCAAAAAACGAATACCACATACAATGTAACGGCATAAATGACAGGTGTGCACTTGCACACATTGACATGCTCTGAAATAAATAATTGCTTAGCAGATCCAAACCTGATTGAGTTTTTGGAAAGGTGGCAGAACATCTGTTATAAATGCGTGTACGAATGCATTTTCGGTGTAAAAGCTGCGCTGAGGCACAGTCCAAAAAGACTGCTTATAGTACTAAGATTAGATTTCCATTCCAACCTGAACTGTGACAAAACGCACTACCTGAATGATTAGTCTCGAGTGTAATCTCTGAAATCAAGTACACTAGAGAATTTCAGAGAAGGAAAACTCGGTGCACACAAGGCCTGCGACTCATTTGTGTCTCTGAGGACACCAAGAGGAAAAAGTCAATGACCCTCCCCACCCTTGAATCTGTCCGTACCTTGCCTGCATGCAGAGCGCAAATGCAGGAAGACACTCCTCTGCTCACAGCACAACAGTGTAGTAAGTGTCAGTGTTCATTCATCTAAATTTTATCATCTTGAGCATATTTCTATAGTTGTCTAGAATATTGAGAAAAGTGGTAGTCAGTTTTTACACAGTTTTATACACTGCCAAATATTTGAAAGGTGTGCAAAGTATATTTATTGTGACGGGGGGGGGGAAAGAAATGCAGGGAAGTGACAAAAAAAGAGGTATACTGTCTTTCTTGTGGTCGTAAGGGACTCTGAGAAGGCGTAGACCATATAAAAGCCCTCACCAACTAATGATGTCAGTACAGAACCACCGAGATATTAACCTGTTTGCCTCGAACACACAAACACATCACTTCCTGTAGAATCCAACCACAAACTCAACTCATACTTCACAAATATTTTTGGTTGTTTTGAATTATAATGGTCGTTCCAGCGATATGCACAATATCAGGTTGCAATATTATATTTATGTATGAAATTTCCTAGTTTTAATATGTTTTATTATTAGTTCCTTTCATTTTATGAATTGTTATACACGTGGAATTAATTTATTAATGTGATTTAATTGCGTATATATTTAAAAGAAAAAAGATAGCAGCATGTTAATCTTCTCTATGGTCAAACTTTTAGAATTGTTCCTTTTTGATTTTGATGTGAATGGGAGTATATGTTTACAGTGAATGTGAAAATATGGATTCATCTCAGATGTGATTTTGATTTTCATTTGAATACAAACATAAAACTGTCGTATGACCAAATGTTAACTGGATCAACTTTCTTTGCTGTGTTTTCAGTAAATGCTGTGTCTGAAGCAAGTGAGGTTAACATATGAGGGTGTATTCAGAATTACCACACGAACACAGTTTGAAAATAATAAAGAGTATATATTGTGGCTTTAGAAAAGAAAAGCATTTTTCATAAGGTTAGTCTGTCATATGCTACACGCTTGCCTCTAACTATTTTGGTTCTGCCGATGTATCCGGACTGGCATTCTTGTGTTTACACTCCCAAGAAATATTCAAATTAGCTGTTTGTTTTTAACCTCATTAATGTCTACGAAATACTAGCATATTCATATTTCATATTTCATATCAGCCTCCATGGAGAAGGCCTTGCCTGTGTGCATCAACATCTCACTTGTGAACATCTGAATGTAGACAACAACATCCAGATCCAAGACACCGTGGGATATTTCAATGTCAAGAGTAGATGGGTTGTGGTTAGATTTTAGTGGTTTACACAACCAGTATGAGTTTGTATTTACAGGTAGATTTGACCATCTGAATAAATCTATTTGCACATTGAGCTGTTTTACATCATTTGCATCGCTTCCGTTATGCAAATTTAAACTAATTTACACTTGTTTGATCCCCTGTCTACAATTGATTATATTAAAATGTAATAATAATGTGTAATAATGTTAAATTATGATAATGTTGCATTTCATTTCTCACAAAAATTGCACTGTATTCCTACAATTCCTACCCTTGTGGAATTTGAATTTGTCAAAAAAAAAAAAAAAAATTGTGTGTATAGAGTCAGCTTAAAGGGATGGTTCGGAGTAAAATCAACCTAGGGTCCTTTGCACCATGACCTCGAGCCAAACACCCCCCCCAGAAGCTTTTTTTCCCTTGGTTGAACATTATTAAAGTTAGAGCTTATTTAGAGAAATCAGCCGGATGGCTTAGTGCAGGCGCTAATGGATCCAAGGATGTATCTCGTAAATTACCCCACTAATAATGCCCAGAATGGTACCACACTTCTACAGTAGTAGAAATGGGTTCTGTACTCACAAAATGAGGCATTGGAAAGTTTGTAAGTAATAACACTTACCTGTGATTTGGGAAAAGCACGTAAAAGTCCTGGCAGAAAGCGATGCATAAGGATGTAGTGTAACGATGCCCAGTTCCAGGAATGCACTAATATTTTGTTGGTAGTACCAGTTTGCAACAATTATTAGTTAACACTAAGTTGTTAACACTTCAGAAATTCGTTGTTACACTACATCCTTATGCATCGCTTTCTGCCAAGAAACGTGCTTTACGTGCTTTTCCCAAACCGTTGTCGTCCGGGTTAGCGGTAGCATGAGCCGTCAGGCAAGTGTTATTTAAATAAACTCCTGATGTACTTACAAACTTTCCAATGCCTCGTTTTATGAGTACAGAACCCATTTCTACTACTGTATGAGTTTGGTACCATTCTGGGCATTATTAGTGGGGTAATTTACGAGATACATCCTTGGATCCATTAGCGCCTGCACTAAGCCATCCGGCTGATTTCTCTAAATAAGCTCTAACTTTAATAATGTTCAACCAAGGGAAAAAAGGCTTCTGGGGGGGGTGTTTGGCTCGAGGTCATGGTGCAAAGGACCCTAGGTTGATTTTACTCCGAACCATCCCTTTAAAACAGACTTGATAGTCAAATGAGTGCAACATATTATTTGGTCTTATTATTCATATTGTTTCGACATGCATTCATTTCACTGGATGAGAAAGTTTTATTTATTTTTCTATTTATTTTTTTTCCAGCAGGTTGTTTACAGCAAGTCTTTTATGTACTGAAGAAGAAAATGTTCAAGTCAAATGGTAATGGTGAGATGTAACCCCTTTTTAAAGTTTCCCTTTAAATATATTTTTACTGTCACTTGAGACTATTTAGGCTATTTTAAAATGGCCAGTAACAGTATGCTTCATTCTTTTAGGTGAAATTTAACTATGCAAGTCAAAGATCAGATATCAAACTGACAGGTTGGCAGACGAGTAGTCCCCTGCTAGTGAAGCTAAAAGGTAGAATTTCACATATTTTGGTCAAAAGAGCATAACAATGGATTTTTGCTTTATAAAATTAAACTTGATATGTAGATTTGTAGTGCATATTTTCTTTGAACTCAATTGCAGAAAACCACTGTTTTTTTTTTGCCAAGTTAATCAGCTTACTTATAATCACTGGAAAATTGCTAATTACATTAGCACTTGTCAAATAGCAAACAGGAAATATTGTGTGCTTCTTATCCATGCAGAAAGCAGTGCCATAATGTCAGGCTATTGTGAGTGGTTTCTGAATGGCATCCTGACCCAAGTCTCTGTGATAGAGTCCTGTCTGTAGACTGGCTCGGGTCCCTCCTTCAATGTCAAAGGGAAATATTCGCCAAATGTATCGTCCATCCGATGGAAATTGTAAGCATGACCGGTTCCAAAAAATTATTTTCAGCTCTGCTTAATAATTCAAATGATTTGTGGTTTATCACAATTTGTGCTATGTGCCCATAGCACAAATGAAAGAGACCTCATTCTGTATGCAACAAAGGCGAACATATTGGTAGTATCAGTAACTAATATTTAATGCTGACGATCTGCAGCAAAATAGAATAAATATTACCAATACTGTACATATTTTTCATCTGCTATAAGCCTGGTCATGTTGTTACAGAGAAATATAGCCCGTTCCATTTAAACGAAACAAAATGATGTTGATACATGATGGGCTTTTGGCAGATCTTTCAAAACAACTTTGCATTGGATTTTATTATTTATTTCAGTAATATGTAGTTGCCAAAAGACCCTGACAAATCTGGCATCTCATAGGCACAACAATTGGCTCAGAGTAGTAAGAAATGCTCTGAATCCAGCACTAGTATTGCTAATAGTATATTACTAGTATTCATAAATTCATATATATAAACAAGTCAGAATATTTGTGCAAGGTAAACTATATAGTTAGTTAGGCTGATGCACTGTAGTGTGTGTGTGTGTGTGTGTGTGTGTGTGTGTGTGTGTGTGTGCGCACTGTCAGTTGACAGATGCTGTTTATGTTCACTTGTTCCTTCAGATGTCCAAGACTAGTATATGTGAAGACTGTATGTGACTTTTTGGGTAGATAAGAAAGTGTGTCTAAGTAAGACTGTGTCTCTGATTTATCATTCAGATTAATAATTAAACATCCCAACTGTCCTGGTTAAAGGTGAAGTGTGTAACTTTTATTAGATTTGCTTTCAAAACATTGCTCTGTTGACTTGTTTGACACCCCAGCATTGACTCAACAGTCAGTGGGTGTTCGTCCATCCAATAATATGGTGGGAGTTTTCAGGAAACCTGTTTGAATACAATTATTTTTTTTACAATAATCATTTGTTGGCACAGAAATTACACACTTCAGCTTTAAATTTATTTATCTATTTATTTATTTGTTTGTTTGTTTGTTTATTAGCATTTTAATATGCAGTCAAGGTGAGTTCTACAATATAGAGCTGAATTGATTAAAAAATATATATATTTTTTTATTTGAAATCAATATTTATATTCAAAATGTTACTCAAAGTCCAATTAGATTTTTTTTTTCTCTCAAATCAAATATGGAATAAAATTCAGAAAAAGGCAATTAGACGTGTTTAGCAATTTTAGAATGCTTTAATAAGCATTCACTTGCCTTTGGCTGAATTGTACCATATAATAATACATAATCATATAATTGTACCATATAATACATGTTCAGACATATTTCATAACATTTTGCTCCATAATGGTTATTTATAATATGTTTATGCATGTTTTATGATGTTTTATGTATTCATTAAGACCCTTTGGTCTGAAATAAAGGACTGTGGTCATTTCTAGTTTTATTTCTCTATCACTGTTTTTCATGGATGCTTAAAGACCACTTTGCATGCTTTACAGATTTCAACCAGTTGTGGCCTACTATTTCTTGAGAGCACTTTAATGGCAGGGAATGCACTTCATGCGAGAAACTCAATGGGAGGATGTAAGTGCACTACAGAACTGTTTGATTCTCAATGCTATAATTTACAATGACTTGGGTTGTCATTTGACACGCTGTAGGCCGTACTGCAGCATTATATGATTTCAGCCCATATAACTGATACAAAGCTTACCTACTGTGTTAATGAAGTGGACAAAAAGTATCTATCGACATACCTCAGCTTGAAGTTAGATACTTTCATTTAAACAGTTTATTTTATTTTATTTGATCTCTCTTTTTTGTTTTATTTATTTTACTTTTGACAGTTGTATTTATAGGCCTATTATTTGTTTTGAGTATGTGATTGTTGACAGTTGGATTCTGCTTTTTTTCATTGCAATCCAGTGTTGTTAGTATTATTTATATACTATTATAGTATTTATTACTATTTTGAATAAGCCTTTTTTTTTTTTTTTTTTTTGTAGGCTACTTCAACTTATTTTATTTCAAGAGCTGCAAAGGCAATATTTATAATTTTCGTTTTGGTTGAGTTTTCTAATCTAATGTAATTTCCCCTTAAAGGGATAGTTCACTTTGAAATTAATTTTTGATATGTTTTAGCTTACCTCAAGGGCATCCAAGATGTAGGTGTCTTTGTTTCCGCAGTAGTTTCAATTTTGATATTTTTAGGTCAAACCGTTCTTGTCTGTCAGTCATATAATGCAGGTCGATGGTCACTGGCTCAAAACACAAGCACAGAGTCCAAATTAAAACAATTCCCCACGTCCAAATGAAACAATTCCCCATCATAAGTACACATTGATGGCCTAAGACACGAAACGAGCGGTTTGTGTGAGAAAACGAACAGTATTTATATCGTTGTTATCTCTTGAAAACAGCACACGTCCAAATGATCTGACGGCGCGGGCGGGTATAGATATATACATGTCGCTTTGCTACGGTTTCGTTCCAATGAACTGCTAGATTCAAGTAGCCAAGGCGACATCTATGTATATATCTATACCCGCCCGCGCCGTCAGATCATTTGGACGTGTGCTGTTTTCAAGAGATAACAACGATATAAATACTGTTCGTTTTCTCACACAAACCGCTTGTTTCGTGTCTTAGGCCATCAATGTGTACTTATGATGGGGAATTGTTTCATTTGGACGTGGGGAATTGTTTTAATTTGGACTCTGTGCTTGTGTTTTGAGCCAGTGACCATCGACCTGCATTATATGACTGACAGACAAGAACGGTTTGACCTAAAAATATCAAAATTGAAACTACTGCGGAAACAAAGACACCTACATCTTGGATGCCCTTGAGGTAAGCTAAAACATATCAAAAATTAATTTCAAAGTGAACTATCCCTTTAATTTCAATTACTAAAAATAATCATTTAAATGAATGATAACACTGTAGTGTACTATTTTTTTTCTTCTTTTTTTTTCTTTTTCTGGGTGGGTACTTAAAACCCTTTTCTGATTTTATTTATTATATTAAATAAACCTATTTTATTTTACTTTTATTAAATTCATTGTATTGCATCTGTCTTCTCCTCTCTCCCTCCTTATGTATGAGCTGTTGTTTTTTATATATATATATATATATATATTTTTTTTTTTTTTTTTTTGACAGTTATATTTATAATATCTGTTATGTTTTAATGTACATCAAGGACCAAACGCCTCCATACATTCCCTCTCCGGAAATCTGGAGTCTGTCTCTCTCGCAGTGTGTATGCATGTGTCATAGTGTGTTTAGTGATGCACACGGGTGAAAGCATTACTTTTACTCATCACTGGGCTAAAAGGTCCAGATGTATTGTGGTGAGCCTGAGAGGAGTCAGTGCGAAGAGCAGAAGAGAGTCTATCAAAGAAGTTTTCATCATTTATACTGCTTTAAACAAACACCCTCAAATACACGGATGTAAATCTCCAGTCAGTTTATCCTAATCTAATTAATCGGGACGTTATCCATATGCACAACATTATAGCCTACAGTAAGACTGCACACACATCCCCACACATGTTTACATTGATGCATATCAGAGAGAGAGAATCTGGAGATACTAATTACTCACACACGTTCAAGCACATTTAAAAAAAAAATTAATAATGCCACTAAATGAATCAAATTTGAAGAATTAGCATAATTAAGCCCCTAATGTGGACGTATGTGATATCCCCTTGAGCAAAAGAACGGCTATAATATGTTGACAGATTAGCATGTACACTCACACATGACTTTCATACGCGGGATTGCTGTCAGTAAGTACTGCGTAAGTTCAGGATGCGTGTAATCGTGCGTGTGCGCTTTCCCGCACGACTGCGAGCGTGTGAGCGCACATACGTGTGAGCTTAAACTGAGAGGTCAATGACTCTGAATAAATCTCTGAAGTGCGACTGCCACCAAACCCGATTAACATTGTATTATCATGTCACTAACATGGAGCTTGTAAAGAGTCAAGGGATTTTTTTTTTTCCTCTGAAGGTCTGTGTGGGGGATTGCGAGGAAACCGAGAGACCCAGATCTATCCATTTTTAGATAGTCATTTCTTATTGGCTTAATCTACTGTGAGACATTGAATGTTCATGTAGTGTTAGGTGTGTACTGTATCTCGCTCTTGTGGTGGTGGGTGTATACGTGTGCGTGTTTGTGCCAAACAGGAGAGGATGATGAGTTTCTTCTGGGTTGCAGTTTCGAAAGAATGAGTGTATGTTTGTGTGCATGCATTTGTGAGTGAGTATTTCTGAGCTTTTGCCAGAAGAGCGCGCTCTGCCTACACATAGAAGAACCCATGAAAATTCATAAGGGCGCGACGCCTACTCTTCAATACTAAAAATACAGAGGAAGATAGTTTGAGGCAAGAGAGGGAGGGAGGAAGAGAGATGGAGAGAAGGAGGTAGAGGATGACGTTCGGCGAGCAGGGGAGCGTTGCACACGTGGCACACCATGCAAGGGTTTCTCTTTTCAAATTACACTCTGAGAGTCGCCACCTTTTATGATCGTGTGTGTGTGTGTGTGTGCGTGTGTGTGTTTCAGATAGATGTGTGAGACTTTCCTTCCAGGCCTCCATATGCGGTGTGACCAAATTTCCACATGTCACATTATGTGGCAAATCAAAGTACAGGATATTGGAGCCAGTGCACGTTTGAAATCAAAATTGACCCGAGTTAAGTTCTGGGTCTTACTGTGAACGGTTTGTTGGTGCACATTATTCCAAAAGGTTATTTTGCCTTTCGTGATCTGTAATCAAATTTCCAGTCAAATTTCGTAATGTTAAATTTCAGTCACTGTTTTAGCAAAACATTTGTTTTGGTGCCATTCATATGTAACTCCAACTTTTACGATCCAGTCAATTATTAATACAATTAAGTCCTGATCTGCATTTTACACAGAATTATTTTATGTAGTGATAATATTTTTTTGGCTGAATTATTGGCTGATATTCGAGATTTCATTGTGCATTTACACTTATAGTTAGATTTTGATTACCTTTCATCATACTCTTAACGATTTATTTAATAAAATGTATGTCATTTTTTTGAAAATCTTATAACAAGTAAACAATATTTTTAACATTCTATACTATTTTGTCTGTATGTAACACTCAAAACAGCTGGTATGCTACAAATGCAATTAGGAATCATAACATGTATAATGTCATTTATATAGCACTTTCAGTTCTGCTGTACACCCAAAGCGTTGCTGGAAAGGAGAGCGAGTGAAAGAGAGAATTCAAAGCGTGGGGATTATTAGGAGGCTGTGATTGATAAAAGCCAATGGAGGGAATTTAGCCAGGACACTGCTGGGTATACACTCCTACACTTTTTAAAGAAATGCCATGGGATTTTTATTGACCACAGAGAGTCAGGACCCACACGGTAACCGTCTGCTGGCCTCACTAACAACTCTTCCAGCAGCAATAGTTTTCCCAGGAGGTCTCCCATCCAGGTACTAACCAGGCTCAACCCTGCTTAGCTTCAGTGGGCAACCAGTCTTGGGCTACAGGGAGGAATGGCTGCGGCCATTGGGCATAACATGAGAATTACTGTCGGCTTTTCTGTACCAGCCAGAATTCTAAATATCGGTGCATTCCTAAAATTAACAAAGTATTTTTTAAAACATATCCTGGATGCTGATTGGCATACAGTATTTCAGTTGTGAGTAATACAAAAAATAATAACGGATGAAAAATATCTGTTCACTTAACTGTGTCTATCATGGCACGTTGTGTCTATATCATTGCCTTTCAGTGATGATTAATAAAAGCATGTTAATTATATTGAACCGTTTTTAAAGATTTTCATAATGCCATATAATACAGCTTATAATAATAAATGTGTTGGTTGAACGTGAATCATATGCATTTTTATGTATATGATTGTGGTCACAACTATTCAAAAGATTTATATAACATATGATTATGAGGTGTATTATAATGCACAATGAGTACATTATAGTGCATTAAGAATCCCATCATAATGCATTATACATACAGGCTTCATGTGCAGTGCAAGTTATTTCACATTCCATTTGGAAGCCTTTTAAAATGAATCAAGTGAACTATATTAAATCTGATATATTGCATGTGAACCCAATTATGTGTTTGAGTGCGAATACACTTATGCGCCCAGAGAGTGTCAGTCTATCAGAATATGTTCATTCATAAAGTCACTTGGGAGAGAGACCACACAAATAAAGCCAAGTTATTGACGTTCAAAAACACGCCAAATAGGAACAGGTTATGCAAATGCATGCAAATTAGTGTTATTTTAGGTGAGTTCCCGGGTGGAGGCAGAAGTCAAAATGTTTGGATTAAATATATCGCCATTAGACATACCATCAAGCAGAACGTGATGAAATTCAATTTCAGTACAATAAAAGAGTAATACTCTGTGGAATGAAATTGACATAAATTGATGCATTTTCAAACGGTAAGCCTGAAGGGTGTCTAATAAACACATCGCATGGCCAAAAGTATGTGAACACCCACTTTTAATGAACAGGTTCAGATACTGTATATCTGCTGCATATATTCAGATACACTATATTGCCAAAGGTATTAGGACACCCCTCCAAATCATTGAATTCAGGTGTTCCAATCACCTCCATGGCCCCAGTTGTATAAAATCAATCCCTTAGGCATGTAGACTGCTTCTACAAACTTTTGTGAAAGAATGGGCCGCTCTCAGGAGCTCAGTGAATTCAAGTGTGATACCGTGATAGGTTGCCACCTGTGCAATAAGTCCATTTGTGAAATTTCCTCACTACTAAATATGTCAACTGTTACTAGTGGTAACGAAGTAGAAGCAATTGGGAACAACATCAACTGAAGGCCAACTTTCTGCAGAGTCAATAGCTACAGACTTCCAATCTTCGTGTGGCCTTCAGATTAGCTCAAGAACAGTGCGTAGGGAGCTTCATGGAATAGGTTTCCATGGCCAAGCAGCTGCATCCAACCCTTACATCACCAAGTGCAATGCAAAGCGTTGGATGCAGTGGTGTAAAGCACGCCGAAACTGGACTCTAGAGCAGTGGAGACGTGTTCTCTGTAGTGACGAATCACGCTTCTCTGTCTGGCAATCTGATGGAGGAGTCTGGGTTTGGCAGTTGCCAGGAGAACGGTACTTGCCTGACTGCATTGTTCCAAGTGTAAAGTTTGGTGGAGGGGGGATTATGGTGTGGGGTTGTTTTTTCAAGGGTTCGGCTTGGCCCCTTAGTTTCAGTTAAAGGAACTCTTAATGCTTCAGCATACCAATACATTTTTGGACAATTTCATGCTCTCAACTTTGTGGGAACAGTTTGGGGAAAGCCCCTTCCTTTTCCAACAGTGCACAAAGCAAGGTCCATAAAGACATGGATGAGCGAGTTTGATGGGGAGGAACTTGACTGGCTTGCACAGAGTCCTGACCTCAACCCGATTGAACACCTTTTAGGATGAAATAGAGCGGAGAGCCAGGCCTTCTCATACAACATCAGTGCCTGACCTCACAAATGCGCATGCTAGAAGAATGGTCAAAAATTCTCTTAAACATACTCCTAAACTTGTGGAAAGCCTTCCCAGAAGTGCTGAAGCTGTTATAGCTGCAAAGGATGGCCCAACTCCATGTTAAACCCTACGGATCAGGAATGCATATAAAGGCAGATGTCCCAACATTTTTGGCAATATAGTGTATGTGTGTGCAGCCATGCAGTCTTATTTTAAGCCGAATAAAGCATGTTCTGATCCGGCATGACAATGCACAACGGATTTTGCTGAGTCTGGTGTGGAAGAACTCGCACAAAGCCCAGACCTGAATCCTACTGAACACTTTTGGGATGAATTCGGCTGTGTGCCAGACCCCATCACCCAACATCCGTATCTGACCTCACTGATGCTCAATTCTGAATGGGAGCAAATCCCTGCAGCCATGTTCCAACATCTTGTAGAAAGTCTTCCCAGAAGAATAGCAGCTGTTAAATGTTCAGCAAGCACATTTTGGTAAACTGTTCGACTGTTCAGCTATTTTTGGCCATGAAGTATGTATACAATCTAACAAATAATTCAGTTCAGTGTTGTAAATGTCGGCTTTTCTGTATTAGTCAGAATTTAAATATTAGTGCATTCCTAAAATTAATGTATTTTAAAACATAGATATCCTGGATGCTGATTGGTCGATATAGTATTCCAATTGTGAATAATTCACAAAATAGTAACAGCTATAATGCAAAATATCTGTTCACGTAGCTATATATATATATAATACATTAATTCTTTAATTCAGTTAAGCATTACCGTAATAAAATCTCTGAATATCATTTAAGTGATTGTTTGTGTTGGACATGTATAAATGTATAAAAATCCAATAGTTAATCTTTGTCTAACAAATTATATTTTTAAGGTATACTTGTAGTAAAGGTATGTTGTTATGGGAAGAAGGGAAGGGAACCGGCAAACATTTAACACATTTTAATAATCATAACATAAACGAATACAAAACGAAAGTAAAGCACATATGAACAAAACACAACATAAATGTCTCGTCCTTCACTGTCGTCGCTCCTCCTTTTATGCTTCCTCTCCTCCGCGAGAGATACGAGACCGGTGCGTCGCACAGGCGTAACATATTAACATTTTGTTCAATTTCTAACTAAAGATTTGAGAATGGAGAAATTATACTGATTAGTTACAAGAACTTCAACTGTTACTCATTCCTTATCAATATTCATAATTTTTAACATCAACTTAAGAAACGGAGTAAGCTGGACGCAATTAACAATCGTGTGCAAAAAGAGGGAAATCGGATTATTCTAAGCCTCTTTGGTACAGACTGTAATATGATGTTTTGTGGATTTTAGAGCTTTAAAATGAGTACAATGTTTAGGTGTCACCATTAAACTGCGTACATCATAGAGTGTATTGGATAATGGAAAAAAGCATGAGCTATTATTTGTAGAGCTGTTATTATTAAAATGGAAAGAATTTATACACTTCATTACTCTTGCTTGTTCTAGCTTCTCTCTTGTGCATTTTGGGGATAAATAAGCAACATTTCCTGTTTCGCTGGGAATTTCATGTAGCTGTCAGTAGATGCAAAGACCTAGTTTCTCTCGTGTGTGTGTGTGTGTGTGTGTGTGTGTGTGTGTGTGTGTGTGTGTGAGAGAGAGAGAGAGATGGGGATGACAAGACAGTTGAAAGTCTGGAACATTACACAGGTGGCCCCCTACATGTTTAATTCATGGCGAGTGTTATATATTTATTTTTTAATGTGATATCTCAACATTTAATATGCATCTCCTGAGTGTTGACTTGTCAGAGTGTTGGCTGCAGCGATGATGTCATCTTGACATACTGACTACCCGTGGACCAAACTTCAGAAACAACACACAAAGAGCATCTCAATTAAAAAAAGATTGGGTCATTGGGACAAAAGCTGCTGTTTGATGGGCTGACAACTTTTGTTTGGTTGTTTCCAGTCCTTCTGTTTCAAGATCGTGCCTAACAATACATGACGTCCTGACAACTTCATACACAGTACCTATTAGTCACAAATGGGTGACTGCAAATGGGTTGTTCTAAGAAAACTGTGCCATTTGTGCCTGAAGTTTCATTTGATAAGGTTACTGCTGTGCTGAGCTTGCAAAAATCATATTTCAAGCCTGAAGTACCGGGGCCAGAACTGATACATAGACCATTGGGGATCACCATAGACCACTGGATATTTAGATATGGGGTTTTCAATGGTCAATTCTTTTAAAGGGCCACTTCACCCAAAAATCTGAATTCTGTCATAATTTACTGACCTTCATGTCGTTGCAAACCTCTATGGCTTTCTTCGGTGGAAAACAAAAGATGATGTTTTGGATTTTTTTTTATAGTATTTTACTTTAAAAACCATAAAAGTTATTAGGGTCATTATTTCAGCCCTGTCACATTTTGTCACAAATTTGGAAATCATATCCTCGTAAGTCAGAAAGATTAATCTGAATGTATTTGAAAGGAGAACTCTTATGTTTACCCAGGCTGCATTTATTCAGAAATACAGTAAACATTATTGTGAAATATTACAATAACTGTTTTCTATTTTAATATATTCTAATAAAAGGAGGGGGCCCTCCTTCCAAAAGCTCAATGTGCTCTGATTGGTCGGCTGAACCAGTGTGTTGTGATTGGTCAGCTGCTTTGTGTGTGTTTCGAACATCTCACGCCTTACCATAACTGTGAGTTCAAAACAGTACTAAGGCCTCGGCAACCCCCCTTTTTTTGCATATGGAATTATAAAAAAAATAAATCAAGACTACAAATGATGAATTTCAGGGAGTTCAGAAATAGTGTGCACTAATATAGAGAACAACTCCCTTTAATCTGGACTTTAAGTGGAGTGAAAACAGCAACATTAAACACTAAAGAAAGTTGAAAATGTAAAAAAGCAATATCTTAAATATTCTAATAAAATGTATTATTATTACATTTATTATAATAATTTGTATCATTTGATCAATTTAATCAATTCTATTCAACCCAGGCCAAAGTTGAACATGCGTCCCAGCTAAAGCACTGTGGCTTGTGTGTGTGTGTGTGTGTGTGTGTGTGTGTGTGTGGGAAGCAGACAAGTGACTTTCCAACTTCCTCAAATGTCACTGTAAATTGGAAATATCCAGTCAAGTAATTCACTTTTGATCCAGATTATATCTTTCTCAAATACTCGCCCTGTGATTTCTTCTTAAAATACCCTATAAGTCTCACTAATTGCTCTCCAGGGGGGCGGATGTCTAACCCTTGAATAATTTTTACTTTTAGTCTCACTTAGTAGACTTACCTACTCCGAGTGGATCCGTTCCTCGGGCACAGCACGGAATAAAGGTCTACCATTAATTTGAAGAGTGTGAAGCACTGGTCACAGTTAATTACCTTTGTTGGTGTGTGTGTGCGTGTGTGTTTTAGCAAGTTTTAATAGGCTTGGGACGAGGTCGGCACTTAGAACTTCTCTACCAGGGAATCTCCATTAGACCTAATTGTGGAGAGAACACATTTTAGTAACAGATGGACCAAAGTTTCCAGTTGGTCTGTAACAGTAGCCCATAAACACACACGCACAGACACACACTTAAGTAGGGCAACCTGACGATAGACCCGAAATGAGAACACACACTTGCAACTCAAGCTGTCAACCTCCGGTAGTTTTTGCAGCACATTTTTGCAAGTTTGGCAGGTGTTGACCTTAATGTGAGTGTGTGTGTTTATGTGTATTTGAACAGGCACAGGTCTGTAACTTCAAGAATTTGCTTTCCATGGTAGTTTTATACAGGCTTTGTCTTCTAAGAACAACATTTGCTACTCCAGTGCAGTAATGAACATATTTAATGTGCCGATAGCGAAGCTAGTTTGAATGTAGCTTTGCACACTCTTAAAGTAATAAAGAAAAGCTATAGCTATATGCATATATCAATGCTTAAACAATTAAAGGGCCACTTGACCCATAAATCAACTTCTGTCATTTACTCACCTTCATGTCGTTCCAAACCTCTTCGGCTTTCTGTCTTCTGTGGGGAAATAAATTGTGTTTTTATTTATTTATTTATTTATTTATATATGTTTATTTTTTATTTATTCTTTATTTTTTTTTATTTTTTCGTACAATAAAAGTCATTGGGGTCTAATGCTGATTTTTATGTTCCACAGAAGAAAGAAAGTGATACAACTTTGGACCAACATGAGGGTGAGTAAATGAAACCATTTTCAAAGAAAAAAGAACCCATAGTTACTTATTTGTTACTATATTTCAACCCTGCCCCATTTTGTCAAGTTTGGAATTCATATCCTTATAAATTGAAAAGCCACAATGATGTTCTGAAGTTTGGGGTCAGTTTTGTTATTCAGCAAGGATGCATCACATTGATCAAAAATGACAGTTTATAATGTTACAAAAGATTTCTATCTTAAATAAATGCTATTTTATAACTTTATATTCATCAAAGAGTCCTGAAAAGCAAAATGTGTCCACAAAAAAGCAGCACAACTCTTTTCAACAGTGACAATAATAAATGTTTCTTAAACACCAAATCATATTTCTGAAGGATCATGTGACACTGAAGACTGGAGTAATGATGCTGAAAATTCAGCATTGGCATCACAGGAATAAATTACATTTTAAAATATATTCAAATAGAAAACTATTATTTTAAATTGTAATAATGTTTCACAATATTGCTGTTTTTTACTGTATTTTTAATAAAATAAATGCAGACTTGGTGAGCATTAAAGACTTCTTTCAAAAACATTAAAAAAAAAATCAAACTGAAAAAAAGGGTATTTGTGGGTGCAGTCAGATTACTATTCATTTGGCACAAAAACATATGGATCTCATTTAATTTCACCAAAATGTCTGCCATTGGTCAGAAAACAGATGGCCCCGCCCCAAATTCATGTCATTGGTTGAGCCACTGTTGCTGTGTCATGATCGGATCTCGTTTAAATCTTTTCCTCAAACACCATTTTGTGATTTATGCTTTTCTTTATATTTTAAATGACTATTAAAATAAGAAAGTGGAGACAGAACAGTCTGTTTATCGAATGTAAATCATCTTCTCACTGAAGCTGCGCGTGAACATTTAACAGCCCCGAAGGGACAAATACATAATCACACACGTTCACGGTGTAAAGTTACTCCATGAATTACAGATGTTTATGTTGACGTCCTGCTCCCGTTCACATTTCAGCGAGCTTTGTGCGACAGGGAAATGAACAGAAAGGCAGTTGTTTTGTCCCTTCGACAGAACAAGGCAGAAGATTTCAGCAAAAACATTTTGGATTTCTGACACCCCCTAGCATAAATCAAGTTGTTTCGAGTCAGCCAGTTGATGCCGGCTTTAGTTAGTTACTCTCCTCTCCTGTTATGCTAGATGAGCAGCTTTCCATCTCCATCATAGATCTTTCACCTTCTCAGCCGGATGTCTAGTTCTATACAACAGCTTACACTGATGGTTTCCAACAAATCAACTGCATGCATTATTAAATTTCTTCCTACTGCAATGCATCTTCAAATGGATCTTGTCAGAGAAAACTTCACAGAATACTGGGTCTGAACCCCTCAGAGAATGCCATAGGGTACCTTTAAGCGACCTGTGGGAGGATTGATTCCCATGGAGAAGAGCAATGAGCAGAAACCTAGTGAGGAATCAGACCCGAGGGGAGCCTGTCCTCCTTTAATTGGCAGTGGGCAATTACTGTACTATAGTTAGAGGTTGTTCAGTCTTGCTAACTCATTAAACATATATTAAGGGGTTTGGGATTACTTTGGGGTTTTGGAGACATTCGGATAAAAAAAAAAAAAACAAAGAGGCTGAGGGTGCGTGGGAGTAATTTGCAACTTGACGGCAGTTGGAAGAGGGTGTAGAGACCAGCAGGCTTCTTCTGTCGCTAACCAAAAGAATGAACGCTGCCAATCCAACACAACGCACCATTGTAGAGGTTCACTTTCGTTCACTGATTCGTTTATTGAACTGATCTATGATAGGCAGAAGTGTCATTTCCATTCAAACTGAGGTACATGAACCCCAAGTGGATTTTTAATGTAACGATTATCGTGTTCGACTAAAATTCTGTAGCAGAACTCATGCATTTGTCTACATTTAGTCTGTCCAGTAAAGTAACCAAAACTATTACAATTATTTTTCGTAATTTAAAAAAAGCGAATATATATACAGACCCTTCCCAAAAAATTAGAATATCATGGAAAAGTTTATTTATTTCCATAATTCCATTCAAAACGTTAAACTTCCATAGATTATAGATTCAGGGCCCACAACTTAAACGATTTCAAGTATTTAGTTGTTTATTTGTACATTATAATTTGGGCTTCCAGCTCATAAAACCCACGAAAACAGGATTTCAAAAAATTTGAATATTACATGAAATCACACAGTAATTACACAGTGATACCATGGTCATTGAACCAGGTTTTGGTTATTTTGGCAGTGTGGGCAGGAGCAAATCCTGCTGGAAAATGAAGGAAGCATGAAGTGCTCTGAACATGTCCTGGTAGACGGCTGCGTTGACTCTGGATTTAATAAAGCACAGTGGACCAAAGTCCTCTTTTCTGATGAGAGCATCTCATTTGGAAACCAAGGTCCCAGAGTCTGGAGGAAGAATGGAGAGGCACACAATCCAAGATACTTGAAGTCCAGTGTGAAGTTTCCACAGTCTGTGTTGGTTTGGGGAGCCATGTCATCGGCTGGTGTTGGTCCACTGTGCTGTCCACTCAGCGCAGCCGTCTGCCAGGACATTTTCAGAGCACTTCATGCTTCCTTCAGCAGACAAGCTTTATGGAGATGCTGACTTCATTTTCCAGCAGGATTTGCACCTGCCCACACTGCCAAAATAACCAAAACCTGGTTCAATGACCATGGTATCACTGTGTAATTACTGTGTGATTTCATGTAATATTCAAATTTTTTGAAATCCTGTTTTCGTGGGTTTTATGAGCTGGAAGCCCAAATTATGTACAAATAAACAACTAAATAATTGAAATCGTTTAAGTTGTGGGCCCTGAATCTATAATCTATGGAAGTTTAACGTTTTGAATGGAATTATGGAAATAAATAAACTTTTCCATGATATTCAAATTTTTTGGAAAGGGTCTGTATGTATATAAAAAAAATGTATGTCAGTTAGTTGTCAAGGCAACTTTCTAATAACAAAACTAAAACTAATTAAAAAAAGACAAGTTTAATAAAAATGATTCAAATTTCAACTAAACTAAAAAATTGTAATACTATATTAGTGTCTAAATAACACTGGTCACATAATTTGCTATAAACTGAATATTTTATTAAAATAATTATAATAATAAGAATAATAATTTAAAAACACTATATTCTATTGGGGTTTTAGCACTATTATGCTCTGTATGTCGGCATTTGTCTCCAATATGTATATTTTTACTTCTCTGCATGAATTTCTTGTTAATCTACTTAATTGTTTTTGATAAAATGCTTAATTGCTTAACATAAAATGTCGCCATAATGGTTCCCATAATGAATGCACATTATGGAAAGGAAAGCACTTGCAGTTTTAAATTATTGACAATGTCACATGAGCATTCATTACACAAAACAGCGCTCATGAAATGCCAAAAAATGCCACACACAGACTTATAGATATAGAAACACGGAAAGGAAAACATTCTGCTGATCGTTTTAATAGAGGAACAAACTCATCCTGACATCACAAGAGAACAAGTTACTGAACACAACTATACAAATAAAACTGGCAAACGGTCAAACAATGCAACTGTATTATTTATTCATGCCTTAGTGCATGCTGGGATCCCTAGCACTCAGAGAAAGCAGCATCTGTGCATCCGCTATAGTATGTAGAAATAAAATGAGCATTTGCTGTAGTTGTGACAGCTAAAGACTCCAAGCTATGCCATTATGATTCAAGCCAGAACAATTCCAAAATTCACGTGACCCAAGTTAGATTCAACGTCAGATCACCCACATTAGAAGGCATTTGCTACCCGCTGGGCCACATCTCCAACAAGCTAGCAAAATTTAATGGGAATAATGGCTGATTTAATTTGATCAATTTTTTTTTTGTGCCTGTTCTCTCTCTTTCTCTGTAATGAGGTCATGTCATTTTTGGTGTCACACTATCTGCCAAATGTTCACACACAGTTACTTAGCGGACTACAATAAAACATGTTGTGAGATTCTCTTTTGACTTCTAGAAGATCGACCATTCCATTAACAAACACACACACACACACACACATACACACTTATAGACACACAGAGCGCATGAACTGTTTACAGAGTGATATTTATTCAGTTGGACACCCACTAAGTACATAATTTATCATGCCATACACACTCATTTTATTCACATATTTATGATGAACTCTCTGCTCCCCATGCACATACATGAACGCACACACTTTGACACGTAATTATATATTTATGATAGACACACACACACACACACAAATTCCCACACCTACATGTTTTTTATCTAGGCTTCATGAATGCATTTATGAAAGGTACACACACACACAAGTTCTCATACACTGATTTCAGATGCAAATGCAGCATCATGAACATACATTTGTTCTGACTGTCCATTAGCCTACATACTAACTCTGGTCCATGCACTTTAGTTATAGGATATTTAGTACAACTTTACAGTATGTTTACACTGTAAAAAGATCAGTTAGTCATGGCAACTTGTGCTTTTACATTAACTCATCTAAATAAGTAAAGCAATTTAAGTCATTTAATTTAAGTTGAAATGACTTGGACAACCAGGTTGGTTATACTTTAAGGCTGTTATACTTTAACTTAAAGTTTTTAAGTTGAAATAAGTGGATTTTTTTTTTACAGTGTAGCAAAGTACTTTCTATGCATCTACCATTTACCAATATATTGTTTCATTAAAACCTGATGAATATATTCTCAGTTTGCTTTAAATGTAACTGTAACTGGTTTCGATGGTTTTAAAGGAAATAGCATTTCAGAAACTTTATTTATGAAGTACGGAATAAACAAGAACAAATAGATTTAATAAAGTTAGTATTTTAAATTAAGAATGAATAAAAAGTACTTTACAGTTTTTCTGAATTGCTAAAGCACTAAACCCCATTCTCTGAACCAAATTCTCAATAGCCTAAACCAATTTCTACAAAACCTTAGACATTAGGTGCGTTTCCATTACAGATTTGCGAAAAACACTTGCGATTTTTTTCTAAATGTCGACAAAAAACGATTGCAAAATGACGGTGTTTCCATTAACCGATGTTATGCCACTAAAACTCAATTTTTCCTCTCGCGATAAGTCATTCCAAAAATCATAGCAATGGACGTTGGTAGGTTTATGTATCTCAGCCACCGCACTATCAAAGGAGACGTATGCGTGTTATCCAATCATTAATGGCAAGGAAAGACCCCTTAGCCTATACTTGGAGCGGCACATATGAGGTGTTTCTGGGTGTTTCTCACTCATTTCTGCTTCGAGGTCTTGATTGTGGCATTTCTTTGAGGTTTAGAATCCAGTATTCCTGTAATTCTTCTGTCTTTTATGAATTTAATAAAGAACTCTGTCTCGTATTCTGTCCAAACATACCGCGTCATTGCGTCAGGTGACCTGTAAATGCGCAAAAACTGTTTCCATTGCAGTTTTGCGAAATATACTTTTTCGAATTGCCTGAAAAACCACCGTAAAAACTTTTTTGCGATAAATGGGAGTTTTTGCGAAATTTACGTGTTTCCATTGGGCATATTTTCAATGCGCAATTTCAATTTGCGCAATATGAAGGGTAATGGAAACGCGCCCACTGTTTGCAAATCTCGTGCACTCTTTTTGCAAAACTCATTCTCACTCACTAAAACACATTTTGCACTGTGATGCATTATGTTTCAATACACTAAACACAAGAGGCAAAAGTTAAACACAACTAAAACACAGTCGTCAACGTTTACACACAATAGCCGCTTTCCGACCAAGTAGTTACAGGAACTTAGTTCTAGGAACTGTCCACTTCTAAACAGTTCTAAGAACTACTCTCCCCCAAACTCGGTTTTGCTGTTTGCGTTTGCACTGGCCAAGCGGCCATAGGAACTGGTAGGAGGGGTAAGGGCGTGACGCAAGCACGGCGACCTTTATTTTGACGGCGCGACGGACCTTTATTTTGGCGGCGCTGAGAACGCCAGAGCAAACAATGCTCGCATTCTCTGTGTTTATTAGTTAGCGATCTGTCTAACAGTACTGTTTAATATCTTATTAGATAGAACTGTTATAGAAAGTAGACAGTATATGAAAAAAAGGTTATTAGCCTATGCCGTGTGGTTGATGTCCAGTGTTGCTAGCTGGGCAGATAAACATAATCATGTTTGGCTTGGTCCCCTCAAAGTTGCGTTGGATTTTCTCTTCAGCATAAAGGTTTAGAGACCCATCTATCACTGTTTTCCATGTTTGTATAGATAGTTTCTGGAGTAAATATATAGGCTATAATCTGTGTGTTTACATTCTAGCTGTTTTAAAAATGGCGACTGCTGGTGTTCCGCGTCACGGGTAGTTCCTATAGTGCTGGTTTAGACCCTACTCTGAAGTAGGACCTAAATTAGTTCCTCCAAATGGAGTTCCTAGAACTAAAATCGTTCCTAGTTCCTGCGGTGCGAACACGCCGACATCCGGGTACTTTAGCCAATAGTTCTAGGAACTGTGAAAAGGTTCCTCCGGTCGGAAAGCGGCTAATGATTCAAATTTGATCAAACCAACTGTATGAAATATGAGCTAGTTCAGAGTGCACAGGTGACACTGAATGATGATACGAAAAATAGATGGAAACAATCTGAGAGGGAGAGGAAGAGTATGTGAAAGAGGAGGATGAGGATTAGAAAGAGGTTTGATGTGTGGAACTAGAGGGATTTTCCCTTCGTCTGGCGAGAGACAACATTGCTTGTGATGTGGACAAAGTCCTCAGGCCAGAGCCAGCAGGAAGACATGATGCTGAAGCAGAATCAATCTCTCATTGACCTTGATTTAGCAGTTGCACAACTTAACAATATTTGAGTGTAATGTAACATGCTTTTAGAGTTTTATTTGACCTTTCTGTCTTTTGCAGACAGTTGGACTGCAGTATTTTTACAGAATGCAAGTGCTGAGTATACAGACATTCAGTTCAATATTCAGTAGTACAATACTATAATTGTTGAACACAATATACAGTTTTTCTCGATTGCTAACACACTATAACTGTTCAGGTGACCCAATTTCCCAAACCATTCATTCAGTTCTAGAAACAAAGACACGTTTCTCAAAACGTTTAACACATTTCACCTGTTTTCTGCAAAACTCTACACAAAAACGCCCTCATTTTGCATTGGTTTAACTGTGTTCTCATTCAGAAAACACAAGTACACAATATAATTACCTCAAGTGTAACACTGAGAACTCAAATAACACAATTATCCATGTGTAAACATTACAGTTTTTCTGAATTGCTAAAACACATTTCTTGAAACCATCATTCACGTTCTCAAAACCTTAAACACAAAACTAAATTTTCAAACCATCATTCACAGAACCTCTGACTCTTCTGGCAAAATCAAACAATTGCCATAAAAACCATTTTATCTTTGCTCAAAATTAAACAATACTTTCAGATCATACACACAGCAAGTCAATATTATAAACACTACAGATCATTCATTAGCCACTACATCAAAATTGGAGAACACAGAATCCAAAGGATGAAGTTACAGGAAAAAAAGTACACTCACCTAAAGGATTATTAGGAACACCTGTTCAATTTCTCATTAATGCAATTATCTAATCAACCAATCACATGGCAGTTGCTTCAATGCATTTAGGGGTGTGGTCCTGGTCAAGACAATCTCCTGAACTCCAAACTGAATGTCAGAATGGGAAAGAAAGGTGATTTAAGCTATTTTGAGCGTGGCATGGTTGTTGGTGCCAGACGGGCCGGTCTGAGTATTTCACAATCTGCTCAGTTACTGGGATTTTCCCGCACAACCATTTCTAGGGTTTACAAAGAATGGTGTGAAAAGGGAAAAACATCCAGTATGCGGCAGTCCTGTGGGCGAAAATGCCTTGTTGATGCTAGAGGTCAGAGGAGAATGGGCCGACTGATTCAAGCTGATAGAAGAGCAACTTTGACTGAAATAACCACTCGTTACAACCGAGGTATGCAGCAAAGCATTTGTGAAGCCACAACACGCACAACCTTGAGGCGGATGGGCTACAACAGCAGAAGACTCCACCGGGTACCACTCATCTCCACTACAAATAGGAAAAAGAGGCTACAATTTGCACGAGCTCACCAAAATTGGACAGTTGAAGACTGGAAAAATGTTGCCTGGTCTGATGAGTCTCGATTTCTGTTGAGACATTCAGATGGTAGAGTCAGAATTTGGCGTAAACAGAATGAGAACATGGATCCATCATGCCTTGTTACCACTGTGCAGGCTGGTGGCGGTGGTGTAATGGTGTGGGGGATGTTTTCTTGGCACACTTTAGGCCCCTTAGTGCCAATTGGGCATCGTTTAAATGCCACGGCCTACCTGAGCATTGTTTCTGACCATGTCCATCCCTTTATGACCACCATGTACCCATCCTCTGATGGCTACTTCCAGCAGGATAATGCACCATGTCACAAAGCTCGAATCATTTCAAATTAGTTTCTTGAACATGACAATGAGTTCACTGTACTAAAATGGCCCCCACAGTCACCAGATCTCAACCCAATAGAGCATCTTTGGGATGTGGTGGAACGGGAGCTTCGTGCCCTGGATGTGCATCCCACAAATCTCCATCAACTGCAAGATGCTATCCTATCAATATGGGCCAACATTTCTAAAGAATGCCTTCAGCACCTTGTTGAATCAATGCCACGTAGAATTAAGGCAGTTCTGAAGGCGAAAGGGGGTCAAACACAGTATTAGTATGGTGTTCCTAATAATCCTTTAGGTGAGTGTATATTGTAACACAATAAACAAGTTTTGCAATTACGTAAAAACTATAGTAATGACAACTTACAGTAGTAAGGTGAATAAATTGTATACTGTATCCACTGCTAGTATAGTATTGTACTGAATATTGAATAGTAGGCCTATCGAATGTCTGTATATTCAGCACTTGCATACTGTGAAAATACAGTAACCTAACTGCAAAAGACAAAAAATTACAGTAAAAAACTCTAAATGAAAAGCATGTTACAGTAAAGTACACTCAGAAGAGTTGTGCAACTGCAGAATCAAGGTCAGTGAGAGAGATTTTATTCAGCTTCATGTCTTCATGTTGGGTCTGGCCGGAGGAGTTTCTCCACATCTCAGACAATGTCATCTCTGCAGGCAAAGGAAAAACCCTAAAGCAGATCCAGCCTTGACAACATTCTCCACGTCTTGCTCTTCCTCTTCCTGCTTTTTCACCTCCTCTTACACATCCTCTTCCTTCTCTCCCTCTTATATTGTTTCCATCCATTGTTGGGATCAACATTCAGTGCAACATTTTGAGTACGTTTTGGGACTCTGAACTGACTTTGGTCACATCATTAGAAATAAGTGTGAACAATTTTGAGTCGGTGTGTGCAAACGATGACAACTGTGCTGTAGTTGTGTTTAACCTTTGCCTGCCTGTGTTTAGCATTTTGAAACATAAGTGCATCACATTGCAAAATGTGTTTTAGTGAGTGAGAATGTGTTTAGAGTTTTGAAAAAAGAGATTTGCAAACAGTGTTTTAACTACCTGAACTTGTTTAATGTTTTACAGACTCTTTCTGACAGATTTATTCGACAAATTGGCTTAGACTATTGAGAATTTGGTTCAGAGAATGGGGTTTAGTGTTTTAGCAATTCAGAAAAACTGTAAGTAGCAAAACAGATGACACACCAACCAGAATCTCAGGATAATATGAATAGGGCCACGGGTGATTGTGTGCTTTGGAAAATAGTGGTGGGAGACGAAGACGAAGAGGAAGAGGAGAGGGAAAGAAAAATGAAGGGGGTGGGGTAAAAAGACATCTGTTCTTGATGAAATACGAAGCACTATAGTTGACCATGTTCTTGTGCTGGAATGAACATGAGGGAAGTTGTCCTACAGGCTCATCTACAGGGGTTTTATATGACTCACACATACAGTATAATTACAGTACAAAGAAGCTGCACTTCCACTATTCTATGTACAGTAAATTCTGTAGCACATCTTGTACACCCTCAAACTCATAATTGTCAAATTGATTTGTAGCCAAGTACTTTTAACATTTGGTATTTTTGCAGAACTGAGAGACGACTGCCTAGGGAGGGAGAGAAAGTCTGTTGTCAGAAGACTAAGAAACTGCTCTAGTGTGGCAAATATGGTCATTATCAGTACCGTAATGCAATTTGGCAGAGGATGCTAAATTTATTTATTTACTGTAATTGACCGTATACTGTATTGTATTGCAATTCCAAGTTCATGTTCAATTCTTTGGTATTTCAACTTTTCTTTTCAGCTTCTGCTTTTCATGCTAGATCTCTTGTAACAGTGTTTTGAATTGATCTCACTAGTGTGTAAGACTTAGTGCTGTCAGTTAAACGCGTTATTAACGGCGTTAACGCAAACCCATTTTAACGGCGTCAATTTTTTTAGCGCGAGATTAACGTTCTTTTTGGCCTAGCAAACTTTGTCGTTTTTTTTTTTTTCACATGCTGTTGCAACAACTAGTAAGATTACAAAAACTACAACACCACACCGAATCTAGCTAGACCGGAAACAGTCATACTTAAGACTATGTTGTAGTGTGTGTATTTTTGAGGGATTGTGTGTCATGTCTGAGGGCAAAGTTCGTTTTTTCAGCAAGATTGAATGGTTTTGAGTGGAGAGCTTCATCTTGACCTGAAAATAGGAAAGCATGGGGAATTGGGTGAGAAGTTATGGATTTGTGTTTAGAGTTTCAAGAAAAGGAGGCATAATTTCAAGAAATGTGTTTAAGCGATTGAGAAAAACTGTATTCACCCAACTCATTTGCAATTACTATACTTTTTTATGTGATTGCAAACATTGTTTACTGTGTACAATATAATTGCAAAAGTGTCTAATGAATGATCTGCAGTGCTTATATTATTGACTCGTGTGTCAAGCAATTGTTTGACTTTGCCAGAAGAGTCAAGGGTTTTGTGAGTTTAGTTTGAAAATTTGGATTTGTGTTTAATGTTGTGAGAAAATGGGTAAAGGTTTCAAGAAATGTGTCTTAGCAATTGGGAAAAACCGTAACATTGTTGTGAAAAAAGACATTCACAAATACTTATATATTGTGTTATATATATATATATATATATGAATTAATTAATTATACCATTTATTTGAATTCTATTTGCAACTTAGTGAAAATGGTATCTACTCAGGATTTTCAGAAAACATATAAAACCAACATGAGTATAGAAAAATTAAAATTGAGAATGAATTTCTAGATTGCTTTCTTAAGCATATGTGACCCTGGACCACAAAACCAGTCACATGGGTCACTTTTTTGAAATTGAGATTTATACATCATCTGAAAGCTGAATAATTAAACTTCCATTGATGAATGGTTTGTTAGGTTAGGACAGTATTTGTCCGAGATACAACTATTTGAAAATCTGGAATCTGAGGGTGCAAAAAAATCAAAACATTGAGAAAATCACCTTTAAAGTTGTCCATTTATGTTCACGATTGTGCTGCATTCACTGACAAAAATAAATGTTTTATACATTTACGGTAGGAAATGTACAAAATATCTTCATGGAACATGATCTTTACTTAAAATCATAATAGTTTTTGGCATAAAAGACAAATCAATCATTTTGACCCATACAATGTATTGTTGGCTATTGCCACAAATATACCCGTGCGACTTGTGACTGGTTTTGTGATTCAGGGTAAAATATGTGTTTTAAATGAGATTTGTATAGATTTGTGTGTTTTTTATTTGATTAGATTTTTTATTAAATCCTCATCTTCACAATCCATAAAGGCGATTGATCCATTTTTTTCCCCTTTAATTATGCAGGAACCAAAGAGAGCAGACAGCAAGGTGAAAGGAGAGCCTGTGGGATTGTGTTCAGGACACGACGCAAGACAAACTCAAACCTGCGTCCCAGCGAGCACGTGCAAAACCAGCTGCGTCACGGCTCCGACTGAGAACATAATTTAAAAAGTTGTCTTCCTTCCTCGAAGGTTCATGCTGAGTATCACTAACATCTCCCCAGGACCAGCTGTTTGGCTGAATTTCACAATCCCATTTCAAATCTCTCCCATTCATACCAAATGAGGAGTAGAAATGCCAAAAGATATGCAAATCAGCCATGTAGCGCCCCCGTCTACATCTAAGGGGGGAAATCTTCCGAATGCAGTCGAGTTTTTCCTGTTTCCTCCAGATTGCAGGCTTTGGCAGGAGCCTGCAAAGATTACAACTAGAGGAGACATGTCCACCTTACTTTTAGAAACTGAGAATGTTCATTGTCAGTGCTTTCGGGAGATAATCATTACTTTTCAAAGATCCGTGCTTTGATGTCTCCTCCATGCTTTTCCGAATCCTTCCTCATTCCCTGATGTCAGGCGTTTTTATTCTGTCCATCAGGTAGTCTTAATAGGCAAATCAGAAAGGACAATGTTGGTGCTGCACAATCACGAGTCTCTCCGCTTCTTTCAAAGTGCGCTCTAATTATTCCAGAATTAGAATTCCTAATTCCAACCATTTGGAAGGGTTGGATTTGAATTTGATTAACACAGATCAAACACCATAAGGGTTTAGCACAGCCGTATATGTTCGCCTTTGTGATTACTTCTAATCTGAGCATTTCTGCTCTATAAGGACACCTGAATTTGCAAAAGGGCCTTTTTTTGATAATACATCACATAGGCAATTATAGACACTATAGGGGGGCTTCAGTCCCCTTGTCTTTCATCTAATCAGCAATGAATTTAACTGTCAGCCCCCTTAAAATCGGTGATTATGTGATCATTAGTGTTTACTGAAAACAGCGGCATCTTATTTCACAGGTCATTTCACACTGAAGCTTCCCCTCAGTCGTTAAACTTAAACTTTAAAGCTCATTAGATTAAAGTGATACTTCACTCTAAAATAAAAAATGTGTCATCGTTTACTCGCCCTCATGTTGTTCCAAAGCTGTGTGGTTCCTAAAGGGGGGTTTCACAGTGATGCCACAGAAATACCCTCTGGAGAATTAAAGTTAATATTTTAATAATTATTGACACATTTGCTTGTGGTTCTCTGATGTTGGTTAATGGTCACATGACATGACACTAAACAGATAAAATATTTAATTTTTTTTTATTTTATTATTATTTTACAAAGGGCTGCATGGATATTTATTACTATTGTTGTTGTTTTAACTCTAATTAACAATAAATGAAAAATTATTTATAAATATAGATTACTGTAAATTGTAAACTGTCCTATAAAATACAACAACAAAAAATATTTAATGAGGATTTTTTTTTTTTTTTAAACGGCAAGCAATATTTATGTCTTAATTTTTCACTTTCAAACATTCAAATCTTCAAGCTTTTGTTTTGGCGGAATACTGGTGAAATGAACTTTTGTCTATTTTGTGGAATGGAAAGGTTCCATGAATGTTAAAGGTTCTTAATGGAATCATATTCCATTAAAGAACCTTTATTTTTAAGTTATAATGAAGTCCTCCAAAAGGACAAACAAAGGGACCATAAAAGAAGTCCATATGTTAAATGTATTAAATAATACATTTAAAAATTACATTTAATATGTTTTATTGTTTTTTGGCGTCAATGAGTAATAAACAGACGTAGTTCTCCTTTTGTGTTTCACAGCATGTGATTTTGGAACAACATGAGGGAGAATAAATAAATGGGAAATGTTTGGGTGTGATATTACTGTAAAGCAAGAAATATTATTCTGAGTTACAACATCTTAGAAATGCCACTTATAAAACACCAGCAGCCTTCAGCCTGTGCCACATACACTGCTTTTATGACTCAAACAACATTTTCCTTGAGATATCTTGCTATTCCACTCCACACACACACACCTACATTATTTCCTTAATCAGAAAGCTTGCTATCAAGACCATAAAGGCTCTGCATCTTTATATAAATCTCATTTCAAAGTTGCGGTGAACGGCTTAAACCATCTGAACGTCAGCGTGAAGCGTACAGTGGCCCCAAAAGCACATGAGATCAGACTTGCTAAATTTACTACCCTACTAAAGACAGGATGATTCTCTTGAGCTGCTCCTGCGGTCAACATATATTATTCAAAATAGTGCATAGGTCCATGCTGAGTCCTCCGACTGAGTGTGTGTGTGTTTGTGTGTGTGTGTCTGTGTGTGTGAGAGAGAGATTGATAGAGAGAGAAAATGTTCTTGCTGTGAGAGTCCTCATCCCAGACAGCACACCCTGCGGGAGATAAAGGGAGAGAGATAGAGGGAGAGAGGGAGGGATCGAGAGTAAAAGAGTGAGTGAATGCAAGACTTGAACTAAAGTTAGCATATATTCTGTCCGTTCTGATAAGTGCTCACCGTCTTATATAGTTTGTGTGTGTGTGTGTGTGTGTGTGTGTTTATCTTGGCCAGCTGGTCTAACCCAGATTGAAGAGGAAAGGTCTGTGTCAAATAGAACATTGCTGAGTGGCCTGAAAGTATCCAGTTTTAGCAAAAGATTTTAAAATGTACAAAAATAATAAGATGTTTTGATCGATAAAAAGCCGCTCATCCACTTTATAGGGTGCAGCGTAATTGAAGTCTGTGCATGAAAGCGCAAAAGCTTGTCTTTGCTCTCCACAACAGACAAATCTGAGTTTCTCATCATCTGCTTGTGAATAAGGAAAGCCTTCTCTGTGGTCTTATACAACTAGTCAAGTCTGAGAAGAATGTAAGATAAGCATAGGAAATTGGAATAAAACTAAAATATACTACAGAACAGATGGTGTTGGTGTCGAAAATATGGTGAGAGTAGAGTGGTGAAAATATATTTGCGAAGTATCACTAATGCTAAATCAGTTTAAAGTAAAAGACATTCATAACCCATTTTAGTTTCATAAATTCCATAAGTAAAACGTGAAATTCAATGAGAAAAAATGACTAGCGGGACTGGACTGGATCTACAACAATAACCTAAAACAGTGGCCTCATGACCTTTTTTGAACTTGCTTTATTTAGTATACGGATTCACGAATATGCAAATTAGCCCCGCCTCCACTCAATCACACAAGCTCAGAATAATGCCTGATCCACTCGGTCAACTTTACTGTAGTAAACGCTGCACAATGGCAAGTGGAAATACTGGTTAAATTTAGCCATATATGTTTGAACCAGAGAGTGGAAGAGTGAATTATACAGGCTTGTCAATGCATCAGAATGGTCATGCATTTTATGTATCGCTTTCTACAATGTCGGACACATAACGGTAATTAATATGATTAGCCTTTTGCTTGACTACGTTATCAAACAGCTTATAATGTTAAACAAACCATGTTCCCGTTCGCCATGACGGCTGCCTTCTAAAAATCAACATCCTTAGAAATGCTTTGAACAACTTAAACATGAAGACTGACATGAAGAATGTCAGTAGAGAAAGGCATATAGTTCATCACAACATTGTTGCAATATCGTATTAATGATATGCTAAAGCCCGCCCGCACGTTGACAGGATTGGTTGCAACCTATAAACAACATTAAAAACTTGATTTTCACCACAGGGGGGAGGAGGTTTTTCATTTTCATTTAATACACTGGACAAAATTATAAACGCAACACTTTTGTTTTTGCCCTCATTTTTCATTCATCCACCCTGGGAACCAATACAGTAAAACTGTACATTTTAGAGTGGCCTTTTATTGTGGCCAGCCTAAGGCACACCTGTGCAATAATCATGCTGTCTAATCAGCATCTTGATATGCCACACTTGTGAGGTGGATGGATTATCTCGGCAAAGGAGAAGTGCTCACTAACACAGATTTAGACAGATTTGTGAACAATATTTGAGAAAAATAGGCCTTTTATGTACATAGATCATAGAACTCATAGATCTTTGAGTTCAGCTCATGAAAAATGGGGGCAAAAACAAAAGTGTTGCGTTTATAATTTTGTTCAGTGTATATTAAACTAAACTAAAACTGAAATAGACATATTTACAAAAAACTAATGAAATTGACAAAAACAACAAATTATCTATAGCTTTTAATTAAAATTAAAACAAAAACAGAAAATGTACAAATAAAAACCACAGGCCTAAAACAATGTCAAGGTATTTGATTATTGGTTGACATCATTGGCCCCGCCCCCACTGGGCCTAGATGACATCATCTGGAAAGGAAAATAATTTCAGAGGCGGAGCCAGTGATTTGAAATAACATGCACTGATGAATTGTGCACAATATGATCAGGAACATGTAATGTGGAAGTAAATATTCCATTTGATTTCCTGTTGCAGAGTTACAAGATGCTGTCTAAGAAGGCGTCGCTCGAACAGGTAGGGACACTCGCAAAGATTCTGGTGATAAAAATAGGCTTTTGTTCACTCTGAGGTGTTTCTGAGATGCAAGTAATTTCACAGAAGCAGCCTCGGGGTCACACTCTGTGTGTGTGGCAGAGATGGAGCCGCAGACAGAGTCGCCCTTAGACAGAAGTAATAATATTTCGAAGTCGCTCCGGGGCTGGGTCTCACAGACCATTCAGTACATGAGAGGGACCAAAGTGTTTGTGTGTTTGCAAGTGGAACACAGCAAAGGTGGACCAGAGAACTATGGGTGGGAGAGAGAAAGAGGAAGGGAGAAACAGAAGGCCAGACTGTTTTTGGGTAAAAGTAATATCACATTACTCCAAAATATTCAAAATCCCAAAATAGACATAAAATCATCATTGTTACATGTACTCGCTATATTAACAGTAAATTACGCACAATTACAAGAAGGACTGGGCAGTAATGTTGTAGTCAAGACCACCTAAACTGAGACCAAGACCAGAGTGTTTTGAGACCAAGACAAGACCAGCGAGGCAGGGTGAGACCGAGTCAAGAACAAGACCAGACCAGCATTCCTCAAAATCATCTAAAAGATCCATATCTACTATCTGAGAAATCAAACCAATCAAATCACTGACAATAAAATGAATCTTTGTTGCAGAGGTGGCACAGAAGTTGCATCTGAATTGGTACAATTAGATCTGCATAAATAATGTTGAGATTTATGTTTTAAAAATAACATTTTGAATATAGAAATATGATGGAAAAACAAAATGATACGCCTACTTTTAATTATTAAACTGAAACCGCCAGTAGGTGGCGACAAAACACTTCATGAGTGAGTCAATCATTTATTCAAGGAATTTGTTCAAAACAGCTGATTCATTCAGTAAAGAAACACTTCAGCGTGTTGCTCGGAAACGCATTACATTTTTTTGGAACTATATTCGTTGTCGAAATAGCGACTAAAATTGTCTAAAATGTAAGTCACTTAATATTAACTTCTTGTTTATTGAACATTTGTATAAAATCAATATCACTTCTGCGATCATGCTCATATTCGTGAAACAAGCTTTCTTGCTCTTGTGATATTATATCCTATGTTATAATATAAAAAACAAGATCTCACAAGTACTTTTTTGCGATCAAATCTTGAATTTGTGGGGCATTTGAATGAATTTGGGGAATTTTCCTTTTTTGAGACAAATCTGCATTGATTTCTAACCCAACACAACAGTAACAAAAGAAATCACATTAGAAATAATTTATTGATTGCATTTTAAGCAGTAAGTTTGACATCAAATCACAATAATTAAGACCAAGACTTTCAAAAAATGGTCTTAAGACTATAGTCTCGAGCACTACAACACTTCTGAGGGAGCATGACGATATCATGCTGAAATGATCGTTCCACGGTATAAAATGTTGCTATATCATTTATATCACGGTATATAAATATATTGTCTAGCTTATACGTTTTTTTAAGTATTGTCTAGCTTAAGTACGTTTTTAATTGATTCATTTCCGTTGTAAAAATCCTTAGTTATTAACTTACACAACACCATTTTCAACTGAAAAAAGGAAACTTTTAATGCGCTCTGGTCATTAAAATCACATTTGTCATTGAATCAAACAAAAGAGAAAATAACTTACTGCTCTTGACTTACTGTTAACAAGATAAATGGTAACACTTTATTTCCTTGTTAACTTGTTACATAGTTACTATAGTAATAACTATAAATTATGCATAAGTACACAAAGTTAATTAATATTACTCAGTACATAAATGTATAATTACACTGTAACAAGGACATCTTTTTTCTTATTTTTAATAACAGAAATGAGATAAAATAACACAAAATTACTATATCGTGATATATATTTATCGTGTTATTGTGAAATAAAATGTCTCATATCGTGAAATAAGAATTTGGTCATTACCCTTACACCCTTAGCTACAAGAAAGTAACCCTAAACAAAACCCCATTCCCAAGTACGTGTAGTTAATTATATTAATCAGTACCTAAATGTATAAAAGGAAAGATTAAAATAATGTGTTACCAAAATCTCTCTGATTTTATATTGTACCATGAATGTGAATGGGGACTGGAGCTGCATGTCATGCTCCAAATTTTACAAAAATGCTGCTTGCACAGTGAAAGTAGTTCATATAACTGTGATATTTTCAAATGATAAATTAGTGTGATGAACAGAATCTAATTAGATTTTGCATAAAATCTACATGACAGCACTAAAATCTGATTTAAATACTGGGCTTGACAGCCTCAGTCCCCATTCACTTCCATTGTAAAAAATAATAATAGCTGTTCTTTTCATTATATTCTGCCTAACATCTCCTTTTGTGTTCAACAGAAGAAAATGATACAGGTTTAGAATGGCATGAGGGTGAGTAGATGATGACACAATTTTCATTTTTTTGTGTGTGCATTATTAAGCATTTGATGTGCATTATAGACAGGCTTCTACAATACACAATTATTTTCTACTTTTCTCTCTCTTTCCTTCTCTCTCTCTCTCTCGTTCTCCCTCTACCCACTCATAAAGCTTTGTTTGTGATTTTTCCTCATCATTCAGCACAGCACCAGTGAGCTCATCTTCTTTACAGAAATGTATCTGCCCCCCCTCCCTCTCTTATTTATCTTCAAAGAGACAGAAAACCACCTTGCATTCACCTTTTTTTGCCAAAACTACTTTCAAAAGATGCAGTTACCTCATTTACACACAATCTATGGTCGACAAGACGCGATCTGCAAGAGCCATTTGTGTTTTTGACGGATTGGATTTTTCGTCACGCTTCTTTGTGTTGTTAACTGCTGCCCCCTAGTGGTGACTGGTCAACATTACGTAGCAAAATATATAAAAAGCCTCAGTTTCTCATCGCTATGAAGGATAAATATTACTTCTAGATATGTAACGTGTTGCTATGGTGATGGGCTCACGGTCCTCTTTACAGAGAGACGAAGATGATTCGGAGGACAGCAGCGTAAAGGAATGTGGAGCCGATGACATTGTACTGAGAGCGGCGGACTGTTACCATAGAAATAGCTGTTCGTTACACCCCTGAAGCGCGCACACGCGAAGTGTGAACGCTTATTTTTATCAATGAAACAACAGGTTCCGCGTGAGAAAGAGGGAGGAATTATGTACCAAAATGATGACGAGCGAGGAAGGGGTAAAACGGGTTCAACAAAACATAAAAGAAAAGAAAGCTGTTTTGAATATAAGAAAATTTTAAAGGGATACTCACCTAAAAATAAAAACTCATCGTTTCACCCTCACCTTCCCCCCCCCCCCCCCCCCCCCCCCCCCCCCCCCCCCCCCCCAAATCTGTATGGTTTTCTTTATTCTGTGGAACACAAAAGACGACATTTTGAAGAACATCCTCGGTTATACTAGAATGTATTGACATCGAATGGTCGCTGAAGATTTCAAGTCGCAAAATCACAATAAAAATAAGCTAGTCTAATTACAAGTCTTCTGAAGTCATACAGCTTTAAGGTGTAGGTCGTTATTCACTCATATCAATAGACCTTATTCACAGCAGCGCCATCTTTTCTTTTTAACTAATAAAAGCGAGGCTGTGGAGGATATAGACATAGTGTGCTGTACAGTTATTTAATGAGTTTTTTTAATTGTTCTGCTGACAAAACACTGCAAAATATCTTAAATTTCAGTAGACAAAAAAACTCCAGACAAGCTGTGGAAAATTATAGCTTAGTGATCTAGGAGCTTTATACAGCGGATGCCATCGAAAACACAGTACGGTCTATCCCTCACAGCCTCGCTTTCATACCTGTCATGGCGCTGCTCTGAATAAGGTCCATTGAATCGATTGGTTCATTGAAACGTTTCGCATCTGACTGATACGAACGCTTGAAAATAGTACATTTCATATTGAATCTTTGTCATTTTGTTAAAAATCTTTGTTACTACAGGTACTATTTTTATAATATTGAAGTTATGAGATTTTTTTTTTTTTTTTTGTCCATACAATAAATAAAAAAAAATCCCATTTTTTTTATCTTTAAAGTTTAGAAACGACATAAGTTAAAATTTTAATGACCCTGTTGTTCTGACGTGTTTTTTTTAGTTAATATTAGATGCATTTGCATAAACTACATACAGCATGTAACTACAAAAGGATATGAAAAACATGGTTTAAAAAAGTTTTGGAAGGAGTATAGCACTGCTGACACCACTTGACATGCTGTCACCTGCCAAACACACACACACACACACAAATAAATAAATAAATAAATAAATAAATAAAGAGAAGCTGAAGCTCAAGAGAATTGTCACTATTTTGACATTTGATTCCTCCTTTCCAGAGTTCATAGCTTTATACTGTTCTCCACAACCATTTTAGCTGCCCTTAATGTTAGACATGACAAATCAGTGTCAAAACTTGTTGGATTGTAGCTAGCATTGTAGGGCTGTGGCATCTCCAAAGCACATTCGTTCAGTGTTCGAACACAGCTGAACACATGGGCACAGGCAATCATTTTGAAAGCATTGTTATTAACAGCTGTTGTTCACAGATTGTCAAACGAACAGTAACAGATTGTACTTTTGATTATACACAACAGAATGTGCATTTCATACATTGACATTAATCCAGTTTAAGGATTAAAATCTTATGTGCTCGCAAAAGTGAATATGCAATGACTCAGATGACAAAGGCAGCAGAAAAAGAGGGTAGTTAAAAGCTTGATTTCTTTAATGCAAGAATCATTATTGTACATTAACAATTCAATGGTCTCTGCACAGCTTTTTTTTCCTTTTTTTTTTTTTACAATATGTACCACAAGTCTATGTCAGCACCTACAGGTATTTACATTACATAATGTTACACTGGAGACAAAGGTGCTGGGGAAGAGTGACGAAAGAGGATGAATGAAAAAAAAAAAAAAAAAAAATTGGATGCTCAGGAAGAATGAAGGGAAATTATTGAAGAAAAATAAGTGATTGAGAGATGTGCATGACAGCGGAAGTATGGCTATCACAGCACTTGTGCCTGCTGCTAGAGCAGAATTAAGAGAAGGCAAAAAAATCATGAATAACATTGTCAATAACATTAAAATAAAACATTTGTTGCTTTTCAAAGCCGCAGCGTGGTAACTGAAAGCTGGGGCAGTGACAGGTGCTGGAGGAAGAGGCAGGTACCACACACACACACACACAAACACTCTAACACAAAACCCATCAGTCGTTCACTCACACACACACATCAAGTACTTGTATACACAGTCATACAGACATTGCTCATTATGTTGCGAACATGCACACAAAAATGTTGTTCTTGCGTTCGATAACCTCTCAGTTCAGCCGTAACACAGCCATACACGCACACAATCAACTCACACAGCAATATAGTGAATGAGAGTTGTGTGTTTGTCGACAGGATCCTATGGAAGGGCACTTAGGCCTCTGCACTGAACACCGTCCCCCGTCCCCCACCGATGACCTCAACTGGGCTCTGTAGACCAATCAGAGAATGTGCTGGGCTGTGGTGAGCACTGTTATTGGCTGCTTTTATTTCCTGGTCTGAATAAAGATGGGAGGATGACTGAGGAGTGGCATTTTTTTCGCTGTTGTTGTCGTTGTTGTTTTCTTTTTCTTAAGAGCTCAGATCATCCTATTGCGTTTGTGAGTGGGCGAGTCTGTTATGACATCATTGCACTGGGCGGAGCTTCGTTTCCGAGTTCCGTTGTCGAGGTGGAGCGCCATCTCTTCAGCAATGAAAGTGTTGAGGTCCACGTCGTGGAGGCCGTTTCTGCGGCGGCTGGGGGCGGAGCTAGCGCTCAGGTGTGTGGGTGAACCCGGGGCTCCAGAGCGCATACTGATACTCGCCATGGCTCCGCTCAGACCTGTAACACACACAGGTAGGGAAACATATGAAATATACTTTTTCCATCAAGAAACCTTCAGTGACATTTTGCAGTACTATTTCTGTGAGGGAGAAAAAAAATCCATTTTAACGATACCAGAGGCCATAGAGCAAGCTGGAGTGGAAGTGTACAACTCAAACTGCCCAAAGCAAGGGAGCACTTTATATTATAGGCTTCAAAGAATGTCATAAGACACATTTCTGTACTGTACAATGCAAACGTTTTTTTTTTTGCCTGAAAATAACTT
The DNA here is from genome assembly GCF_951802725.1 of Rutilus rutilus. Classification (NCBI taxonomy): domain Eukaryota; kingdom Metazoa; phylum Chordata; class Actinopteri; order Cypriniformes; family Leuciscidae; genus Rutilus; species Rutilus rutilus. The sequence continues at coordinate 8,036,061 of NC_140210.1, read as the reverse complement.
ACATGTGTGTTTAGATGGATAGATAGATTTATAATGCAAGCACACTCACCATGCAGAGCAATGGCCTCCCTGAAAGGCTGCAGGTCTGTTTCTACAGATGAACTCGTCTCCGAGGACGTGGGTCGGCTTGGTGACACCATTGCAAGTCTTGGTGGAGCCCTGGAGCTACGTGGCGGTGGGGCTTTACCACAGAGAAAGCTGATAAGATCCTCACGCCGAATAGTCCGCCTCCTTTTCTTCACCCACGCCAGGACATCTTTGTTTCGTCTCTGATGACCGATCTGAATACCCAGCTCATAACTCCGCTGATGGGCATCAACACTCTCTGGAAGATGGCAAAAAAAGCATGAGGCATTTCTGTATGTATGTGAGGAATCAGCCCAGCTGCATCAATGTCTCGTGGTGATTTATGCCCAATGATGTCAGTCTCATTTAACAATCTGATATCAAAAGCTCTTCTTAGAATTTTTAATTCGGCATCAAGCAGAGAGTAAGTATTTGATGTGAAGGAGAAACTGAACAGCAGGTGAATTATTGGTAATGATTACAATGAGAAGCTTTTAATAATGTAATTATGTAAATGTTACATTAACTTCCAAAGCAATTGCATTACATCATACATTTTCGTTCTGCCAGAACAGCAGCATCATCTCTCCTCAGGAACGGCAGCCACGGTTCTTCAATCTATTATTTTCAATCCATAATAGGCAACAAATAAACTGCCTCAACCAAAACTGGCAGGGCATGAAGATTTGTTTCAATAGACAGGGTTTCCATTGCCAGGCAGGAACCAGACTGAAATGAATTATACGCTTACAAAACCTTGAGATGAGGTGCATGAAATGATTCAAGAGATGATTAAATCTCACCGAGGAGTTTATAAAGAAAAATGGGAGGTTTTTAGAAAATACACTTGGACTTAACAATTTCTGGTTCAGTCAAAGTTCACAATGTGAAATTGCACACTGAACTTTTGATAGATAAAAAAAAAAGAACATGTAAAGACGTGATCAAACTTGAACTGACCACATCCTATAATGCTTTGAAAACTTCTAACAATAGCCATCTTGCTAATTAGCTGATATACGTGATCTGATCTCCAGTAAATTGAACACACAAACACCTCCCTGTTCCTGACAGCTCCTAATGACGTGACTCAAATCATCCACATGACACATCTGACATCCTCCCCACCTCATCATCTCTCATTACCCCAACTAAAGACTAACTTCTGAATGATGACTCAAGTTTCACTAGCAGACTCATGGCCATGGTGGGTCTCATAACTGCAGTCTCATACACAACTACTTTAGGGCTGTGAATCACATTTCCACAATTACAATCAGACAGATTCTAGGAAAAGGAGTAAACCAATATGATTTTAATAACTGCTGTCAGCCATATTGTTTCTAGTCTCAAACATATGAACAACCAATTATTTTTATGTCAAGTCAAGCAACCATTTATATAGTGCTTTTAACAATACAGATTGTTTCAAAGCAGCTTTATACAGTGATAATAGGAAATTAAAGCAACAGATTGTTTTGGCTTTACAGCAGCTCTAGAATAAAGTTATTGTCCAGCTAAAGTTAGTTTTGACTGATTCACTTCTGTTGCAAAGATCATTAGTTATTAACTTCTTAGCACGACACCGTTCTAACAGAAAACCCTTAAAGGGTTAGTTCGCCCAAAAATGAAAATTCTGTCAGTAATTACTCACCCTCATGTTGTTCCAACCCCGTAAGACCTTCGTTCATCTTCGGAACACAAATTAAGTGCTGGCTCACTCCTCCACAGGCTTATGGACACTATAACTTGCTGGCCCATAAAATGTATTAAAGACATCGTTAATATAGTCCAAGTGACTCCAGTGGCTCAATCTTAAGTTTATAAAGCGACGAGAATACTTTTTGTGCAAAAAAAAAAAACACGACTTTATTCCACTATTCATTTCATTCTCTCTCTGTGCCTCGAGTTAGTTTACGTAGTGTTTTTGCGTAGCGCGTCTGTGTTGCACGTCACCACGCATCACACACATGACCAGCATCGCCCAATAGTGAGCCTACGTGGTGACGTGCAACACAGACGCGCTGCGCAAAAACACTACGTAAACTAACTCGAGGCACAGAGAGAGAATGAAATGAATAGTGGAATAAAGTCGTTATTTTTGTTTGTTTTTGCGCACAAAAAGTATTCTCGTCGCTTTATAAACTTAAGATTGAGCCACTGGAGTCACTTGGACTATATTAACGATGTCTTTAATACATTTTCTGGGCCAGCAAGTTATAGTGTCCATAAGTCTATGGAGGAGTGAGCCAGGTCACAGATTTAATCAAAAATATCTTAATTTGTGTTCCGAAGATGAACGAAGGTCTTACGGGGTTGGAACAACATGAGGGTGAGTAATTACTGACAGAATTTTAATTTTTGGTTGAACTAACCCTTTAACGCACAATTTGCACAAAACCAACGCAAACCTTGAAATAGGTTCCAAAGTGCAAGCCATGAAACATTGTGAAAAAAAAAAAGGTTATCTATGCGCAAACTTCAAAAACGCAAACCTGTGAAAACGCTGACAAGCGTGCACATGCGTATTACGCGTTCAGTCTATAGTTATGCGCGTTTGAATATATATGTGCGCAGGCGTGTAGTCTTTTACAAACTGACCTCAACAAATGACTTGTCTGGCCTTAATTTATAATAAAGGATTATTTATCGCTTCCGTGTAAATAATGGGCAGGCAGCAGTTATCCAGTAACAATTTGGATTCTTCTAGCCCTATTCAGACGGTAATTGTTTCTCATGTGGATGTCTGTAAAAATAAATTGGCATGGCACGTGCCTTCGGATGGCATTTATTCACGGCGGAGGAGCGAGTTTTGTGATCCTACGAACGCCGGAACGCGCTAATATCCTATTTATTATTTAACCTCCTGTTTAAAAATAGGAAGATGGATGCGCTGTAGTTAAAATGGTTTTCTGTCTTGTATTTTATCTCAAAATGATGGGTCATTTTAAAAATGTGGAAATTAGCAGAAATAAGTTAATACAGCCTCTTATTTACATGAGGTAAACAAAGCTGCTAGGTTTATATTTTTAATATATAATTGCTGCCATAATAACGGCCCATTTCAACTGTTTACGTCCTTTCTTCTCTTTCTCCTTTAAGCGGTGATATGAAATATTGTTTTTCCAGCATTTCAGTAATAAGTGTAGTAAAATGCATCCAAAGCGCAACAGTTATCGTACGGTATTTCTTCTTGTGGATTCAGACGGCAATTAAATTACCACACGATCTTGGTGTTTGTCAAAAAACAGTAGGTAATTCAACCAGGGATTTTTACACGGGTGGTGGGAGGAAAAACTCGGACTTTCTTGCATTCGGATGGCAATAAAATCAGACTAGCCCCTGTAAATGCTGGAAATATCTTGCGTGCCCATGACAAATAATTACAGTTTGAATAGGGGCTAATGACTGTAAAAACAGCAGATTGCAAAAAGCATCTTATTTGTGCTATGAATGAGGCATTGCATTTCTAACTTGACCAATTTATTAGAAAAGTGATTCACAGCCAAACCCTTTCATCCTCTTTCTTTGTTGTAAACGAGATTGACTTGCATAAACTGAGCAAACAACATCTTGTTCACTCAGTCAGCAGCTGCTCAATCATGAAATAAGTGCTTCATCTGTTCAGTGTCATTCCAGATCATTTATAACACAAACAAGATGCTTTTTGCCACCTACTGAAACAAGTGTAACTTAAGTGATTTCTTTTTCTTTTTTCAATTTACTCAACACACTGACTCTGTGAAGGGGACATTTTGTTCAGAAAGCCAACCAATGACATTCCTCCTTACACCCTGGACTTAAATGCTATTGGTTTGTGCTATAGTTTTTCTTTGGAATTAATTATTTTCTTAAGTGAAAGACTAACATGTGTAGATTATTTGTAGATAATCTAGCCCAGGTTTCACAGACAGGACGTAAGCCTAAAGTCCCAGAATAAAATGCACGTTTGAGCTGTCTTAACTGAAAACATATCTTAAAATATGTCAGTGCCATTTTTTTTGTCAAGATGCACACCAGTAATGTTTTTTTTCTTAAGAACATTTATGTAGTCATTCAACAGATTCATTTAAAAACAGGGATTTGATGAAACAAAACAATACTAATGCAGTAAATTCCAATCAACTGTAGTTCACACATACGAAAGCCCATAGTATACCTCATTTTGGATGTGAACACGTAGTGCACTTCATCCTTGTCCAGTGTGTCTGTGCCATTTCTCTCTAGAAGGTAGGACCAAAAAATGTCTTTGTACTCTTTTGAACTACAGTTGCAGGTATCCTTTAAAGTCACTAAAAAAAATCTAAATAGACAAATCTTGTTTTTTGTTTTTTTTTATGGAATATTGCAGTATTTATAATAAATTCTTTTTCTATGCACACATTATTCATGTGCCATTGTAATCTTTAATGAAAATAACTTCCCCTCCCACTTGCAGCGACATCTCTCCTCTGATGACGGGACAACCTGTCACTCACATGACATCACAGCAATAGCAAACATTCATGTTCGAGAAGCCATTTTACTCGCAGATACATCACAATAGGGAAGAAAAGACTATCACAATTTCCATTCTATGCTGACTTTAATCCCCACAAACAAGCACTTGTCAACTTTGTTGATGCCATCTCCGGTAGTTTGTTGTTCCATCTCCTCTGTTTCTTTATGACTAAAAAATGAAATGTCCACAAGGTGGCAACACTACACTGGACCAATTTAATTAGTGCAAAAAATTCAAGGTGCATTGCCAGCTGAGTGTACAGAGTACGCATGTTAAGGAAAATCTGTCTGTACATGCGTTCAAGTATGCCTACCTACATGTGTACAGTAAGCACACACTATGCTAATGAGGCTATGTCACACACACTGTACGCACACTCTGGCATATGCATAAAAACTAAAGTATGCATTAGGCTATAGTCGTGTAAAATGCAAAACGGTTCATGAAAGGTTTCTCAACTTACCTTTGTATAGGTTAGTGACGGCAGTTGCAGCATTTTGAAAGGGAACCCACAAAGAACGCCCCTGTTGTTGACATACTCTATCTGAGGGAGTGATCAAGACAGGACAGGAAATGTTTACGTTGCAAGTGGAGATACATCATTTCCCATTCATATAAGACACATATTTACCCACTGTTTAAAAAACCCCAAGAAAAATACACCACCAGCAGGTTAACATTTAGCACCTTTACAGACTCTCGCACTGGCTGTGTGTCATGAGATAGTGAGCTGCCTACTTAAACAGCACTTTTGGGCACCGTAAGCACGCTTGGAATGTTCTAAAAGCGTGTATGAGGACCATAAGTGGGGTCTACATAAGCAGCTCTCTATGTTTTTAGACACAGCCATTAATTAGACGACGTCTAAATTTGATATGTTGCAAGTGGACTCTACGCCATTTTGTTGTGTAGCTTTAGTTTATCTTATTGTACCGTGTTGTCCAAATCAGAACTTTGTGTATGAAAGCATGGTGTGCTGTATATGTAAACCAGCTTTATAGTGTTTCATTGATTTAATAACCGATATCAACAAAAACAACACAGCCCTGAAACAATAACGCACAATCTTTGAACTTAGCCTGCTAATCCTGCCTTCGCCATTTTGTTTCGCATACTATTATTGTTGTTCAATTTTTTTTACACGTTTTCATTCGTTCATCACAGTTTGTATTCCTAGATCTTTTCGTCTACATGTGTGGCGTTTGAGTTCATAACAGATGAGATTTCGATCACAAATCGTTATTTTCATCAGATGAACTCCTCCCTGCACTTCGCCATTTTGTTTCGCTGATAGACAACCAGCTGGGTGAAGCTTTAAATATATATTAAAAAAAAAATCACAAAACACGTTTACATGTACTGTACCTAGTTTTAATAATAAATAAAGACGAACAATATATGACATTTCCTTACAGAAACTGATTTGTGTGTCAGTTTACGTTGCTCGTCTGCCACTTAGCATCAATGCTAATCTGTAAACGCCACCGGCCTTCAAACCAGCCAAACAAAAGGCGAAATTATACTAATTAAGCACTAAATGTGTGTATTTCAGTATAAAATAACCCCTCGACGTCTTAATTAGATCTTGTTAGATTCAATTTGGTGGCTATCCGTTGAGTTTATGAGTTAGTCTCCTTTGTTTGCCAGTGTCAGAGTTAGCTGGCTAGCTCTCGGTGAGTTTTTATTATACATAACTTATCGCACCTTTATACAGTTGAGCGACGGCAGTGGCTGAGTTCTGGAAGAGATGCCAAAGTTTTTGTTGGCTCTGCTCGGTCTCCTCCTCGCTCGGTTCCTCCTGCTCGGCCTCGGCTAGGCACTGCCGCTCCCATTTGGAGAACCAGTGCTCGGGTCCGTGTTCCTGGATCTCCGCTTCCCCCTCCTCCTTCTTCTCCTCCATGGCCACGAAAAAAAAAACACTAAAACCGCTGCTGTAATGCTCTAACGTTCGCTTAAACAACTCTCCGCGGCGATTAAACCCGGACGTAGTCGTTTGTCGTCGGCGGCGGCCTCATCGACAGCTGTTAGTTTACGTCTGCATAGCAAACGGTGCTTGCACTTCTCCGCCACACAGTCGATGAAAACAACTTAACGTTGCCGACACACAAACCCCGCCCTCTCGAGTCGGCCTCGACGCTCATTGGCTACAGGTACACAGGGCGTGGCTTGCCGTCAACGGCTCAACTGTTTATTAGATGCACCAACTGTCTGTCACATGTCACGGAGTGACAATGAATGATGACACCGCCCATGTTTATGTGCCACACCGAACACTTGAGCCTCAACTTAAGTACACTGAGTAGGAACGAGAGATTGCGCAAGCCCATAATGAGTTGCTATTCATGCTTTCCAAGGTCTTTTCCTGTTTCTCTTCTGTTCATTACAGTAGTAGACTGTTAAACAAAGAGAGGGATTTTTGAATAAATATAGCCTGTTGTGATTACCTTCTTTGGCCTACAGGGGGCGTCATTATACAAGTACACGAATGCATCTTTCGTGCTCAAACCCATTTGAAACCATCTTAAAGTCATTGACTGTTGTCACAACAAGACATCACAGGTAAGAAACTAATTGGAAGAAAATAAATTTTCACGGTGGCATATTTAAAAACACCTCTCTTTTATATGCATATAATATATATGTATATATTGTACATTTAGACAAAATATCAAAATAAATCTGTTGTGTACAACAGGTAGTTCAGCAAACTTGCGTGTCACACAATACAGTAGGCTTTATAAGGTTATATGAAACTCAGCAAGCTATATTGAATTGATCTTATTTCTTATAGACCCAATGATGTTTTAAAAAAGGACATTAAAGGAGGTTTCGATTAAACTTCACAAAAAGTATAAGCATGTAGACAGTCACATTTTTATGTTGCCACAAAACCAATAACATTAAAATTAGTGACATTTTCCCTCTTATTGGTAATATTTAATGTTCATACATTTTCACATTCTGAGACTGTTTGGTAACATCCTTAAGGAGTGATGTTCATATTTTAATAGAAGGAAATCACCTTGACCCCAAAATAAAGATAAGATAAAACAAGATAACATAAAGGGGAGGGGCAGAGTGATTTAACATGCTTGCACATGCAAGAGAAGTTGTATAATATATGGCATGTCACATCATAATTCATCTTCATATGTGCAAAGTTAGAGTCTTATCGACTTGTATATTGTTTCCTAAGTGCTGGTGTTACATAGCAGGAGGTGTGACAGAGAAACTGGGCATGTGAGGACTTTGACAGGAGACGCGCAGTGACCCCAGGTTAATGTCTGGAGGAGAGTCCTGAAAAGGTGGGCTGGCTGTAGACTCTTGAATACTCATTCCACCTGGAAGCTTGTCATTTTCTCTCTCCTCTGCCTCATGCTCTCCAGCTCCATGGAAGTGTGTGAGATAAAAATGTTGCCTGCTTGGGAGAGCGATGGCTCAAAGGTGTCTGTAAAAGTGCCAGGTCCAACTCTGACATACCAGAATATTCAGTACTGCATTAGAGAAAGCCGTGGACTGTGCCGCAAGAGAGGACCCGAGAGAGACATCCTAAAAAATGTCAGGTTAGTGTCTGTGTGTGTGAGTCTCTAAATCCTGTAGAGGCAGTTCAATCAGATTGTCTTATTCACTAGACGTTTACATTCTTCATAAGATTTACATCTCGCATTGACCATATTCAGTCAAACATTATTGCAGATCATTTTGATACATATAACAGTTATCTTTAATCTGTGCGCTACAGAGCTATTTGAAATGCATGTGCATATCAGTGTCTTTCTGTTTAAATGTTTTTATATCTGCAAAAGAAATTGTTCTTGTAAAATATCATCTAAAGTTTGTCCAGCGTTCAGATGTTTAGAGATTAGAATGAAAAAGAAGTCCTGAAATTGTAATTCTTCATAGTTTTTGTGTGTTATTGTGTTCATGTTTAATTTTTTGTGTTATTTGCAGCAATCAGTTGCTTGCTTTGGTTGAGGAACTGTGATGGTTGTTTTCTATGTCACAACACAAGAAATATAAGAAAATGAAGAAATATGTTTTTGTATTATTTATTTTTATAAATAATACTTTATATTAATTGCAATAAAAATGCCACATATTTTTAATGATAATATATCGTCAATACTAGATATATAGATTGCTCTTTTGTTATGTAATGAAATCAGATAACCAAAAATGTGCCTCGCGCATTAACATTTAAATGAACTGTTAAATTAAAAAGTGACTTTGTAAAGTCAAAAACATTATTTAATATGATAAATTATACACTACTGTTCAAAAGTTGGAAATAAGTCCCTTATGCTCACTAAAGCAGTATTTATTTAATCAAAAATGCAGTAAAAAAAAAAAAACTTTTTTCTAATTTAATATAATTTATAATGTAATTGATTCCTGTGATGGAAAAGCTGAATTTTCAGCATCATTACTCCAGTCTTCAATGTCACATGATCCTTCAGAAATCATTCTGATATGATTATTATCAATGTTGAAAACAGTTGTGCTGCTTGATATTGATATTATTGTTACTTTTTTTTTTATTGATGAATAGAAAGTTCAAAAGAATAGCATTAATTTGAAATAAAAATCTTTTGTAAAAAAAAAAAAACTGTTTTGCTGTCTATTTTTATCTATTTAATGCATCCTTGCTGAATAAAAGTAGGCTATTACTTTTTCAACTTAGAATGCTAGTGTATATGAAAAATATAAAGCGAATTTTACATTGGTGAAACCTAATGATTCAAGCATATTACAAATATTTTTTACTTAATTTAGATGTTGCCACATGAATCATATTTTTAGGTTATTTGATAAACATATTTACAGTGCACATATAAGAAGACTGTTTTGCTATTTCCTGTTTTAGTGGAATCATGAAAACGGGACTGAATGCAATCATGGGAGCAACAGGAAGCGGCAAAACATCGTAAGATGCTCAGAATCATCAGACTATAGTTACAACTGACAACAAGCTGGCAACTACGCACAATTTTATAACCTTTATTTTTTGTGTGAAGGTTGTTAGATGTGATCGCTGGCAGGAAGGATCCTCGTGGTTTGCGTACAGGTCAAGTTCTTGTTGACAACAAGGTTGTGACCACTGACCTCCGTCTCATGTCTGCCTATGTCGTACAGGTGAGAATGCACAACTTTACAGTTGTTAGTATGTCCTCTCATGAGGATAAAGGAGTAATCTGCTCTGTTGTGTGACACATGTAAATGTTAATGCAGGGAAGATTATTATGTGATAGAATTATTTTTGTCTCCTGTTCTGGAATCTTTTGCATGTATATAATCGGTTTAATTTCCAGCGTCTGTCTGTCTGTCTGTCTCTCCCCTTCTGTAGGATGATGTCCTGATGGGAACTCTGACTGTGCGGGAGAATCTTTTATTCTCTGGAAATCTGCGGTTGCCAAGGAAACAGTATTCCACTGCTGATAAGAAAAAAAAAGTGGAGAGCATCATTCAGGAGCTTGGATTGGAGGACTGTGCAAACACCAAGGTTGGTCACAAATGCGACTGCCACTTTTTATGTCCAGATCTATTCATTTAGATGTGTGGTGCATACACTCAAAATGTAACTGTCCTGAGATTGCAAAGGGGAAAAAAACACCTTGCTAAAAATATAAAAATGATTAATTAATTGGGAATAATCTTTTATTTGTTTTTAATTTGAATTTTGTTTGTTTTTTGTCTTAAAACGGAAAAAAAAGTAGTTTTGAAGTTTTGTTTTAAAATATTATTAATATTTGGAAACTGCCTGATGAGAAAATCTAGTCAAGGTCACAAAAATCTTTTAGGGGCTTTTACACAACACTGTTTTCAGCTTAAAACGGAAACGTTTTTATAAGTTTTGGCTGTTTATTTACAAGACAACAGCGTTTTGGGGCCTGAAAACGTAAACTTTTAAAACCGGGTTACAAAGTACACGTTTTAAAAAACGATAAAGTTACTGTATAAACTACAAAAACGCGGATTTGTGAAAACAGTGACATCATGCACATGCGTATTACTTGTTAAAGGGATACTCCACTTTTTTGGGAAATAGGCTCATTTTACAACTCCCCCAGAGTTAAACAGTTGAGTTTTACCGGTTTCGAATCCATTCAGCCGATCTCCCGGTCTGGCGGTACCACTTTTAGCATAGCTTAGCATAGATCATTGAATCGGACAGGACCATTAGCATCTCTCTCAAAAAAATGACCAAAGAGTTTCGATATTTTTCCTATTTAAAACTTGACTCTTCTGTCTAATAGGAAAATAAGTCTAATAGGTTAGACAAACTTAGTCCCGGTCACGTTGGAAGTTACCGAGCTGGGGACTATTTTCAGGCACTGCGTCATATCATTACGCCTGCTGCACTCATGGTACGGCAGCAAAGTTTCTTGATTATTACTCAGGAATGAGAGTATAGTTCCTAGCCATATCAGCCTAGAAAATCGCAATTTTACATTTTCCGTCGGTCTTAGTACACGATGTAACTACAGAAGAGTCAAGTTTTAAATAGGAAAAATATCGAAACTCTTTGGTCATTTTTTTGAGAGAGATGCTAATGGTCCTGTCCGATTCAATGATCTATGCTAAGCTATGCTAAAAGTGGTACCGCCAGACCGGGAGATCGGCTGAATGGATTCGAAAACGGTAAAACTCAACTGTTTAACTCTGGGAGAGTTGTAAAATGACTATTTCCAAAAAAAGTGGAGTATCCCTTTAAGTTTATAGGCACGTAGTGTTTCTTTACAAAGTGACATCGCTAACTACTGGCCTGGCAGCAGAAAACAGTGTTTTGGCCGGTCCGTGGGACA